>NC_031995.1:16607513-16612463 GCF_001879085.1 Nicotiana attenuata | reverse complement strand
CGTACGGTCGCGGATGCCTTAAGCAGGAAGGCAGAGAGCATGGGTAACTTGGCATTCATTCCAGCAGAGGAGAGACCACTAGCTAGGGACATTCAGTCCTTGCTAACAGACTAGTGAGGTTGGACATTTCGGAGCCCAGTCGAGTTCTTGCGTGTATGGTTGCTCAGTCTTCATTATTGGGGGAGATAAAGGACCGGCAGTTCGATGATCCACATCTGCGGTTCTCAGAGAGACGGTGCTTCAGGGAGGTGCCAAGGAGGTTTCTATCGGCGAGGATGTTGTTTTGCGGCTCCAGGGTCGTCTCTGTGTTCCTAATGTTGATGGCCTGAGGGAGAGGATACTAGAGGAGGCACACAGTTCTCGGTATTCCATCCATCCTGGAGCTACTAAGATGTACCGTGACTTGAGGCAGCATTATTGGTGGCGGATGATGAAGAAAGACATAGTGGAGTATGTGGCTAAGTGTTTGAATTGCCAGCAGGTCAAGTATGAACATCAGAGGCCAGGTGGCCTAGTTCAGCAGATGCCTATACGAGAGTGGATGTGGGAGCGTATTACCATGGATTTCGTAGTTGGGTTGCCGCGGACTTTGCGGAAGTTTCATTTAGTATGGGTCATCGTTGATAGGTTGACCAAGTCAGCCCACTTTATTCCAGTGGCGACTACTCATACAGCAGAGAGGTATGCTCAGATTTACATTCGGGAGATAGTCCGGTTGCACAAGTGTGCCTGTTTCCATTATATCAGACAGAGGCCCTCAGTTCACTTCCCATTTCTGGAGAGATGTTCAGAGTGAGTTGGCGACCCACGTAGAGCTTTGCACAACATTCCATCCTCAGACCGACGGACAGCTTGAGCGGACGATTCAGATTTTGGAGGATATGCTTAGAGCCTGTGTGATTGACTTTGGGGGGCAGTGGGACCATTTCTTGCCCTTGGCAGAGTTTTGCGTACAACAACAGCTACCAGTCCAACATTAAGATGGCCCCATTCGAGGCTTTTTACGGTCGGCAATGTCGTTCTCCTAACGGGTGGTTTGAGCCGGGTGAGGCTAAGTTATACGGTACAGATTTGGTGCAAGATGCCTTGGACAAGGTGAAGTTGATTCAGGAAAGGCTTCGCACGGCTCAGTCCAGACAGAAGAGTTATGCGGATCAGAAGGCGCGTGATGTATCATTCATGGTTGGCGAGAAGGTTCTCTTGAAAGTCTCGCCAATTAAGGGTATTATGAGGTTCGGAAGAAGGGCAAGTTGAGCCCAAAGTTTATTGGCCCATTCGAGGTGTGAGACGAGTTGGGGAGGTTGCCTATGAGCTTGCTTTACCCCCAGTTTATCACGAGTTGGGGAGGTTGCCTACGACCAAGTTGAGGAAGCGAGGCTTGAGGAGCGCATTGGCGAGATCGACCGAGATGTTATCGACCCTAGCAGACCGGGCCGCTGCTCTTTGAGCCGAAAAGGAGCAACTATTGGCTCAAGTCGAATCTTCCTCCCCGCTGCTCCTCGTCATTTGCACAAGCTTTGGGTTCATGCAGAAGCCAGCGGGATATCTACAAGAGTTTGTGGGAGGCGGGCAAAGTTATTGAGCCGCGTATGAAGGAGCACGGGCGAAGGCACGAGAGGCTCGTGTATACTGTAGTATGACTCATCTCCTTCCCCCCTCCAAGGACTATGATTAACTTACTTTATTTTCTTCCAAATATAATCTCATTTCCGTAGCTTAAATCAATGACTTACGATGTACTCTCACGTATGAAAACTTACGGGGTGTAACATCATTCCCCCCTTTGGAACCATTCGTACCTCGAATCGTTGACTCGATGCACTTATCAGTTTCATAACTATGGCTCTTACGATACTTTAATGCTCATCTTGCCATCTAAGCAACTGTTTTGTGAACTAAATCTGAACGCTTGGGCATTCCCCCCTTTAGTCCTCTTTGTCACGCCATGACATGTGTCGGAATTCTTCCAACATCGTAACATTTGCTACCTTATGTCATGCAGTATCTACGACTGTGTTCTTGTATGAGCGCCTAGCGACTCTTCTTCCCTTTTTCTCCATCTTTTAGCCTATCTCTAAGCCTCACTTTATGAACATATACAGAATTATGACAAGCTGTCCCTCTAGGCTTCTATAGGTGTACTGATGTCTTTCACTTGGTACTTTATCGGCCTATTTTGCTCTTCATAAGGTTGATGCAAAGTAGATTTTTGCATGCTGACCTCCTGCTTACTTTAAGGTCGCTCGGTTTGAGTGGAGCCTTGATGACTGCTTTAGCTGACGGGACGGTGCTTTTCACCTTGTACCGAGGTGCTAATCTATCAACGTCCGAATGGTATCAGATTCTCTTTCTAATAGCGATCTTAGCCGCAGGGATTTTATTTTCGAGCGTATATCAAGGTATCATCCCGTCGCGAGTCCCAGTTATCTTCGGCGATGGCTTTCGGTCTTAGGGGAATTATTTCAAATTCTTGTCGAAATGTTGGTCCGTCGTCATTCAATCGAGGTCAAACTTTCTTTTTGGTGGTGGCCCTTGGCCTTGAGGGTGTTATTTCGATCCTTCGCTGAAACATTAACTCATCATTGTTCGATCGAGGTCGAACTCTTCGTTTTGGCGGAGGCCCTTGGCCTTAAAGGGTGTTATTTTGATCTTTCGTCAAAATATTAACCTGTCGTTGTTCGATCGACATCGAACTCGTATTTTTGGCAGAGGCCCTTGGCCTTAAAGGGTGTTATTTCGATCTTTCGTCGAAATATTAACCCGCCGTTGTTCGATCGAAGTCGAACTCGTCTTTTTGGCGGAGGCCCTTGACCTTAAGGGTGTTATTTAGATCTTTCGTCGAAACATTAACCCGTCGTTGTTCGATCGAAGTCAAACACGTCTTTTTGGCGGAGGCCCTTAGCCTTAAAGGGTGTTATTTCGATCTTTTGTCAAAATATTAACCCGTCGTTGTTCGATCGACATCAAACTCGTATTTTTGGCAGAGGCCCTTGGCCTTAAAGTGTGTTATTTCAATCTTTTGTCGAAATATTAACCCGTCGTTGTTCGATCGAAGTTGAACTCGTCTTTTTGGCGGAGGCCCTTGGCCTTAAAGGGTGTTATTTCGATCTTTCGTCGAAATATTAACCCGTTGTTGTTCGATCAAAGTCGAACTCATCTTTTTGGCGGAGGCCCTTGGCTTTAAGGGTGTTATTTCTATCTTTCGTCGAAATATTAACCCGTCGTTGTTCGATCGAAGTCGAACTCGTCTTTTTGGCGGAGGCCCTTGGCCTTAAGGGTGTTATTTCAATCTTTAGTCGAAATATCAACCCGTCGTTGTTCGATCGAAGTCGAACTCGTATCTTTGTCGGTGGCCTTAAGCATTGGGACATTACTTTTGAGCTGGCGTCGAAGCAGTATCCCGTCGTAAGTGTGGCGCTCTATTCTGTTTGTTGGAGTATCGTGGATGCTAGTTTCGTTCATACATTGGAGATTTTGATTATATTCTTGTAGGAAACATGTGTTGACTTTGTATATACAATGGAGATTTGGCTATCTATACCCAGTCCCTTCATTACTCGGCCCGGAGACCGTGTCGATGGCGGGGTGATGAACAACACTTCGGACTTCGAGATGTCTCCCTTGTTGCCTCATCAAAAATCTCACCGAGAAAACCTGACCCGGGTGAGGGAGAGAGAGTACGACTTAGGTGGCGCCACTTTTCTAAAATGGAAGTATTTGAGATGGGCGACATTTTCCAAAAAACTCGGTCGTTCTTTCCGACGAACTGAGGGCCGTTGTCGCACCTGATTTCTTTGGGAATGCCAAAGCGGCATATTATATTTTTCCATATGAACGCGATAACTTCTTGCTCACGTATTTGAGTGTATGCACCTGCTTCCACCCACTTAGAAAAATAGTCAGTTAAAACCAAAAGGAAGCATACCTTACCTCGCCCTGCTGGAAGGGGTCCGACAATATCCATCCCCCAGTTTATGAACGGCCATGGCGAAGTGACGAAGTGCAGCAGTTCTCCTACTTGGTGTATCGTAGGGGCGTATTTCTGACATTGTTCACATTTTCTGATGTAGTCTACAACTTCTTTTTTCATGGTGGGCCAGTAGTATCCCGCGCGGATGAGGCATCCGACGAGGGCACGGTTTCCTGTATGAGCACCACAGTGCCCCTCGTGTACTTCTTCTAATACCCGCCTCGCTTGGTTTGGTCCGAGGCATTTGGCCAGGGGGCCACCGAACGTCCTTTTGTAAAGGTCGTGATTCACGAGGCTGTACCTGGCCGCCTATATTCGGAGCTTTTTGGCTTCTTCCTTATCTTGCGGGAGCGTTCCTTCCTACAAATAAGTCACGATACGATTGCGCCAGCCCCAAGTCAGATTTATATAATGTACCTCTACCTGGTCTATCGAGGAATGGAGGAGGGTGACCACATTTTCTTTGTTGATATTTCTGGTGGCTGCCGCTAATTTGGCGAGGCTGTCTGCTTTGGCATTCTGCGCCCTGGGTATCTGGTCGAGGCGACATTCATCGAATTTCGGTAGTAGTTTGCGAATTTCTGACTCGTACTTTTGTAGTCTCGGTTCTTTGATTTGGAAAGTCCCAGTGACTTGATTCGCCACGAGTTGGGAGTCGCAATGTAAGACGAGTCGTCGAGCGCCATATTTTAGGGCTAATTTCAATCCTGCAATCATAGCTTCATACTCGGCCTCGTTGTTAGTCATTTCGGGGCATCGTGTGGATTGGCGAATCACTTCGCCTGTAGGGGCTTCGAGGACGAGTCCCAGCCAGTTTAATTTTGCTTGCGTCGGGGAGCGTGATATCGGAGAACAGGAAATGTTGCTACTTAGCTCGCACTCGTTTCATACACATTGTAGTTTTCCCGTCTAACCTTTTCGTTCTTCGGTTTTCAGATGTCGAATTGGCGGGTGGGACGATGGATTACGCTTTGACCTCG
>NC_031995.1:16605962-16607493 GCF_001879085.1 Nicotiana attenuata | reverse complement strand
GGGGGGGGGGGGGGGGGGGGGGGGTTCCTCCTTGTCGGCCTGATGTTTAAGTCCCCAGGGAGTCTTTCTTGGGACACCTTTTGAGTGAGGGATATGAGGTATCGTTCGAAGGGTATTGCTTCCAAGGCGTCGGGTTTTTCTGGCGGACGATATTTCAGTGGTTCCGTAATAATTCCCTATCCTTCAGTTGAGATGTTTCTTTGCTTGCTCCCCTGTGCTGCACTTACGTTCTTGTTTAGGCAATCAACAGAAGGTGGGTTAGGATGATGTCCTCCTTATGCCGATCTGATGAGTTGGTGAACGAAGGTGGATCGGTGGCGTTACTTGCTCTGCTTGGCGTTTCGATGGTTGACGATGATGGTGTTTTCTGAGTTTGGTAACCGTATTCGGTCCTGCTTCCCTTCTTATCGATTCAATTTTGACCCTTATCGATAATTACTTATCGATTATCGATTATCGATTTGTACATATGTTTATCGTTAGCGCTTCAATAAGGTTTCGATTTTTTCGATTTCGATTTATCGATTTTTGGGGCTTATCGATTCGGTTATCAATTACACCAATAAGAAAATTTGCGGGATTCTACGGAAAGTATATCGCTATAAACACGCCTAACTAGTATGGACCAAAAGAAGCTAAAATAAGACGAACACCGTTTATAACATAAAAATTGTGTCAACAAGCACATGCAACGAAACTAAAGTAAGGGATCAAATGTATGCCACCAACACTCCAACGGTATAAAAAAATACATCATCACGGCTAATTCTATTTTCCATTAATTTGAACTTCATTCCCTTGAGCTTTAAATATGATCGTTCCTTAAATGTGGTAGATGAAATAATAGGGTTAGGGACTTAGGGTAAAGGAAAGGGTATTATAGAATAAGGGTTAAAAAAAATTAAATTTTTTTTTTAGTATTTCTTATCGGTTTATCGATAAACTGATAACCGAAGAGGACAAAATCGAAATCGAAATCGATAACTCGATAAGGAAAATTTCGAAATCGATAAACCGATTCGAATGCACACCCCTACCTTTTTGTGTTTTGGTTCACTGCGGGCCAGGCTTATTTTTCTTGGTTCATGTGCTGCCCGGCATGCGGGGGATGATGTTGGTTGCAACTTTTCCTTGTATATAGCATCATGATCTAGGCTGGCATGTGAGATTCACTTACCGTTTCTCTCGGTGGGTGATCGTGTTTCCGGTTTTCTATCTGGAGGAGACTAGGAGGTTTTCACTAAGAAATCCCACAGACGGCGCCAAATTGTTTGACTCAAAAGATATTGAAACCTTTTTGAATAAATCAATCAAAGAGAATGAAGAGGTAAATCTTAGTCAGGGCTAATAACCTCCAGATCTATAAACGAACCGGAGAATAATGCATAAAATGAAATAAAAATAGATCAATCTCATTGATATTTTACATTTCTTCATTCATTAATCGATGAAGATCACTGTTTTTTGTCTTCCATGGGAAGGCTCCTCTTTCTAATAAGAGAGAGAAAAAGTCCCTCCCCCCCCCCCCCCG
>NC_031995.1:16524874-16605942 GCF_001879085.1 Nicotiana attenuata | reverse complement strand
CCCCCTCCCCCCCCCCCCCCCCATTGAGAGACTCCCCCCCTATATATAGTTATGGAATTCTCACTATGGGTCGATACAAACTCGCACGACGTCCGCTTTCGTCATTCGCTGAGTGTTGTTCTTTGTCACGGCGGGCATTGTGAGTACAGGGTTTTGGAGCAAAATATGTCGTCCTTCGCTATCTCATCACTTTGGACACGATCTTGGTCAGGCCAACTGCACCAATCAGATTTTGACCAATACAGAGGCCAACATGAGCCCTTGTGCTATATGCTAAAGTTCTTATAAGCTTTTCTTTTGTGCCGCTTAGCTAATAAAGAATAAAAGCTTAGCTTTTATTTTGAGTCTAGAACCTCCCTTTAGATAGTGTTCAATCAGGAACGGATGTATTGTTACACCGATGTATTGGTTCAATTGGACCCATAACCTTCGACGCGGAGTAAAAATTTATATGTAAAAATTTATTAGAATTGCAAAAATAGTAGATATGAACCTATACTTTAAAATATAACGGGTTCAATGTAAAAACCTTAAAAGCTGAACTCATAGAGTTTAGATCCTTGATTCGCCTCTATGTTCCATGTCCCATGGGTTATAAGAATGAGACGGGTAAAATAATCAAGACATGATCTAGAATCAACTAGTGCGCTTTAGGTAACAACTTAAAGATAGTAATGAGGGTAGCGGAGATGATACACAAATTGCCTAAATAGCCATTGCACTTTAGCTGTAAAAGTCTTAGCAGACTTTGTACGGGAGTTGATCCATTAGGCTTAAAATATTTCCACTTCTTTCGCACACACAATTTGCCAAAAATGAGCAAACTCTTACGTTGTTGATGGTCCAGCCCTTCTCCAACATCCTCTGCGGAAAGGTTCTATATATCTTGACTTTCCCTACTTGAAATTTATGTAAATTTGAATTCACGCCTCATAAAGCTAGCACATTAAAAAGGAAGTATTTTCTATCACGATTTTTTATTCTCATAACTCGAACTTGAAACCTCTAATTAAGATGGATGAATCATATACGTCCCAGTATAATCCTCAATAGAAATAGAATAAGGTCACAATTTTCCCACAAATGGTGTATCATGATTGTGAAAGAAATAACCGGAAGAGAAAGACTAAATGCACTCGCGATAAGCGCATACAATTTTATTGATAATCTCAATGATCATGTAACTCAAAAGGCTTAGACATAGAAGAGATTTCTGTTTTCTTGTTTTATATTCTTAGTTCCTTTGTATATTTGGACAAATTTAATGACGCTGGATTTGTATGTAGTGATATGGTATTATGAAAAAGATCCATTTGTAGCAATGACTGTAGGAGGCTTGGAGAAGATATGAGCCAATGCAATTTTTGGCCTCTGAAACTAATACTTCCTCAAGTTCAACAGTTAAATTCTGCATGTTGTGTTGCCTAAATAAATGGCTAAAATATGGAATGTTTTCTCTTGTACACTTCATTTATGCACCCTATTTAACCTTACGTTGCCTCGCTGGTCGCTACGTATACTATTTCACCAAAAAAATTCGCCACAGCCCAACTATAGATCCTATAAGCATGATATCTAATCTATTAATATAAAACGTCCAGCCATAGCAGATATCAACAGTACAGGGTATTGAGCTATTTATCATACTAAAACTAATGAATAGTAACAAGTAGGACAAGGGGCTAAGATATAAACTTCAATCTTTTACTAAAGCAAAGTCTTTACAAGAGTGTGCTACATACATAATAGCATCTGATGACAAGATACAGAAGATCCATTAAGCCAAAACTTTCCAGAGGGTACGTAATGCTGATCATTCTCTCGGATGCTAATCAGTCTCTCAAAATCTTTCAATACTTGCAGATCGTGATTAAATTCAACTGTCTTTACCATCTTTTCTATAGCATTCCTTTCAGCTTCTCTACGTTTCTGCAACTTTAACTTCTTTGCCGCTTCAATCCTTTCTGCAGCCGTTTGATTTTGCAATTTTAACTTTGCCTCTTCGTCGCGTTCCCCGTTTCTGCCCATACCTCGAACAACCTCCTTTTCTGGTAGTGCTAGTGCCTGACCCGAATCACTATTGAAAAACTTGTCTGAATCATCAACTTTAGTACTACAACTTAGTTTTGGTTTTTTATTGGCAGAGCACAATGCAATATCGTCTTGTTTTACTGACGTCGTTCTTGCATCTTGAGTTTTCACGACCCTCTTCAATTTGCGAGTACTCTGATCATCAAACCTATCAAAGCTCTGCGTTGTCTAAACTCCTGTTGCAAGGTTTGGATTCTGTTCGGAAGGCATCGATTTCTTGTCGCAACAACTCACGTCTTTAGTGTTTTTTCTTTTTCTACTATTCAAAATGGAATGAGTAATGGGCATATTCTGCCTTCTCTTGTGATGAATAGCCATTGACATTGGCATAGTATTGCTGCAGAGTTTTACTGGAGTGTAGTGAAAAGCAACAAAAACAAGAAAAAACAATGGAATAGAAGATGATATAATGTGTGAATCAAAACCCTAAACATATGCCAAACAACTAGAGATGAAGTATTATATAGAGTTGTAGGCCTTTTCCGACTAAACTTAGGAGAAGCTTTAGGAAACCAAAATGGTTAACGTTTTTTGTTATACGCGGGGGAGCGGTTAAACTTTGAAGTTCTAGGACTAAAGTTATACGTGTCATTTGTTTCCTAATTTTGTTTTCCCAGGTAATTCCACGCGCCAAGCCGATTGATTAACATCATTACAGTATAGTATTTTCTTCTTTGTAGCCAAAGGATAATAATCACCAAAATTAACTATTTAGCCTACACTTTTTTAAAAAAAAAATGTAATTTAGTAAATAGAGACTAATTTATGGGGAGAAAAGAAAACAGTAAGCTGATTTTAGTAAAAGAAATTTTTATAAACTAATATTTTTAGATCAAATGCTGAAAATAAAAAATTCACGCCCAATGGCCATGGAACTAGCTAAAGCATTAAATTTATCGTATAAATATAACATAATTAATATATCAGGTCCAAGAAAATCCATTTTCATCGAAAATAATAAATTTTTAACGTTAGATTGAGAAAAATCTCTTATTCCAATGCCAAAGTTAAAAGAAAGAGGTCAAAATACAAAATCTAGTGGTTGGCAGAAACTAATTGCATTTGCTAGCAAAAAAGATATAGAGGGTGTTTGGCTAAGCTTATAAGCTGGTCAAATTGGCTTATAAGCACTTTTTGGCTTATCTACGCGTTTGGTAAAATTAAAAGTGCTTATAAGCCAAAAATAAGCCAAAAGTCATAAGTTGGTCTCCCCCAACTTATCAAATTTCAACTTATAAGCACTTTAGGTTTGACCAAAATATTTACTATTTATCCCTAAAATACTTCTTTTTAGAAAAAAACTTTTCGTATACCCAGTTCTTCAGCTGCTTATTATTAATTTCAGCACTTTTATCCAAACACGTAACTTCTTATTTTTTAAATCAGCTTCAGCACTTAAAAGTGCTTTTCAGCACCTAATGCTTATCAGCTACTCTAAATCAGCTAAGTCAAACGGGCTCATATTATAAAATATGCATATTATATGTATATAATACACATATAAAGGAAACATGAAGCATATAACAAAAGAAGAATATATTAAGATACAGTATAAAGTGTATGATTTCTTTTTCTAATCAGTACTAAAGGATGTCTTTAGTTTAGGGAGTTACTTAAATTGATTAGCAGTGTTGTAGCATAATTTTAACAATTGAAAGAGCCCTTTTTATAGGTCACGGTTAATTTCAAGCCGTGGAATCAGCCACCGATGTATTAGGATAGGCCGCCTATATCACACCTACTTGGGGTGCAGCCATTTCCTGAATCCTGCACGAACGCAGGATGTTTCATGCACCGGACTGCCCTTTTTTTGAGCAAAGCCTTAATGATATTTCTCACTTCATGCACCCATCCCATTCCTCCAGAGAGCTGTGTAATTTGAATGATCTACTAATTTCTATCTAATAAGAACATTACATATACATTGATATAACTAGATTATTAATGACATATATTATTAATAAATCTTACGAACAAGAAAAATATTAATTTGAATCAAATGACGTGAAAAGTCTCATAACTTTAACTAGATAATAAAGAAAATAACTGTCATTTATGAACAAAACAACAATTGTCAGTAATGTGTTCAATATATATATATATATATATATATATATATATATATATATATATATATATATTTGAAGGTTTAGCTTTATAAAATATTTTTGTGATCTTTGAAGGCGTGACAATTGCTACATACATTATTTAAAATATTTTGCTATTAGTATAGAATGTAAGATAAATAAAATCTACCTCGTGAATTGCATGAATCTCGAAAAATTACTGAAAATAATGTTAAAGGAGTATTTCAAAATAAAAAGAATATATATGAGTTTTGAAATAGGTAGCATGAGCGATACCATTTGTTACATTCCATATATAAGTTTTAAAAGGGTGAAATTCAAAAATAGCCAGATTTATAAGTGGTCGTTCAAAAATAGCCCAGTTTCAAAAGTAATCGAAATCTAGCCACTTTTCATGTAAAGATAAATCTGAGCGAAAACACTGTTCAAAACCCGGAAAATACGCCAGTATATTATGCTGGAGTTCCAGCATAAATATACTTGAACTCCAGCATATTATACTGGAGTTCCAGGATAAGTATGCTGGAACTCCAGCATAATATGATGGAGTTCCAGCATAAGTACACTAGAACTCCAACATAATATACTGGAGTTCCAGCAAAGTATACCGGTCCAGTATAATATGCTGGAAGTTCATACACAAGTGCTCAAATCTCCAGTATATTATGCTGGAACTCCAACACGTGAAAAGTTCCAGCATAATATACTGGAGATTGGAGCACCTGTGTATGAACTTCCAGCATATTATGCTGGAAGTNTCATACACAGGTGTACTGAACTCCAATATATTATGCTGGACCGGTCTCTGTTGCAGCAAAATAGTGGTTATTTTTCATTGACTTGGTAAACGCTGGCTATTTTTGAATGACCCGTCCGAAAACTGGCTAGACCGTGCTCTTTTTACGTTTTAAAATAGTTAGTATCAGTGAAATAATATTTTCACTCACGGTCTCCCCTAAGGAGTGAAATAGGTAAAGATAGCACGGGCTAGCCAGTTTTCGGACTGATCCTTTAA
The DNA here is from genome assembly GCF_001879085.1 of Nicotiana attenuata. NCBI lineage: Eukaryota > Viridiplantae > Streptophyta > Magnoliopsida > Solanales > Solanaceae > Nicotiana > Nicotiana attenuata. The sequence continues at coordinate 16,600,749 of NC_031995.1, read as the reverse complement.
ATATAGCCAGCGTTTGCAAAGTAATTAAAAAATAGCCACTATTTTGCTGCAACACGGAAAGTTCCAGCATAATATACTGGAGATCGGTGCACATGTGTATGAACTTCCAGCATATTATGCTGGAACTCCAACACGTGAAAAGTTCCAGCATAATATACTGGAGATTGGAGCACCTGTGTATGAACTTCCAGCATATTATGCTAAACCAGTATATTATACTGGAACTTCATTATATTATACTGGACTCCAGTATATTTTATTGGAACTCCAGTATATTATAGTAGTATTTTTCGGATTTTGAACAGTGTTTTCGTTCAGATTTATCTTTACATGAAAAGTGGCTAAATTTCGATTACTTTTAAAACTATGGCTATTTTTGAATAACCACTTGTAAATCTGACTATTTTTGAATTTCTTCCGTGAAATAGCTACTATAAGGGAAAAGATAGTACTAGTACTTATAGTACCTCTTCCAACTCCCTGAACTATTCGTAGTGTTCAAATCTTTATTAGTTCAAACTCTAGGAAAGATTTACGTAATTTAAACTTCTAGAATTAAAGTGTAAAAAGCAAACTCTACAGAACCATCCATAGAGTTTGAATTGATAAATGTCCAAACTCTGTTCCTGAAGTTTGAACTAATGTTTCATTATTGATGTTAAAAGTGGCTATTTTCCAAAATTTTGGAGGCCTATTTGACTAAGGCAAAAACCCACAAAGAAGAGGGCCAGACACAATAACGATTAACCCCAATCATTGGATGATACCAGATAACCAGACTACCAGTCAATGACTCAATGGTCATATCAAATTCCAAAATCTTCTATATCACACGAAATGTCAATTTTTCTATGAACATCAAAAGCACTATTAAGCACTGGGATATAAGAAAAGCGACATTCTTTCAAAGTAAAGACTATCCGAATAAAATGGAAAACAAAACAAGCTATCAGGGTAGCAGATCAGGAATGCATGATGAATTTTTGAAACAACATATAAAATATTGAAATTTGATTCTTTAACATATGTATACTGTAAAAATTTCAACATGCCATTGAATAGAAATGGAACGTGATTACTATGCAATAATTTTTTTTTTTTTTTTTTTTTTTTTTTGTATTCTAGACTGATCAAAGCCTAGTCTCTATCTGGTCAGTGAGGCAAAGGAAGGTCTCAATCGAGGTGGAGCTAGAAGCCCAATTATTTAGTGGCTTTTGTTCAAATTAGGGGTGTCAGATGCGCCGGTAGGACTTATTTTGGGCGGGTCAAAATGGGCTAAGTAAAAAATAAAGAAATTTTTACAAACCACTATTGTTTAGTGGTTATTAGCTAGTTGTAGCTACCATTTACTATATTACTTCCTATAGCTATGTTTTCAGATTTTTTAGAGTGTATTCAATGTATTTAAGCTACTGTATTCATGAATACAGTAGCAAAACTCGGCGTGAAACATGGGATTACAGCTAGACAGATTATTGTATTCGACTGTATTTATGATATGTATTTGTGAATACAGTAACGTAAATAGCGCAATTCATGGTCTATTAAGGTGTTTTTAAACGGAAAGTGAATCAATTAACATAATAGACTCCTAATATAACTCAACTAACTCAATTACATCACCCATAATTTGTTTTTGACGCGAATAATCTGAATATTTTACCCAGACGATGAATACATCAAAACAGAGCAATCGCCAAGTTTCTATTCCTTCCCTTTTCTGTTGATATCGTTCGTGGGTGTTTCTGTTTTCAACCAAGATTCATCTATAGTGCAAAAACATATGAATACATAATGCAGATACATTTGAATACATATATACATCTGAATACATAAATTATATTAATTAAAAAAACATATGAATACATTCATGGTATACAACGAGACAGTGAATACAATGAAATACATGGAATACAGCGAGATACATTGAAATACAATGAAACAAAAGATAATGAATACAATGAAATACATGAAAATACAGCGAGATACATTGAAATACACTTAAAAAAAAGGTAACAGAATCTTCAAGTTGCTCAGCCCCAAACTTCAGACGACCTATTTTTCGCCGACAATTTTCTGACGACCCATCGGATTCCGACCATGATTCCATCAGCAGCGATAAGAGAAAGAAGAAGAAAACGAGAAATATCGCTAAAGAAGAAATTGCTAAGTTTTTCACCGACGATTTTCCGACGATCCATCGGATTCCGACCATGATTCCATTAGCAGCGGTGAGAGAAAGAAAAAGAAAACGAGAAAGATCGCTGAAGAAGAAATTGCTAAGTTTTTGGCTAAGAAAGCCATGAAATTTGCCAAGAAGTTAAAGTCCCAGAAAATTCCTGTTGACTACTCGGAAGAACGATCGACGGAGGAACTGATGAGAGAGAATCCATGAGTTTGTATCCATGGAGAAAACTGGCGTTGAGAGAGAAAGGGTGGAGAAAAATCTGAAAGAATGAGAGAGAAAAATAATACAAAGCATATTTTATGGCTTAAGGGTATGAGGTGACCATAAATAGATATTTGGCTATAAAAATCAAAAGGTAGCTATGGAATATAATTTTTTGAAATGGTTTTTATTTAAAATAAATAACGTATCAACCTTTGCTATAGGAGGTAAAAATTTCTAAAAAATAGGCATGCCATCGACGTGCCCAAAAGTAACTTGGATTGAGATGGGTTGATCAAGTTGGGCTAAAATTTGGGTCATACGCCAACGCGCCCAACTCTTACCAAGCTTTAATTAATGTATATTATTTTCTGATAAATTTTTTAATTATCAAATAAGACTTTTTTTTCTTTATTTATGGTTTCATATATAACATATCAAACACACAAAAAAAATATTTACAGATATTTTAGCAAAGTAACTTATGAATCAATTTGGGCTAAAAATCAGCCCAACTTTAGATGAACTGAAATGGGTTGGGTCAAGATAGACTGAGTTCAACAAATAGGCGGATCAATCACCAGCTCAACCTTGGGCGGGTTAAATGAGTTTGGGCTCAAATTGCAACCCCTAGTTCAAACATTATTCTATGTTAATAAATTATTAAATATCTATCAATATCAAATTTAAAAACTCGTTTATTATCACTTGAAGTCGTCATTCTAAAATTCAAAACCTTTATGTAGGCGTGTAAATTTTATTGTACATAAATCCGTAAAGTAAGTTTGGATTATATTTTAAATTCAAGATATATTAGTCCAAATAAATATTATGAACTAATATGATTGGATTAATTATTTAAGTCCAACAAAATATTGACTGTGCTAGCCCATTTAATTGGGCTACAGGTGATGACCCACTTTATTAAGCCCAAAATATCATATTTCTAGAGGCCCAGTTTGGTAGCACGTGTCAAATGACGTGTCACACCAAGTCAAACGGAAGAGCTAATAGGATCATGCCAAGTGTAAAAATAACAAGGCATGCCAAGTCAAATTAAAAGGCCAATAAAACTACGTTGTGCAAGTGACATGTTCTGGATAATCAAATACGGTCTTGTCACGCTTCAATCTGATTGGCTGGAAAGAGTTTGTTCTCATCACAACTCTTCTCTTCCACACCTATAAATAGGGGTCTACATAATTCAAAAAAATTACTAGAAATCATAGCAAGAGAGAGCTAGTGGATCAAACTCCGCAAACTTCTCTACAAGCTTCGAGCTTCAAGCAATCAAGTTTAAGTTCAACCAATCAAGTTCAAGCTCAAAAACGAAGAACAAATCAAGGTTCAAGGAGTACGAGTTCAAATCAAAGTTCGTGCTAGTTGAATTCAAGAGCAAACTCAAAAGCTCTTGAATTTATCTTAGAAAAGAAGAATAAGTGAATTCATAGAGATTGTAACACTCAAATTATTTAAAATAAAATACTACAATTGTTATACCCCATTTTAACACGGGTCAAATTAGAGTATAACCTATTGGTAATTCTGAAGTTAATTAATTAAAGAGAGTCGCCACCTAATTATTTTAAAGGTTAATTATGACACCCATTTACTAAATAATGGTTAATGTTAACTCTATTTTTACGGTCTGCTTAACCTTAAAATTATGGGTAAGGGTTCTAATTTATCTTATAGAGAAGGTATTAAGCACTCTATATGATCCATTAAATATAGTTAACCGGCCAAACTTAGGTTAATTGATTGCATTAAACAATAATTGTAAATATTCAAATATTAAATAGCCTACAGACGTTTAAATAATTCAAGAACCTCTAAAAATATTAGCCTTCTTTAAAAAGGTTAGAAATTGATGTCAAGTTAATTAGGAGTTTAACAGCTAAAGGATGATGATTTTGTTTGAAATCCATTAAACTTAGTTTTTTTAAAAAAAAGATCTTGGTTAAAAATACACCAAAGCCAAAAGAACTTAGACGTTAGAAAAGAACTATTATTTTGGTTAGAAACTCAAACCTGGATACGTTATTCATATCAAAAGTTTTACCAAGACCCTGGCAGACTCCAAATGTATGAGTGTTCATGGGTTAGAAAGTAGAAATAAAGAGAAGGTTTCAAGTCTTCATCTAAGTTAATGTTAGTCCTATATGATGAATGAGTACTCTATTTAGCAGAAATACTAAATAATTAAATAAACTTAATTACCAAAACCCATGCTAAACATGAGATAAGCACAAATACAAATAAATCAGTCGTAATCAAGAAGTTAGACAACATGGATGTAAAGAAAAGATAAGAAAGACGCCATAGGCGCCCCCAAGCGTTTCGCTTGTTTTCTTGCAATCGGGTGCATTCTAAGGAGGATGGTATAGGATGCGATGACTCCATGCTTGGGTAGGGGAGATTCTTTCCTTAAGACTCCATATTTTGCTCCAAGTATATATGCACAAAAAGAGAACAAAACAAGAATTAGAAGGGGAATTTGATTCTTAAGTGTGCATAAAGAAACCCGGACAAACGAAAACCAAAACAAATGAAACTACACAGTTATTCAAATTATAACAACTCATGAACTATACTTTGCAATTCTATGCCGACAGAATTGGTATCTTTTCCTTTTCAAAGTGCAAATAGACTCTTTAAGTTAAGTACTATTCTTGTTTAAAGTTTCCTCAATCAATGGTAACAAAATTTACTACATAAACTGAAAAAGGCATATTTTAATGATTAAAAGAAAGATATAAGCCTGCCTTCTGTTATTGATACAAAAGCATATTTAAAATTCATATGACGTTTAGCTAGAACTTGATTATCTTAAAATCGGTATCCTAACAAAGACTTATACATTAATTAGTTCATCTATGTCATAAGTTGACAGGTAAGCAAGCAACATAAATTTATCTTCAAGTCCATTTTAATTATCAATCTGTAAAGGAGCAGATTCAGATTTATAACAAGACGAGAAAAGGAAATCAAACAAGACATAATCATACGCTTATACTGAACCAGTCATATATCAAGTTATCCATAATCCCAAAGAACCTAAACTTTGCTAACGGAAACAAATGCAGCAGTATTAAAGCAGCATCCCTTATTTTAGTAACATCTTATAGGAATATTCCGTGATTTCATTAGACTCAACCCCCTATATGAATAGTCAAAGACATGTTTGCACTTCCTTAAAGTCACTCCCAAATGAGCAAAACATATGTTAATATTTGAGAAAGATCTGTCAGCATCCATTTCATTATGAGCTACTTCAAACCAAACTTAAATCTCATCATGTAGAGGTATAGATGGATTAATAGGACTTATAGGCATGGCATCTAGTATGTGAACTGCGACAAAACAAACCTCATCGAATCGTCCCGGTTAAAATAAAATTTTTAAATCTATATGTATGACTGTTGGCTATCACATAACTTTTCTTGAGGACATTTTAACTTATACAAGCAAAAAAAAAAATGAAATCCTAAAGCATGATAGCTAAAACATACAGAATGCCACTTAAACATGATATCAACAAAAGACACATTAAATCAAAAAGATGAACGCAAGAGGAACTAAAGCTACTTTCATGAAATGTATAGAGTCATAAACACCTTCGAAACTGCCGAATCAAAAAGAGAAGAGAAATTACTGACCTTTTTGCGAGCAGCGAACTGGGTTGGGGTCTTTGATCCTCCATCGAACTCTGACCTCGAAATCAAACCCCGGTATAAAATAAATTGTCTTTGTTCAGGATTGGAAACCAACAAAAAGCAGAGAAGAAAGGAAGAGCAAACTACAGTTTTATTCCTTTTTTTTTTTTCGGAAAATAAGTGAGCTTAGGAGAAAAGGGGAGGCCGCTCCCTCCCTTGTTGAAGCTATAAAGGGGTCTATTTATAGATGGAAGAAAAGGGTTAGGGTTACGTTTTTTTGAAGTTGAATTTCGAAAAAAGTGTGGGATTTTAAACGGACAAATTGTGGCAGAAGCGGGCGGCGATATTGCCGCTAATGGTTGCCGTTTTATACACCAAAACGGTGAAGTCATTTTTTGTGTTGTAAGAAAGCAAAAGCAGAGGAATGCCAAAACAATGGTATGGTCTTCTGAAGAGCTTTGAAAAGCTCACGTGACAGAGGGATCCTTTTTCTTTTTCTTTTTTTTTTTGAGATTTTTTGACCAAATTTGAACGAGAGCCATTTTGGTTTTTTTTAGTTAGGCAGAATAGCCTAAATGGCACCTATACTTGTCCCACTTTGTCATGCCGGTCCCTATACTCCACAAAGTTTCATCCAGACACCTCTACTCGTTCAAAACAACTCTTTTAAACCCTTCCGACCTCGCGTCCTCTTCAACGATCCAATGTGAATGACACATCCATGTCCACCTCAAATTTTTTATGCCACATCATTATTTTTCAATTCATTTCATAATTTTCTACTTTATTTTTTATTTTATTTTCACTTCACTTCACTCCTCCCCTCTACTCTCTATCTCCTGTTATTCCCACCTGTATGCCGCCACCCTCACCACCCCAAACAGTCCCCCCTCCATTAATTCACCTTCGCAACCCCAAAAATTCTCTAGCTCTACCCCAAATACACCCAGCAATCATTCTTCAAAATGCTCATTATCAAATGAAAACAAAAACAAAGAAAAAAAGGAGAAGAAAATCAAATAGATAATAGAATTAACACTTCCTAAATCCTTACAAATCACAGCCACCCTATCCGAAATAAAACGCTGGAATCATGCTATTTCTATCTCATTGGAAACAAAGAATAAAAAAGAGGGGTTTGTGAATATCCGCTATAATTTTTTGAGAGATTAAAAATGGAAGAGGAACAATTGAAACTGTAGTCACTATAAAATCCAATAATTTTCACAAATCAAGCAAGATTTGGGTGCTCACACGCCATTATAGATCAGATTCGGGCACACCCTTTTAGTATTTCTCGTCCGATTTGATTGAACTACTAGGGTTGTTTTGTATTCTATTATGGAGGGGTGATACATAAGAAAAAATTATGGTGGTCATCGGTGGTCTCTGCGCCGGTGATGGTTCGAACTTTTCCGGTGTGTTCCTCGCCATTGATGGTTCGAAGGTTTCATCTATAACCAATGATGAATTTTTGCTCCAGTGTTATTCCTAGTCTGCTTAATTTTTTTTGGACGAAGTTTCTGTTGATAACTTATCTTTATTCTAACAATTTTGCCTAAGAAAATAATGATGATTTTCTATCTTTGATTCTGATGAAAAGAAGAAGTTATGACAATGGCAGCAAGAGGAAGAGAACATGGGTTCTTCGCTAGTCTTCTTTTTTCTGTTTTTTTTTCTTTTCTAATTTTAGTCATTTTCTGCTGAATTATTGTATTCACGCTCTTTTTGCGCGTGTGTACCAATCATTTTAGCCACCTCAGTATTATTTACGCCACATAAGCTAGGTCAACGGTCAAAGGGGTTTAAAATAGTGTGTTTTTATCACTATAAGTGTCTGGATGAAACTTTGTAGAGTATAGGGACCGGCATGACAAAGTGGGACAAGTATAGGTACCATTTAGGCTATTCTGCCTTTTAGTTATTTGTCAAAGGTCTAGAACATATGAACCAAATAGACAATGGGCTGTTAAGTTGGGTTTCTATTATGGGCCAGGTAGTTGGTTAATAAATGGACTGATTAAGGAGTTAAAACTTGGGCATCCAGATTTTATAGATAACTTAACCTTTTGAATTATTTCTTTCTACTAGTATTTCTTTTGGGCTTCTATCTTGGAAAACATAATAATATTATATCACATTAATATTATATAGGCAATAATTGTTATTATTAAAATAAGTAGAAGACATTACAAAATTACTACTACGCTAGTTTTGCTAAATAAAAAACTACAGCATTCAATGATTTTGAAAATGTAGAATTAAAGAAATGTTATTACTTGATAAAATAGAGGAGAATAAGATGCTTTTTTGCAAAAAATATAAATAGTGATAATAAATAAAAAATAATAATTATTCTTACATTATTAGTGATATTAGAAGCTCAATAAAATAGTTTACAGGAAAGGAGGGACAAAATTGGATGTCAATAGCTGCCCCTCTTTGACCGAAGACGATAAAAGAGTTTTCGGGCAAAGAAATTGACTTAGTAGCCAATTTTTTCCGACATGTAAATGCGAATTCGAGTGTTGGAAGAATTATGAAAGTAAATTCGGAGGGCTTATGAAATGAAAGAAAATTTTGGAGAGTTATGGCCGAACTCTGGCCTCTAGATCGCCTACATACTTCGAATTTCACGAGGATCAGGCGATATGTAGTTCTAGACTTATGGTACCCTTGACTAGGACTCAACTAATGATGCAGATTCTATAATTCTGCCCAGTGTCGAATAATAGAGACACTGGGTACCATAATTGGAAGAAAGATGTTGGAAATAAGAATTTGATTATGAATTTTGAGTTTCGAGCTGAGCGGAGTTCGAAGTAGATCCTTGACCTTTGTTGGAGAGTTTGGTATTCCTCTCCAACTAATTGCCCCAGTTCACTGCTAAGATATAGTTCCACGTTGCGCTATATTTCCTGCAGAGCTTAACAATGCTAAAAATGTTCGTTAGGAAATAAGATGCAATATGGCATAAAAGTAATCTTATGAAAATAATATTTAGGCATCGATTCATAAGAAAAGCGAATTTATTGTGCAAACATATAAAAATATAATTTTATGGTGACATATTTCATGGTCGGCCATGGCACATGAAAATTTAGTTCATAAAGATAAATGCATTTGGCAATGATTTATGAAGGATAATATATTTCAGCAATGCGGATGCAATTATGACCACTTGGATCGAAATAAATTAAATGTCCTTTTGAGGAAGGATTAACTTCAATATTCTATTTGAGGGCGGATGGACCCGATATATTCTATTTGAGGGCGGATGGACCCGATATATCCTATTTGAGGGCGGATGGACCCGATATATCCTATTTGAGGGCGGATGGACCCGATATATCCTATTTGAGGGCGGATGAACCCGATATATCTTATTTGAGGGCGGATGGACCCGATATATCCTATTTGAGGGCGGATGGACCCAATATATCCTATTTGAGGGCGGATAGACCCGATATATCCTATTTGAGGGCGGATGAACCCGATATATCCTATTTGAAGGCGGATAGACCCGATATATCCTATTTGAGGGCGGATAAACCCGACATGTCCTATTTGAAGGTGGACAAGCCTCACATGTGGTGCTTGATTTGCAATTACAAAGATTGATGCAGTGCGAAGAGCTTGATATGGTGCCCATTTTGTAGTGGTAATTCATGGGGCGATGCAAAAATCCTGGTGAGATGATTTTATTGTAGTGAATATCCATGGTGCGGAGATCTTGATGCAGTGCCTTTACAGGAAAAATATTCAAGGAGCGGTGCCAATAATTTGGGAATTTGCATGCTGAAGTTTATTATTAGTAAATTCCTGCACTCAAAGAAAACTATGAGTTTCAAAATATAATTTGCGATAACTCTACTTGATCGCCATGTTGCACTATGTTTCCTGCAAAGCTTAACATGCTAGGCAAATTGGTCAGTAGAGTAGATATTAAAATGCAATATGCCGTAAAGTAATCTTGTGAAAATGATACAATTTGGGCATTTATTTATACAATGCGGCATAGTAGGCCAAAATGATTTGATAAAAATGTAGCTTTATGCCAATGATGATTTTCAACAATAACATGCGGTTTATAAATGTGCTTTGCAACGATTTATGATAATGATGCATTTCAATAATGACATTAAAAACATGACCATCTAGGTCGAAATAAATTAATGAAAAGCATGTGAATATGTGCTAAAGTATCCTGTTGTTCAGGCGGACAACTTTAATATCCTATTATCAGGTGGACAACCTTGTGTCCAATTAATCAGGCGGACAACCTAATGTCCTATTAATCAGGTGGACTACGTTATGTCCTATTATCAGGCGGACAACCTCATGTCCTATTAATCAGGCGGACGACCTCATGTCCTATTATCAGGCGGACGACCTCATGTCCTATTAGTTAGGCGGACTACCTTATGTCCTATTATCAGGCGGAAAACCTCATGTCCTATTAATCAGGCAGACAACCCCATGTCCTATTATCAGGCGGACGACCTCATGTCCAATTAATCAGGCGGACGACCTCATGTCCTGTTAATCAGGCGGACAACCTCATGTCCCATTAATCAGGCGGACAACCTCATGTCATATTCATCAGACGGACTACCTCATGTCCTATTAGTCAGGCAGACAACCTCGTGACCTCGTGTCCTATTAATCAGGTGGACTACGTCATGTCCTATTAATTAGGCGGACAACCTTTTTTGTCCTATTATCAGGTGGACGATCTCATGTCCCATTATCAGGTGGACGACCTTTTTGTCCTATTATTAGGTGGACGAACCTAGATGCATGGTGCTTGATTTACAATTTCTAACATTGGTGCGGTGTAGAAGCTTGGTGCGTTGCTCGATTTGTAGTTGTATAATGCGGTGCGAAGAGCTTGGCATGGTTACTTCGAAGTAACATATATTGATGGTGCAATACAGAGAGCTTGGTACAATGATTCTCCAATAGCAAATGGTGCGATGCAGAGAGCTTGATGAAATTCCTTTGTAGCAGTGAATATTCCTGTTGCAATGCTAAAAATCGTTGGATCTTCATACTGAAGTTTTGCTATTAATAAATTCCTGCACTCAAAGAAAAATTATAAGTTTCAAAGTTTAGTTTGCGCTGACTTGGGTTCATCTTTTGCTTTGCATGAATATTGCAACTTCTAACTTGATGCTGAGCTTTGCGATAACGTATAATATTGTTCAAAAATAGCTAATAAATGCCCCTGCATTACTCAAAGAAAATTCATTAGTATAAAAGAAAGTGGTTGCCTTGCATTGAACGTCAAAGTTTTGGCTTTGAATCTACAACTTGCTGCTATGACATTCTGGAAATTTGCTGCTGCGCTTGTAACAAATATGTAGCTCGAGATTTCATTTTCTGCTTTGCCGAATGATGAGTATCCTTCTGCAAAATCTTCCCCGGTTTTGGCTTTTGGGGTAAATAGAATTTTTATTATGATGAGACCGAACCCATAGGGCTGCCTACGTATCCCCTCTTAAACGGGAATCAGGTCAAAACGTAGTTCATTTACAAAAGCAAGGCATGATTACAAAAAATAGCTACTCATATGATGATAGTTACGAAATGATAATGCCAGCAATGCAAGGTGAACTAGTCCAAACGACGTTTCTTCTTCAGACGCTCAACCACGCTCGGTATATTGCTTGTGCTGCGACTAATTGCATTTGAGATATTTGTTCCAACTGGTTGGTGCACTCGCAGTTTGTTAGCATCCATTAAATTCTGAATCTTATGTTTTAATGCTAGGCATTCTCCTGTATCATGACCTTGAGCGTTTGAATGATAAGCACAATACTTTGACGGGTCGAATAATGGATGCGAAGGGTCAAAAATCCTTCCTTTTCTTGGTTGCATAATTCCTGAGGCATTCAATCGAGCGAATATGCTAGAGGTTGGTTCACTCAGAGGTGTGAAGTCGCGGGGCTTCCTTTTCTTGGATTGGTGAGAAGCGACTTGTGCTTGATGATGTTGAAGGTTAATTCTTTGTTGGCGAGGAGGCTGGAGATGCATGTTGCGGGTATTAGAGATGGCATGATTTTGCAAGAGCTGGTGATCATGATGGCATTGCGATTGATGCATAGTCATGGCAACTGAGGCATTTTCCTTCTCTTTACCTTCCCAATTTTCTGGCATCTCTGGTTGTAAAGCATGATTGATAGTCTGCATGTTAACCTTTCCTTCTTTGATGCCGCTTTCTAGGAAGTCCCCGACTCTAATCAAGTCTGAGAAATTACGCACGTTCGCAGTAGCCAGCCTTTCATAATATATGCCATTTTGAGTGTCGATGAAGATTGAGATCAACTCTTTCTCGGATAACGGAGGGTGCACCTTCGAAGCTTCAACTCTCTACCGGATTGCATAATCCTGAAAAGATTCATGTGGCATTTTATCTATTTTGTACAAGCTATGCATGTCTGGATCAGCTCCAAGGTTGAACTCATATTGCTTTACAAAATCGTGAGCCATATCATCCCACGTGTGCCATTTGCTAAATCTTGTTTTGTGCACCAAACAAGTGCAGGTCCTGATAAGCTTTGAATAAATAATTTCATCCGAATGGACTCGTTGTGTCCTATGCCAATTAACCTGCTACAATAGTCTTTCAAATGAGCAATGGGATTTCCCTTCCCGTTGAAAGTATTAAACTTTGGCATCTGGTACCCTGGTGGGAGTTCTACATCTGGTTGCAGGCATAAGTCTTCATATCGTAGACTTTGGTAATTTCTTGATTGCAGTTCTTCTCCAATGGCTTTCTTTAAATTACAGATTTCTTTATCCAAATCTTTACGGCAAATTTGCTGGATTTCTTTTTCAGGTCTCTTATACGGGCATATTGCTAGTCGTTTTTGCTTGTCCTCCTCAAATGGAGTTGTGGTTATAGGAAGTTGGGTATTAGGAATTATCATGGCTTGACTGGGATTCCAGGCTATTGGCATTTGTGGAGAGATTGTATAAGTAGGAGTTGGGTAAGGAGATATGGTTAAGCAAATATTTTGGGTGGAGCTGGAGGTCGAGGTTGTATTTGGAAGAAGGCTGAAAGTGCTTCCCAAATTGACCAACCCTTTCCTTTGCACCACATTCGCCTTGGTGACATCATTCTGTGATTGCAATAGTCCCATACCGGCACTGAAGTCTTCAAAACGGTCTGCCATTATAGCACGTACTTTATGCAGATTCGCAGCCAAAACAGTATTCAATGCTAGGCAACCTTTAAAAGAAAAATAAAACATTACAAAATAAAAGTAAAGTGTTAGCGTATTTATCATAATCAAATAAATGCACGAAGTAATAAAGTGTGTAATTAGATAGATCAATTCATGATATGGTTAAGTAGGAGCCCTGAACTGGAACTGATGGCCTAAGTTGCAAAATGGATGGACGAGAATGACTTGTTATCTAGAGGGCTCTAATGCACGAGACTTGTTGACATGGAAGCGGAATGATTTGAAGTTTTGTGAAGGGCTGACTTATGTCGAACATCAAAGCTTTAGCTCTAGCACAAGTCCTTTTCCTTGCATGACTCTGGAATTTTATTTTAAAAATTGCCCCGATCTTTAGGAAGTTTTTGATTATTACTCCATGGCATGATGTCCCTTTCGAGCATACTCAACCGCGTGCTAAAAATCTGCCCCAGTTTCTTTGCTATAATGAGATTGAGCCTTACATAGGTTGCATGCATATCCTAAATAAGGGAAGGTGGGTGGAGAATGATAATCTTTCAAATTCTGTGATAGAGTCCTTGTTAATCATGCTTCTTCTTCATACACATTGCTGGCAGCTTAAAATGCTCTTTCTAGTAAGAAAGAGTGCAGATTTGAAAAAATTGGGCATTGCACTCATAAGTGGGAGATGCAACTGTGCGAAATGGAGAGTAGACTTCTTTGTTGGACGAGTTCTTAAGATCGGCTATCACTTCCTTAATGCCATCAATTTCTTGCTCCATTTGTGCCACTTTTTCTTTAAGCGTAGCAATCTTATCTTGGTATGATTCTGTTTTCTCGCCAGCAGCTTCGTCTTCAACTAAGTCAATCACTACGATTTGGTCAGCCATATCGTCCTTGAAGTTTGCTTAGATGTTCAACTTAAGTCAACCTTTTTTGAAAAAGGGTATATCTAGTCACTATGGAGTAGATAAATATGAAGGCTAAGGGTAGAATATTTGGGAATGTGTGCCTAAGAAACCGATGGGATCGGGTCTTATAATATATGGCTATGTTTAAAAGATGGGGTGATTTTGATCTTGAAAATAATCTTTTGGTATTTGGATATAGACAAGCTCGAGATTTGGGATAATTAATAAAGATGGTAGTCACTTGGACATGAAATGGTTCTAAAAATATTTTATTAGCATTGGCAACTTATAAAGCCATCGAGGCTTGGGAATACAGTGTCAACCGTTTTGGGGTTTATGGGATAAAACCTCGACTCACATGCCAAAACTTAGAATTAACGGGTGCGTGAAGATTAATCTCGACGATCCGAAATAAGACGATACGGACACTTGAATTGAATAGGTAAAATTTTTAGAATAATTTGACAATGTAAATTGACCAAATAAATTGCCTTCTATTGCTCGGTAGATTGCGCGAGTTCGGACATCTACCAACTTGTAAATGAAAATTGGCACGAAGGTGAAAATTCTAAGACATAGGTAAAATACTAAATATATTTTATGAAACCTACTTATATTCTATATTATTGGTGATACAAGTTTAGGCCGGTGTTGAAAGACATGGAAGAATTGAAGGTATGAATATTCTGTGAGGCACGAGTGGCAATATTTGAAAAATATGTAACTATATTTTAAGAAAAGAACGCGAATAAAATGGGAAGAGTATATTACCTAATTATGAAAGATTATGCCAGTTTTAATAAAATTTTACTATACACCTTGTTGGTTAAAGAAAATCCTTGAGGCTAGTTGAAGGCACAGATATCTAGGGACTTAATGATGAGTCGAGTTTGCTAGAAAAGTTTGTGGGCAAAACGTCATGCCTTATAAAAATAGAAGATCATGCCTAGAGACTTTGGAATTTAAGAATTTAAGTGGACCTAAGAGAAACTTGGGCGTAAGTGAATACCTAAACGATACTCTAGAGTCGATAAAAACCTAAGGGCGAAATGATTGGTAATTACTACTATTATTATTATTATTACTATTATTATTATTATTATTAATTCATGAAAATAATATAAAAAATAATAAGAGAATGAACAAATAAAATATATATTTAAATAAAGATGTAAGCAAGTTGCATCGTCAACATTTTCTTCTTCTGAAAAACAACAAATAATGTTAGTAAAAATCATAAGCAGCATAGCAAGTAGCAAGTAAGCAAGCAAAGTATGTGACACATTCCAAATCAAATAATAGCGCGTCCTAATATGCAGGGACCTCTTTGTGCAAGAGGTAGTCCTAACGCTTATTTGAAAGATAAATATGCCATTATGTGTCATGCCATTGTTGTAAATTAATTAAATCTGTTTTTCAAAAGAAAATAAAGTATAATAGTAAAGTATGATTGCTTAAACCTCTTTTCTTTTTTCTTTTTCTTTTTTTTTTTTTGATAAAAGATCAAAAGAAAGTATGTATTTTCATCATGTCGAAACTTCTCGCTGATTATGTCATTTGAAAATTTTACTACATATCGTAGAAATAATGACCATGCTCCTTTACCTAAGATTTAACTAATTTAGAGAAAATGATCCACATAATTGGCATGTTCACCCTTCAAATAATGCACAAACACGCGATAAAGTGTCACTTGGGGTTGAAAATCCACTTGGACATTTAGGTAAGGTTAACTAATGGATTTAATACACCTCGGGTATTAAATCACCTAAGGTTAAAATGATGCATGCTCATAAAAGGGTTTTGGTTTAGCTCTATCTTAGGCCGACTAAGAGTGAGTTTTTCTAGACTGGTCATCTCCCAAGCGGAAAACTTGAGAGTGGAAAGCCCGTGATTGTCGACTGCACCGCTGATCGACTTACCCACGAACTTTTTCCTAAACGGTATTTTTTTTAAAAGTGCACGGCCGCAAACCACGTAACTGCTTGGTGTGTGAATTGTGTGAATTTTCCAAAAGTGGAGGAAGTGAAATGGAATGACAGTTATAAAAGTGGTAACACATAAACAATCATACGAAGAAAGTAGTTCATAACATGTAAAACAATTTATAAAACCAAATAGATAAACACACAAGCCTTAATTTTGATTAACTAAGTCCGTTATGGTTAGAACCTAAAGTTCTCCAGCAGAGTTGCCATGTTGTTATACCCCATTTTAAACTATTTAAATTAAGGTACAACATATAGGCAATTTTGAGTTTTATTAAAGTTATCAAATTAGAGTATAACCTAATAGTGATTCCGAGGTTAATTAATTAAAAAGAGTCGCCACCTAATTATTTTATGGTGAATTAGGACACCTAAAGTGATTAAAATAATTAAATAAAAGTAAAACTCTGTTAATGGTCTGCTTAACCTAAAGATTCTAGGTAAGTGTTCAATTAATCTAAAGGGAAGGTTTTCAAGGCACCCTTTAAGATCCATATTAAAATGATTAACCGACCGGACTTAAGATAATTAAGGTTAAGGCTAGATGTTAATTCTAAAAATATATAAGTGTGTTAAAAAAATACAATTGTTAAAAGGACAATATTAAATCAAATATAGAAAGCCATTGATATATTTCAAAATCAACAATTAGCTTGATGTAAAGAACTAAAAGTTAATAGTCCAACTTAGTGTAAAAAAAGTTACTTCAAGACTTAAAACCTTTAGACTGTGGCAAATCTTTCGGCCACCTTATCTGTGCTTAATTAGTCCAAGAAAATCTAATTAGTCTTTTGGATTTTAAAAAAAAAAGCTCTTTGATTCAGAGAGGGAGCAAGACTTAAAGTCACTTTAACTCTTAAAACTATCAAAGTAACTGATATGGTTTCTGATTTTAAGCCCTTAATCTAGGTGCTGCATACTATTGTGATAAATTAAAAACCATTGTTAGCTAGAGATAGATGGCCTAGTAAAACTCAATTAACAGATAGCATGTCTAGGTTCAACATACAACTGAAATAACCTGTTAGTCACAATAGGTAATAGAATAAGAGTAAACGAAGATAGAGTACAATGGTTCAGAGCCATCTTCAGGCCTCGCAGAAGATTTTATCTTCTGCATGTTTGCTGTCAAATGATAATAAGATTGGGGGAAAAGTAGCGGCATGTGGACTCTATGTGGCAGCGACATTGAGTCTCAACTTGGGACTCTTCGATTCCGGTATGCCATGCAAAAGAAAGAGAAGAGGAAAATGAAAGAGTTAGAAGGAAGTTTACTATTTCTAATAGTAAGAAGAAACGATAAAGCGTAGCAGATTCATGACCATGTAAATATTCAAATGTATTATATAGCCTAACAGTGAACACAAATGTCAAGCAAGTCCGAGATTATACGACGTTCATGGCATATAAACGATTGGAAAGGAAAAGATACTTCACTCGAATGACATTACAAGAAGCTAAAAATTAGTTACTTTAAACCTGGACAGAATACTAACGATTTTAAAAGGGTCTGTTCTAGACATCGACAATGTACTCAGTTCTTTCTTCTTCTTCTTTTTTTAATTTTTTTTATCTATTTACAAATTAACAATATTCTTGACACAAAGACTTCTATAAACCAATAGTCTAAATTCATAACTTCCTTTCAGTGATTCATTAAAAGCATAAGAATGATTCAACAAATAGTGTGTATTCCTAAAACCCATAGCTCTAGCATTTCCAAATGCATATGCACTCAGGAGCAGTCTTACTCAACTAGAAGGTATAATATCATGGTTTTAACAGAATAGATAGTAAACCACATTATTTTTTCATGGTTCATGATTTCTCATCTACAAGATTTAGTCAAGACAGTCAAAACAAGAATTCTAAATATAAAGTCTAGGGTGCATGAAATGACCAAAATACTCTGTCACCTCAATCTATTTTAAAACGTGACATGTAAGTCCTATGGATATTGATATCTAAGCTTCGAAAATAAGAATAAAGTCAGATTTCTTTTCATTTACTCAAATACAAAATAAACTATTACTTAAACATAAACACCCTCTCGTTATTTAGTACTCATGGAAATAAAACAGTATACTAAATCCAGATTTCATGTTCCTTATGCTATGCCAATTAAACAGAGTGTGCACTTTTTTCCATCTATAAAGATAGTTATATATACAAACTGAAGTGTAATCTTAAACTAAACATCTAAAGAAAATCACATAATATACTAAGTTATATCTAATAGAGCATTCCCGAAATAAGTTACTACAAGAAAATTACATATTACATGGGGATTTTGCTGAGGATTATATAACAAAATTCCGATGGAAAAACCTTCGTAGGTAATTAGTACCTGTGAATTTTAAAAATCCCCAGGTAAATCATTTGGGGATTTTGAATCCCCACGTAAATTACTTGGGATTCTAAATCTATATGTAAATTACCTGCGGATTTTTTCGTAGAAAATTTAATATCCGCAGGTAAATTCCCATGAAAATCCCCAAGTGCATGTGTTGAAATTTTTAGACGAAAAATTAAAATTACTATCATAGTAGTTTTACACTTTTATTAATTCAATTCTCCACATATATATTTTTTGTATATACCAACACATACACATTTTCCACCACAGATACTAGTGCACCAACGATAATATTTTCATTACTAATTACCGGTTTAGTATTAAATTACATATTACATGGGAATTTTGTTGAGGATTACATAAAATCCGCAGGAAACTAAGCTTTCTGCGAATTTTTCTTCTGAAAAAATTCCGATGGAAAAACCTTCGTAGGTAATTAGTACGTGTGAATTTTAAAAATCCCCAGGTAAATCACTTGGGGATTTTGAATCCCCATGTAAATTACTTGGGATTCTAAATCCATATGTAAATTACCTGCGGATTTTTCCGTAGAAAATTTAATATCCGCAGGTAAATTCCCATGAAAATCCCCAAGTGCATGTGTTGAAATTTTTAGACGAAAAATTAAAATTACTATCAAAGTAGTTTTACATTACTAACGATTAGTCTATTGTACTGGACCACAAGACACGCTTACTGCTACCAAAGCCCAGTACCGGTTTCGTCTTACCAACCTGCCTATTATAAAATGCAAAAGCTTACAAGTCTTGGCCGATGTGGGACAAAAATGTCCCCACTTCCACTTCCCAAATGTAGTGTTGTTTACTTACTAATGCTT
This sequence comes from Nicotiana attenuata, assembly GCF_001879085.1. Taxonomy (NCBI): domain Eukaryota; kingdom Viridiplantae; phylum Streptophyta; class Magnoliopsida; order Solanales; family Solanaceae; genus Nicotiana; species Nicotiana attenuata. Next base: position 16,581,424 of record NC_031995.1, on the reverse strand, counting down.
ACCTCTTATTTTTTTGTTTTTATCTTTTATTTAGTAAAAGGATGCATTATTTGAGGATTCCATAAATCAAATGGAACACTCTTTTCCAAGTAATAACAAATTACACGTATATTACTTCTAATTTTAAGATATTCTTAGTTATTTTTCAAATTTTCATTAATATTTCTCAAATAACATATTAATTTCTTTTTTATATAAAAAATACATTAATGAAAAAGAATTAAATACATTATAGTACATGATTATTAGTAAGAATTATTTCGCTAATCCTAATAAAGTACACATGATTAAGTTATTTTAATAATGGTAGGATTTAATCAAGAGATGATGTTAGAAAGTAGAATCATAAGATCATTCGATATTGATTTTCAATACTAACAATCTCAAACTATTTCATTTTATATGTACTATAATTGAATTTTATCTAATTAAATACATGTGAAAAAAATGACATACATAAGATAAAAAGTTAATAAAACTTAGTTACATTTTTATAAATGTAACATAATTTTTCTCTGCTTAGAAATTAAACTTAAATACTTCTCAATCATTTAGTTACATTAAGTATATTTTCTGATGATATTAGCTGAAATATGTCAAATATAGTCGTATCTTAGTTTTATCATGTCCTTTATACTAACCATATCAAATTCTTAATTCTAAAAATAATTTGCTTTTTGATAATTATTTTGTTATTGAATTTACTAAAAAAGGTAATAACCGACTATGTTATGCTTAATGGTTTATAATGTCCAACCAAATATATATACATCATTAAGTTTTATATAGGATCAATAATTTTATATTTACCTACATATATATCGACGAAATATAATAGATAAAGTCGATTCCTATGGATATTTTTTACAGATCAAGTTTTTGTAACTTTTAGAAAAACATATTTTTTAACTTAAAAAAGTAACTACTTCATAAAAATTCATAATATTTTTTAGAAGTATTTAAATAATTTCAAACGTAAATATATAGTTATAAAATCCTCAAGCAAATTCTCAAATATTATATATCCAATTAAAACAACAACTATAAAATTTCTTTCTAAATCCTAAGAATAAATCCCCATTCAAAACCGTAGCATGAAACAATCAAGTAAATTCTCAAGAAATAATTTTTATTTAAAACCACACAAATAATCTCTATTTAATTTCTTAGCTAATGTTATTTCTAATTAAATCCCAAGCTATATTGTAAAGAATAAATTTCTAGCAAGAATTACAACAGTGTAATCTCATATAATTCCACCAAAATAAGTAAATCCCCAAGAAAAAAAAGTTCTAACTAAATTCACAACAACAAAATCTCTTGGTAATTTTCCAAGTAAGAAAATTCACAGGTAAATTCCCAAAAGAATATCCCTAACTAAATTTGCAGCAATAAGATCCCTAAGTAATTCCCCACCTAAGAGAATCCCCAGGTAAATCCCAAGAAAAAAACCCTAGCTAAATTCGTAGCAACAATAACTCCAGGTAATTTCCCAAATAAGCAAATCCCCAGGTAAATTTTCAAGAAAATATCCCCAACTAAATTCCTATGTAGAGTTACCTAGGGATATTCCTCCGGATTAACATAGGATTTTTTTTATCATTTTCCTTATTTGTTTACCTGCGGATTTTCTTACGAAATTGTACTTTCCGATTTGTTTCCCCAGGTAATTTCTCATGTAATATTTTGGCGCATAATGGCGCCAAAGTTACCTACAGAATTTCCTTGGAAAATAATTTTTGCAGGTAAAATATTTTAAATTTAGGGATTTTATTATTTCGCATAAAGATCCGCAGGTATTATCTGCGAATAAAATCCCCAGGTAAAATCCCCATGTAATTAGCACTTTTCTTGTTGGGAATCTTGATTTTAATATCAAACACATGTTACTTAATATTCTAGCTAATGAAAATGCATATTCTGTTCATACAAAAGATTAAAAAGATGAAAAACCGACCTTGTGTTGGCAGTGAACTAGGACGTCGAATCTAGCATCTACTCTCTTGTCACGAATAGATCCGAACTTCGAGCAGAATGAGTTCGGAGATCTCTGTTACGGCCAAAGTTTGCCGATACAGAAAAGAAAAGTTTTATTTGTAAAAGAGCCTTGCGTGTTCGAAAGACTATAACAGTAGTGAGAGTGACAAAGGAGTAGTGCTTAAGAGGTGGTTGGTTCAAGCATCTCGTCTAGGTGGCTCTAGACTCTCCAGAAGTGGTCCGATATGCAAGTATTTATAGTGAAAAATCTAGGGTTTGCTCTTGAGCAGGAATACTTGATTTTGATTTTGAATTTGTGGTCAAAGAGTCGTTCGAATCCGAACGTTTGAGGCCTTCACGTGATTTGCTTTAGAAAGCTCTCGAAATGGAGAGATTCACTCTGGCTTAAAAGGATTAAAGTGTACCAGAATATCACTTAGGGGAAGAGAACAAAACTTGCTTCGAAAAGAGAGAGATAGTAAGAAACCTTGTACGAAAATAGAATGGACAATTCTCTGCCATTGCTGAGGAAAAGCTGAAAATCCACAAAAGTGGAATGAGAGAGAGAGAAGAGAAAAGAGGCGTAGGGTTTAGAGTTTGCTGGGCTCTTCATTTGGGTTAATTTAAAAGCTGATGGGCTTGTTGGGTATGGTGAATTTTGGCACTATATGGGCTATGGAGATGAAAATTTTGGTAGGCTTTAATATAGTGAAGAAAAAATATTTAAACCTTGTCTTGGCCGAATTTTGGTCCTTTTCAATCTTCAAATTAATTCTTTTGAACTTCTTTGTATTAAAAATAAATTATATATATACGATAAAGTAATATTAAATAGATGTTAATAAAAATAAAAAAAATAAAAAATTAAAGTTATAGTAATATTAGTTACGGTAGTACTATTAATAGTAGCACTAATAATAATAATAATAATAATAATAATAATAATAATAATAATAATAATGAGGACGATGATGATGATAATGATAATTGTGAAAGTAGTAAAAGTAGTAGTAGTAGAAATAATAATAATAATAATAATAATAACAATAATAATAATAATAATAATAATAATAATAATAATAATAACAACAACAACAACAACAATAATAATAATGATAATAATAATACCAATACTAATAAAAATAGTAATACTTATACAAATATTAATACTAATGACAATGGTGGTAAATTAAGGTATTCGGTTTATTAGTAACTTAGAAGCTCAAGAAAATTAATTAGAAGAAATGAGAGAAAAAATTGGATGTCAACAGTATTAAGAACGACAGCCTGTTAGAAGGAATTTGGCATTTATTTTCACCGTTACACATTCATCAATGGCCTCATAATTGACATTAAGGAGGGCACGATCCTAGGACCTCATTCCCAAGACATAGCTATAAATAGAGAGGTCAGTTATTATTGTAAATGACACGAATTTTATGACTATATTCTATACAAAGCTTAATATTATTTACTCTCTTGCTTTTGATCTCATCACTGTTGCGCCCGGAAATCTTGTTCCCGGAATCATTATTTCTGCTATTTTACTTGCTTTATGAGGCTAAGTATCATATTATTCTTCAATTGCTTTATTATTTCTAGATCAAATTAGTTTTGCTTGTCTTGAAACTATGTATAAATTCAATTGTACCGTTTTTACAGGTAAACAACCCTATCAATAATATGGTTAATTAATCATTGTTGTCTGATTCTTCCAAAATTCTCATCCACCCATCCACGTTATATTGTACTAATGAGTTTAATTAATTTCGTTGTTGCTTCAAAAGAGAACAGTGTTTGGGTATAATTGATGTCCTTTTCAAGTCTAGAAAATTGGTCAAAGGAAAAACCTTGTGTCGTCCTAGCTAGTATTGGTCTGGACTCGGGGAGCACTGACGTAGTATTCATTATTACCCGAGCATTCCATAGATTCCTTTGAAATGCTCGCAGATTCCTTCATCAAGGCCCATGCCGGGGCTAGAAAAGTGCAATCCCGAAAGGCCGATATATTCAGGATTGCGCATGGAGAGTCCGAGTTGCTTTGTGAATTCGTCACCCTTTTCCAGAAGGAAAGAACGTTGCTCCCGACTGTCCTGGATGAATGAGCCGGTGAATCATTCAGTAAAGGACTGAATTCGAGAAGTTCAGACGCTTCTTGGAAGTTGAAGGAAAGCTTACTTGAGTTTTAGGCTACAACTTGGGCAGATGACCATAATCCGTATGAGTCAAAGATAAGAATCAAAGATGACCAAGTTGGCTTTTCATCGTCGGCCAAAGGACGAGAGAAGGATAGAGAAAAATCAAAAGATGACTACGATAGACGGACTTCGATGGGCCGATTTTTGCCCTACGAGCGGACTGAAGGTCGTAGCAGAAACCTCCGAATAGCAGATAAGCTCACCGTTGATAGAAGGACCAATCGCGGTAGGAACAACAGATCGCTGCAGGAGAAAGAAATGTCAAGGTCACAGGATCTTTCTTACCCCAGGTTATCGGAATACAACTTCAACGTCAGTATAGTGGAATTGGTGTCAGCCATGAGAAACATCAAAGAGGCACGGTTCCTGAGACCAATAAGATCTGATCCTGGACAGAGGGATCCCAACTTATGGTGTGAATACCATGGGACAAACGGCCACTGAACAGGGGACTGCCGACACCTTCGGGAAGAAGTGGCAACGCTATTGAAGAATGATCACCTCAGATAATTCTTAAGTGAGATAGCCAAGAACAACTATGGTCGGAATAGAGACAATGCAAAACCCTCGAAAGCAGGAGAAGAACCCACACTCCACACAATCAATATGATCTTCAGGGGGAATGAGATCAATAGGGTCACCTTTTCAGCGGCGAAGAAGACGAAAGTTTCAATAACTAATAGTAAAAGGCTCCGGGAAGATGATATAACTTTCACGGAGGAAGATGCTGATGGATTGTTGCTTCCACACAATGATGCACTGGTGATTTCTTTAAACGTATTAGATTTTAAGATTAAACGTGTTCTAGTGGATCCAAAAAGTTCAGCTAATATCATACAATGGAGAGTACTGGAGCAAACCAAACTCACCAGAAGCATTATTCCGGCAACAAAGCTCCTCGCTGGATTCAACCTCGCAAGCGTGACAACCCGAGGAGAGATATTGCTGCTCACAAACACTGAAGGAGTAATGAAGACAACTCTCTTCGAAGTTGTAGACGGAGACATGGGGTATAATATTATCCTAGGAAGGCCATGGTTACATGAGATGAAAGATGTGCCTTCAACGTATCACCAATTGTTGAAATTTTTGACACCCGAGGGGATCCAGCAGATAAGGGGTGATCAACCGGTAGCAAGAGAGATGAATGCAATCTCGGTCTCTAGTAGCAAAGGAAAAGAGCACGTGACATAGCAATTACATGAACATGTACTTGTCCCCGCATTAGAGGAAGTTAATCTGGGGGCAAAGGAATCAAAACAGTATCAAGTGCCAAGATATTTCCAAATTCTAGAAGAGACGGACGCAACAAAGTCCACGGCGGAGGAACTAGAGCAAGTTGCGTTGTTCGAAGAATTCATAGAAAGGAAATTCCATTTGGGAATAAGATTGCACCCGGAGCTCAGGTCTGCTTTTATTGAATTTCTTAATATTAACGTCGATTGTTTTGCATGGTCGCACGAGGATATGACAGGTATCCCAACGGAGATAGCCGTGCACAGGTTAAGCTTAGATCCCGACATACCTCCGGTAAGACAAATAAAGCGCCATATAGCTGAAGCGAGGAATAAATTTGTCAACGAAGAGGTAACCGCTTGCTCAATATCGGTTCAATCCGAGAGGTAAGATATCCGGACTGGCTAGCTAATGTAGTAGTAGTTCCTAAGAAAATAATAAGTTGCTCATGTGCGTAGACTATAAGGATCTTAATAAGGCATGCCCAAAAGACTCATTCCCATTGCCAAATATCGTTCAAATGATTGATTCCACGCTCGGACACGAGTTAATGTGTTTTCTCTATGCTTATTCTGGATACAATCAAATAAAGAGGAACTCGGAAGATCAGGAAAAGACTTCATTTATAACAAATTTTGGTATATATTATTACAATGTGATGCCCTTCGGGTTAAAAAATGCCGGAGCCACTTATCAAAGGCTCGTGAATAAGATGTTTGAGAAACAAATAGGAAAGACTATGGAAGTATATATAGACGATATGCTCGTTAAGTCTTTGAATGCAGGTGACTACCTTAAGCATTTGATAGAAACATTAGACATCCTGAGGGAGCATAACATGAAACTTAACCCCGAGAAGTGCGCGTTCGGGGTCAGCTCTGGTAAGCTCCTATGATTCCTAGTCTCAAAAGGGGGAATTGAGGTAAACCCCGACAAAATCAAGGCCATAGAAGATATCCCGGGTCAATTGTCAAACGTAAAAGAAGTCCAGAGGCTCACATGGAGATTAGCAGCACTGATCAAGTTCATTTCCCGATCATCGGAAAAATGTCATCGCTTCTTTGCAATTCTTAAAAAGAAGAAGAATTTTGAATGGACATCAGAATTTCATCAAGCCTTGAAGGGCTTGAAGAAGTACTTTTCAAGCCCTCTGTTGCTCTCGAAACCAAAAGAAGGTGAAACATTGCTAGTCTAGCTCGTGGTTTTAGAAGTAGCGGTAAGTGCGGCTTTAGTCCGATAGGACGAAGGTGCAATCTCCCATTTATTACGTTAGCCAAATTCTAATGAGAGCAGAAACTCGCTACCCACATTTGGAAAAATTGGCCTTAGCTCTCATAGTAGCTGCTCGAAAGCTGAGGCCCTACTTCCAATGTCACCCGATAGTTGTGGTGGCTACTTTCCCTTTGCGGAATATTCTTCATAAGCTCGAGATCTCGGGCATATTGGCCAAATAGGCCGTTGAAATGAGTGCATTTGATATTTAATACAAACCAAGGACTGCAATCAAGTCACAAGTCTTGGTTGACTTCGTGGTCGGCTTCAGTCCGGGACTTTTGCCTCTGGCAACCAAGGAGGCGGTAATAGTGTTGGAACCGATATCAGGGGTTTGGAACTTATTTACAGAAGGAGCTTCCAACATAAAAGGGTCCGGGCTCAAAATAATCTTAATCACGCCATCGAGGGAAACCCTAAGGCAAGCTATCAAAACGAGCCATTTAACTAACAATGAAGTAGAGTATGGAGCTTTGATTGTAGGGCCCAAACTGGCCCAAGGACTTGACTCTGAGGTCATTTAAATCAGATATGATTCGCGTTTGGTGGTAAATTAGGTCTACGGGATCTTTGACACCAAAGAAGACCGTATACAACAATACGTGGTAAAGGTTTAGGCTCTATTGACACGATTCCGGGAGTGGTATATTACTCATATGGGAAAAAAACGCGGAAGCATATGCATTGGCAAACTTGGGCTCATTGACAGAAATCAAGGGATCAGAATCAGGGACAGTAGTACAACTAATGAATTCATTCCTAGATACAGATGGTTACTATGGGGTGAATTCGGCTAGTTTGGTCTGGGACTGGAAAAATGAAATAATTGACTATATCGAGCACTGAAAGTTGCCCGAAGACCCCAAGGCATCACGAGCGTTACGCACAAAAGTTGCACGTTATAGCTTCAGGAAAGGCCAATTGTATAGAAAATCTTTCCAAGGCCCACTGGCTCGGTGCTTAGGAGCGTTGATAAGTAGGGATTTTGACTACTTATTAGCGCTTTTTATCTTTTGTTTTAAACCCAAAGCGTTTAATTGTGTTCCCAAAAACTGATGAAATATGCTTATTTGCAGGAATATTGAAAAATGAGACACTAAGATGAAATCCATCTCAATAAGGAGTGATCTGAACTCAAGGACAAAAACAGGCATAGAAGCTCAAAGTGCGGACCGCAGATTGTGAAGACAAACTTAACAGAGGACTGTGAGAAGTGCGGTCCGCATATGAAATGTGCGGCCGTAGAAGCTAATAAAGAGCAAAAGTTCAGAGAGTTTTCATATCAAGTTCAAAGGAAGTGCGGACCGCACAATTATTGTGTGGCCACAGAAGATCAGCTACGCGGCCGCAGTTGCATTTGTGCGATCCGCAGAAGAGCCATGTGCGGCCGCACTTGTCGCGCCCCCTTTTTTCCCTCCTCGCGTCGGGAGCATCGGGTTAATGACATTTGGGTATGTAACAACTCGTTCCTTTTGGGAACTGGGTTTTGCATTTTTGAAGAGTCGCCACCTAATGATTTATGGTGCATTAGGACATCTACAAGGTTCAATTACAACTACATTTTTTGATAACCAGAGATAGGGTAAGGGCTTGAAATTATCCCAAAGGGAAGGTGTTAGGCATCCCTCAGGATCCACTAGTATGGTTCCCGGCCAGACAATTCTTTGTGAATTTGGTGTAATTACCATGCAAGCAGATAAGGCTCAAATAAGAGGGAATTTTAATACATAATGCTTGGAAGTAAACAAAGTATGAAAGAGCAATTATTAAAAGGTTGATTTTTGAAAAGAAGTCATAATACTTTAAAGCAAAAAAAGAAAGGGAAAGGGGGTCCTAGGTTTATTTATAATATGGATCACATCAATGCAATACCCGGTAGTCACTCCTCAAAGAGGGTCTACATGTGGTATTAGCGCACCGGTCATCATATCTATATCTCCCCTTCCTACCCCGTTAAGGTACTAAAGCGCGGATTGGTCTCGACCACTATTGCATGCTATTACCCGTCCCATTCCTATCAGTCCCAGAGGCACTTAAGACTACTATTCCTAAAAGGGAGGGATATTAGGCTGACTTGGGGTTTTAAAGGTGAAAAATCTAAGGCTACATACAAAACATATAGGGCAGCAAAATAACAGGGGAAGCACATAAACAACGAAGGCTCATATATACCTCCTCAGACAAAGCAATCAAATAGCATGACTCAAACAACAAGTAGGTCTAAAAATATTAAGGCAAAAGGGAGTTTGAGTTGTTGAAGCAGACCAATTTATTACATAACTCAGATAAGAAGTCTGAATCAGGTCTGCCTGCTGGTTGTAGCAATGATTAATTATCAGAAACGGGCTCAGTTTTATTTATTGTTATTACCTAAGGTTTGCCTAAGTGTTTGGGGCAGAATCCTATGAACATGGTATCTATTATTGATTCAGAATATGCAAAGCAGTAACAAACTTAAAAATGAGCGGTTTGAAATCCTATAGGTATGCTTGCTAAACCGTGTTAAATAGGGAGATTGAGTTACTTAAGAACTGGTTCAGAAAGGACTGATTTTAAATTAGACTAGTCTCAGATTCTGCAGATGATGGTATCCATTATTGCTGGTTTTTAACTCTTATAGACATGATATCTAGTGTTGTTGATTTTAATTCCTATAGACATGATATCTATACGTTATACTGATTTTAAACATTATAAACATGACACCAGTTTAAAGTTGTTTAGATCCTAGAGCATGATATCTAAGTGGTAACAAACGTGCAGAATCAAAGCCCTATAGGCAGGTTATCTAGGTGTGAAGTTAAACATGCAGAATTTTAAATGAACCCCTATAGGCATGGTATCTAAAATGCAGAATTGAACACGCAGGATGTAAAACAGTCCTATAGGCATGTTTTCTACCCTTGAGCATGCATAATTACCCATCCCTTTTTCACTAGCCAACCCCAAATGTTTATTACAAATTATTACATACCAGTTGCAGAATTACATCAGGAAAATACATAAAAAGGGAAATTACAGCCATAGGAAGCCTGATTCTCACTTCCTGTCTGAGTTATGGAACAAAACGCCTCGAATACCACTTATTTTAAAGCCTTTCTCGGACATGGGTGTGTCAGAGTTCCCTAAAGGTCTCAAGGAACCCCGGGCAGTGCTTACACCCAGGTTCATAGAACCAGATAGAGATGAGTGTAGTGTGGAAGGGCCAGCCCTTATGTGTCCAAGTTCAGAGGGAGCTCATGGGTCCCAAGGCAAGGCTCACACAAGAGGGGCAGAACTTAAGTCTAAGAAGATAGTGGAAGTGCAGAAATGGAGTTTTAAAACTGAGGGGATAAGGAGAGGGGTAAAAGGTGATTAGGGAAGCAGTAATTAGTAAAACACAAAATTGATAACTTCATACAAAGGGGGGTCAGGGGTTGGGAATTCATTGCAAGGAGCCTATGTACTTAGGCAAGGGTCAGCTTTGGGCATGCACAGCAATAGAAGGTGCTGGCATGCCTATAAGCCAACCAGAACACACAACAAACAGAGAAAATATGGAGGTTATGATCCCTAGGGGAATCAAGTTTGGGTCATGCACAGCAATATTCAATGTTGTCATGCCCCAAACCAACCACAGATACCAAACACATTGGGGATGGAGATTTAAGGTCATGATAAGTAATTAACAGAAACATAAATTCGGAACTGAAAAGGCAAACTACAGCATGCTTAATAATGGAACTTGGTTAAATGCAAACAGGAGACAAACAAGGATGAAAGAAACATGTTGTTGTTGATGCTGAAAATTAGTTAGAACATACCAGTAAAGATACAAAATGCAGAGAAAAATGAGCAAGCTTCCCACAGCCTAGCCTTGCCTTTCAGTCGGCTAGGTAAGGCAGCAATACAAGTAACAACAAAGAAAAGAGAGAGATTTTAGTGAGGTGTGTGTCTGAACTCAAGTGTTTTATGCCTTGTGTTCGTGTGTTTGAAAGAAGAGAAGGTGGGTATTTATAGTTTTGAAAACAAGTAGAAATTAAGGTAATAAGCAAAGGCTTAACATAAACATGGAAACAATCGCAATCAGAATCAATTAACACAAGTACTTCCATTAATCAAGGAAGTACTGCTCAAACGGATACTAATCAGGCTAATTAAGGAAAGAAATCAGTTTGGGGACAGATTGATTCTTGCCATATAAGAGGCAGTAAAAGTATGAAGGTAAATATTTGAGCCAAGAAAGGGTCATGTTTCTGCACCTTAACATATAAATAGCAAGGGGAGGGACAGACATACTAGGCATGAAGGATCAATCATATTGACAAAGAAGCAACACAAACGTACTGTAAATGGTAGGGGTAAGATAGGATTCAGCAGTAAAAGAAAACCATTCAAAGCTCAGCAATCGAGTAGGTCAAGTAGTCACATAGAATCAAAAATGCAGAGAACCAAACTAACAGGTAAGAGAGTGAGAAACACGTAAAAGTCTCACATTAACAAGTGAGGAAAACCTTTTAGGAAATTAGGGTTTCAACAGTACTCAACTTTAAAAGATGGTAAGAACTCAGAATCAGATAAGTAAAACAAGACAAAAAGATTGAAACACAAAGAGCTTGATCGAACTAAACATGCGTATAAAATAAACCAAGAGAATTTCAGAAGCCCGGGTTGAGCAAGAACACTTAGGGCTTTTAGCATGATGAACCAGGTAGCAACAAACATGGACAAACATAGTAAAATCATAAAAACACACTGAAAATCGGAGAAGAGTTTAGGAAACCCTAATCGTTAAAAATGGAGAGTCATTTTGAAAGGAAAATCGAAGAACCTTCGAGAAACACTTAAAAAGTTTGTAATAAGCACAGATCTAAGATCGATCTAAAAGAAAAATCGAACAGCTCTTAGAGCTAGGGTTTCAAAGAACCCAGAGAAAGTGAGAAAGGCTTTAAAAGATACCGATCTAGCCGGAAAAGTCAAGGATCTAACTCGAGTGGCCATGGCTAGCCGAAGAAAGGTCAGAGATGACTGGAGAAAGGTCATCGAGCAAAGACTGGACCAAGCCCCTTCAGAATCTGGTCATGAAACCACAGCAACAAACACATAGAAGCCATAGGAGGTTGATACAGGTCTTAGGCGACCATGGAAAGCCATAGATTAGGGTAGATTAAGGGGGGCGGCGGCTAAGGTTTGATGTTGTTGCATAGAGAATTGAGAGAGAAGGGGATTCAGGGGCGGCGGTATGTGAGAAAATGAATTAGGGTGAAGGGGTCGTTTGGGTTAAAAAAGGAAGGGGGTAATGGGAGCCGTTGATCTAATCGATCAACGGCTGTGTCACGGCCCCAATCTCGGTACCAGGTCGTGATGGCGCCTCTCGTGAAGACAAGGCCAGCCAACTAACCCAAATCCTTTCACTTACAATTATTAAACATAAATGAATAGAAGATACAACTTAATGGCATTAGAAACTGTTAATTACTACCCGACCGGGGTGTCACAAGTCACGAGCATCTAAAGGAACCTGATTTAACTACAGGGCCAATATTATACAAAAATGAATTTCTGGAAAAAAACAAAAGACAACATCCGGTGCCGCGAACGCTGCGGTCACCTTGCTCAGCTACAATAACAATACCTTCAATCCGCTAATAACCCGCTACCGGGTGAAGGATACCTGCAACTGCACGCGAGGTGCAGGGAGTAAAGTGAGTACTTCTAACTCAGTGGTAATAAGAGTAAATAATAACTGAGAGGCAAGAAATCACGTAAGAGCACTCCATCATGCTATATAGGACAGTACAACCCTTTTTAGAAAACAGTAAGATCGTGAAAAAAATCCTTCAGAAAATATCTGGCTCAGTTTAGAAACCTCTTTTGAAAATATCTTTTTACAACAGTCAAGCAAATGAATGCGTATTCAGATAATGCAAGTTCGCACATAAGTCAGCCCCTCGGGCACAGCACTCCACTAACAATTAACACCAGGGCATCTGGTAAACTTTGCAAGAAGTAGCATGAATGCCAATGAAATGAGAGTGTTGAATGTCATGACACGTAGTACAAACAGGAACTGATGCATGAATGCAATGCAATACACATGACCGCTGCTGCGCGCAGCCCGATCCATTTGGGTACCCGCGCTCACTGTGGGGGTTCAGACTCCGGAGGGGCTCCTACAGCCCAAGCGCAATATCATCATAGTATCGCTGCGGCGTGCAGCCCGATCCATCCTCAGTCCAGAACATGCAAATGAGCCACTCGGGCAATGCCAAGTAATAGCTTTTAACTTAAAACATCAGAAAAATGCAATTTAAGTCTTTAAACTTTAACAATATGACTGTACATTTCGAAACAGGGTTTAACTCAGGATTGAAATCATTTAATATGCTAAGTGTCATGAAAACAGTGATAATAATCCCTAAAGGATTCAAATAATCGACACGAAGCCCAAAACATGGCAATTAACCCAAATCACGATAGCATCAAGTAGGTTTCAGTCAATTACGCAGTAAAATCAACAACCGGGACGGACCAAGTCGCAATCCCCAACGGTGCTCTACCCCACGCTCATACCTGGCGTGCAAGTCACCACAATACAACACTATGATGTGCAAATCCGGGGTTTCAAACCCTCAGGATATCATTTACAAGTATTACTTACCTCGAACCGGTGAAATCTCTAGCTCTCGACGCCTTTGCCCCTCAAACCAGCCTCCACGCGCGTTGAATCTAACCAAAATCAGAGCGAATACATTACAATATGACAAGGGAACAATACCCAATCGAAAACAACCAAGAAATAGCAGAAATCTCGAAACTAGCAAAACCCGAGCCCCGGGCCCTCTTCTCGAAAAATTACGAAATTCACATCACCGGATTTCTCGTCTTGCCACGAGTCCATACATATAAAGTTTACCAAAATCGGAGTTCGTTTGACCCTCCAAATTCCATTTTTACATCAAAATTCTCAAACCCTAACTTACCCCATTTTTACCCTTTAATTCCTTGGGTTTTCAGTGTTAATTCATGTTTATACACAATAATAACATAATCTAAGCCCAAGAATCCATACCTGATGATAGCCCTCGAAACCCTCTTCAAAAATCGCCCAAAATCTCCTTAGTCCGAAGTCCAAAATGTTGTTCTTTCAAAAATTCGCGAAGATGATTATTTTCACTTAACTGCCAGGCATTTCGCTTCTGCGGATCCAGTACCGCTTTTGCGGCATCCGCTTATGCGGTCAACGTCCGATTTTGCGGACCTTTCACTTAAGGCAACCTTCCGCTTCTGCGGTCCCCAATCGCATCTGCGGGACCGCTTAAGCGATCCAATGTTCCGCTTCTGCGGNAGCACACCCGGTTCAGACCCCCCCCCCCCTCCCCCACTACACCAAACGACTCTGTTTATGCTCCCTTTCATCACAACCGTTGGATCATTGTGATCCAACAGCTTGGAATTGGCTGTCCAATTGATATAAAGCTGTCCGAAAACAGCCCCACACATTTCGAAACCCTCTCATTCTCATCTCTCTAACCAAACCCTAGAGACCAGCCGCCCTAAAATTCCCTCCGCCACATCCGTCGTTGACCACCCACCGAAAATCGCCTCACGGCGGTTCCGGTGCTCCAAACCACCCCAAAATTTAACCAGGCAATACTCACCCCCCCCCCCTTCATTCCAAATCCATCAGTATTTTTCCCCAAACCCCAGCCAAATCCACCCAATTTCGGATCTGAAAATGAAAAAAGGCAAAACCCTAATTTCCTTTTCCTTCTCTGATTTTTGTTCAAAATCCAACTCGTTTTAACTTAAATCTTACGTTAATAGATTTCTCTCAACAATAGCAATCAATTGACGATAGTTTTGAGTCATTACGAGAACATCGGATTCGGATAAGCCCTTCGGCTTCCAGCCATAAATCATCGGTTCATTTCAATTTTTATCATTACCTTTTTCTGAGTTAAATAAGGTAAAATCTCACCTCCCTCTTTATAAGTGCCAATTTGATCTCACCATTGTTTCCTTCATGCTCGAGTCAGTAGTCTTTAGGGTTCGTTAATTTGCTTACTTTTGTTCTTGAGTCAGTACTGTTTTCTTGGTCTTTCCTGTTTGAATCAATGGGTTTTGATAGTTTCATACATTCCTTAGCCTGTTAGATTACTTATTTTCATTTGAGGTTATTTCAACATTAAAAATTTGAATTTTAAATGAAAACATATTTAATGAAAGTAGTTTAAATGACTCTTATACATAATCTAAATAGATCTTTGAAAATTCTATTTATATATCTTGTCACGACCCAATTCCCATACCCGGTCGTGATGGCGCCTCTCGTGAAGACAAGGCCAGCCAATTAACCCAAATCCTTTCACTAACAATTATTAAACATAAATGAATAGAAGATACAACTTAATGGCATTAGAAACTGTTAATTACTACCCGACCGGGGTGTCACAAGTCACGAGAAAGGAACCTGATTTAACTACAGGGCCAATATTATACAAAAAATGAATTTCTGGAAAAACAAAAGACAACATCCGGTGCCGCGAACGCTGGCGGTCACCTTGCTCAGCTGCAATAACAATACCTTCAATCCGCTAATAACCCGCTACCGGGTGAAGGATACCTGCAACTGCACGCGAGGTGCAGGGAGTAAAGTGAGTACTTCCAACTCAGTGATAATAAGAGTAAATAATAACTGAGAGGCAAGAAATCACGTAAGAGCACTCCATCATACTATATAGGACAGTACAACCCTTTTTAGAAAACAGTAAGACCGTGAAGAATTCTTTAGAAAATATCTGGCTCAGTTTAAAAACCTCTTTTGAAAATATCCTTTTACAACAGTCAAGCAAATGAATGCGTATTCAGATAATGCAAGTCCGCACATAAGTCAGCCCCTCGGGCACAGCACTCCACTAACAATTAACACCAGGGCGTCTGGTAAACAGTGCAAGAAGTAGCATGAATGCCAATGAAATGAGAGTGCTGAATGTCATGACACGTAGTACAAACAGGAACCGATGCATGAATGCAATGCAATGCACATGACCGCTGCGGCGTGCAGCCCGATCCATTTGGGTACCCGCGCTCACTGTGGGGGTTCAGACTCCGGAGGGGCTCCTACAGCCCAATCGCAATATCATCATAGCATCGCTGCGGCGTGCAGCCCGATCCATCCTCAGTCCAGAACATGCAAATGAGCCACTCGGGCAATGTCAAGTAATAGCTTTTAACTCAAAATATCAGAAAAATGTAATTTAAGTCTTTAAACTTTAGCAATATGACTGCACATTTCAAAACAGGGTTTAACTCAGGACTGAAATCATTTAATATGCTAAGTGTCATGAAAACAGTGATAATCATCCCTAAAGGATTCAAATAATCGGCACGAAGCCCAAAACATGGCAATCAACCCAAATCACGATAGCATCAAGTAGGTTTCAGTCAATTACGCAGTAAAATCAACAACCGGGACGGACCAAGTCACAATCCCCAATTGTGCTCTACCCCACGCTCATACCTGGCGTGCAAGTCACCACAATACAACACTATGATGTGCAAATCCGGGGTTTCAAACCCTCAGGATATCATTTACAAGTATTACTCACCTCGAACCGGCGAAATCCCTAGCTCGCGACGCCTTTACCCCTCAAATCGGCCTCCACGCGCGTCGAATCTAACCAAAATCAGAGCGAATACGTCACAATATGCTAAGGGAACAATACCCAATCGAAAACAATCGAAAATTAGCAAGAATCTCGAAACTAGCAAAACCCGAGCCCCGGGCCCGCTTCTCGAAAAATTACGAAATTTACATTACCGGATTCCTCGTCTCGCCACGAGTCCGTACATATCAAGTTCTCCCAAATCGGAGTTCGTTTGACCTACCAAATCCCAATTTTACATCAAAATTCTCAAACCCTAACTTACCCCATTTTACCCTTTAATTCCTGGTTTTCAGTGTTAATTCANATTGGGGTCCACGAAATAAAAATGTGGCTAACGTTTAAATAGCCAATTTTCCTATTTGATTTATAAAAAATAATAAAATAATTTCTGGAAATAAATTGATGGTAATAAAATGATTTATAATACATAATTAATTACTTAAAATACCAGACCTAATTTTATGAACATAAATGCAGTTAAATCTTAAAAGAGGCCAATATTGCAATTATATGCAATTTAGCTTTTAAAAATACTAAATAAATTTGTAAAAATATACAAAAATTTCCTTGGCAATATTTTAGTATAGATAAAGTGCAATCAGTGAATCACCAAAAATTAATAATTTTGGAAACAATTACTGAATTTTATGGATAAAAATAGGAGAATAAATAGATTGAAAAATCTTTTAAAATTAAGAAAAAGTAATGAAGCACTTGCATATATGCATATATGCATATATATATCATTTTGAAGCTATTTTTCATATTAAAAATATATAGAAAAAAATTGGGTGTCAACAGCACTCAGAAATGTGCGGACCGCAGAAAAAGAGAGATGCGGACGCAATATCCAAATCTTGTTAAGCTGAAGCAAAGTGCGGACCGCACATGGAATTGTGCGGCTGCAGAAAATCCGAAAGGGCATTTTTGTCCGAAAATTCCAACTTTGTATAAATAGAAGAGTTTCACTTTTTTAGGTGAAGTTTTGAATATCAGCAACCACAGTAGACGCTTTTCTTTACCCTCATTAGTAGTTTTTTCCATTTTGAGCTTTCTGAACATAGATTTCATTATTTTAATTATCAATATGGGTTTAATTATCATTTCTTCTTCTATTTATTCTGTTTTAAGCATGAGTATCTAGACTCTCACTAGGGTTGTGACCCAACCCTAGAGTGTAATATTAATTGGTGTTTGATTTATTGTTTGTTTATGGTTGAGTGTTTATTATTTAGCCTTGTTCTTGCTTTTAATTGTAGAATTAATGGTTGCAAATATTAGTTCATGCCTATTTTACTTGGTCTCTACTTGAGAAAGAGAGACTTAGTCTAGGGGAAAAAACTTGGCAAACAAGAAATTGAATAATTCAAGAGATTGATAGTCCCAATTAAAGTATTGAACCTAGAGATAGTACAACCCGACTTGAGCTTTTTATCAATCATTTTGTTCAATACCCATTTGGACTTGAGAAAGCCAAATTGGGCAAAACCACTCTCTTACCGAGAGGTATTAAGTGGGTATTCGAGTGTTGATAGCTATAATACACCCCGACCAATAAAACAAGCTTTAAAGTTTACCACCCGTTAAGCAAACACCTAGGTGAAGGTCATAGCCCTAGATCTTTTACATCATTTAATAATAACAAAACAATTTTCTAGTTTTGATTCTTAGTTGGTAATTTTAGTTTAAATTAGACTTAGAAATAACCCAATTTTGTGGAAGTGCAGTTTGAGATAATTCAAGCTCATTCACTATAATATATACTCTTAAGTCCTATTCATAGCTCCCTGTGGAAAATCGACCCCGACTCCTTGTTGGGTATTACTATTGCATCGACAGTTTCATAACCTCAAATAGAGGTGTGACTTGGACGAGATCAATTTTTGGCTCCGTTGCCGGGGAGATAAAAACGGATTTAGCTATATAGTTGGTTTTGTGTGTGAATTGTCTTCTTTTCCTTCCGTGTTACTGATTTTTGTGAATCTATTGTAGGTGCAACAATGTCCCTCAACAATGATCAACTCGGAAACATGCCTTTGGGGGATGTGGACGTGGAAAATGACCAAGTTGAAGAGGTTCCTCTTTAACCTCAAGCAAATAGAAGAGGCCGACAGCCTCAAGACAATGTCCCAGTTCCACCCCCATCTCCACCAAGAGCGGCTCCACACCGGGTGTTGTCGAATGAAGGGTATGCAAGTGCCATAGTCCCTCCCCGAATTAGGGCGGGTAACTTTTAGATCACGAATTTAATGCTCACATTGCGAGAGCAATCAGGATTCTTCACCGAGGCTCCGAGTCAAAATGCATACAAACACTTGAAGGGGTTTGTGGACACTTGTTGGGGGAGTAAACAGACAAACGTCTTCGAGAATGCTTTAAGGTTGAGGCTATTTCCTTTCTCTCTACGGGGGAAAGCCTTGGATTGGTTAGAGAGATTGCCAAACCATTCCAGCAATACATGGGATGAATTGGCAGAGAAATTTATTTCCAAGCTCTTTTCTCCCGGGCATATGGCTACTCTTAGAGATGAGATTCTAGCATTCAAACAAGAGCCCAATGATCCGTTGCATGAAATATGGGAGAGGTACTGAACCATGGCCAAAAATGAGATGACGGAGGCTATGATTCAACAAACTTTCTATCGGGGGATCAATACTACCAATCAATGCGTGGTCAACTAACTTGCTGGTGGAAATTTCATCACAACGCCATATGCGGAAGCTTGTGAGATTTTAGATGAAATGGTGGATACTTCATCGGCATGGCAAAGCAGAGCAAATGTTCCTCAAGGTGATCCGAACGTGATTCACCTACATAAAGAATTGCATGATCATGGGCAAGCTATTGCCGAGTTGACAACCACAATAAATCAATTAGCCAAAGATCAGCTTCAACAAGTGCAAAATCCTAAGCAAGTCAATGTCACGGAGGGAGTTAGTATGATGGTGAATAAGAGAAGGCAAAAGGGTCCACAAGTGCAAAACTGTGTGGAAAATTATGTACAAGAAGATAGTGGGTTTGATCAAGATGAATCTTACACTAAACAAAAGGAGGAAGTGCAATACGTGAACAACTTTCAAGGGCAAAGAAACAACTCTCAAGGCCCGAATAACCAACAGTGGCGACCTCAAGATAATCAAGGTAATTGGAATTCTAACAACCAAGGTAATTGGAATGGTGGTAACAATCAAGGGAATTAGAATAGTAGAAACAATCAAGGAAATTGGAGTAGTGGAAATAACCAAGGCAATCAGAGTGGAAATAACCAAGATATTGGGGAGGCAACAACCAAGGGGAATGGAACAATAATCAAGGCAATCGGGAGTCAGGCTTTCAAAGGCCCCCGACGTATCAACAACCGAGCAACCCGCCTCCTTATCCTTCCCATGGTCCAAGTTCTTCCAACAATGAGATGGGACGAATTGAGAATATGTTTAAAAAAATAATGGAAAAGAATGCTGACTGTGATTCCCAACTAGCCTCACACAATACATCAATTCCCAACTTGGAAGTTCAAATGGGGCAAATATCTCAATATCTAAACACTTGTCCTAAGGGGGCACTACCAAGTGACACGGTGGTGAACCCAAAGGGTGGGAACAACACGAGACATGCCATGGTTGTTACTACAAGGAGTGGAAAAGGTGGGGATGCACCCACCTCAAGTCAAAGAGAACTTGTGGATGATGAGCAAGTGGTACAAGAAGATGAGACCCTAAATAATGTGGTGCAAGCAAATGATGAAGTGCGGATTTACATTGATGACAATGTGGAGGAAGCTCAAGAAGAAGTGAACCCGTCTAAGGAGCACATTGTTGACATTCCGGAACCGGTAGTACAAAAGGCCAAGGCACCAATGCCTAGGCCTCCTCCTCCATATCCTCAAAGGCTTGCCAAGCAAAATGGAGAGAATCAATTCAAAAATTTCATTGACTTGATGAAGAGTCTATCTATTAATGTGCCATTGGTTGAAGCTTTGGAGCAAATGCCCGATTATGCAAAGTTTATGAAAGATTTAGTGACAAAGAACCAGTTGATGAATTGTGAAACTATAAAGATGACTCATCAAGTGAGTGCAATTGTGCATTCAATGGCTCCTAAATTGGAAGACCCCGGCGCTTTCACAATTCTGTGTACCATCGGAAGTGCCGAATTTGCTAAAGCTCTTTGTGATATTGGGGCAAGTATCAATTTGATGCCCTATTCAATTTTCAAACTTTGGGAACTGGGCAACCAAGACCCACATCTATGAGATTACAGATGACCGATCGTACCATGAAGAGATCGTTGGGAGTAATTGATGATGTGTTGGTTTGTGTTGATAAATTCATTCTTCCAGTGGATTTTGTTATTCTTGATTGTAAGGTTGACTATGAGGTGTCAATTATTCTTGGGAGACCTTTCCTTGCTATGGGGAATGCTCTAGTTGATGTTAAAGCCGGAGAACATACCTTCTGGGTTGGTGATGAAAAAGTGGTTTCCATGTGTGTAAGTCTATGAGGCAACCCGATACCAATGAGGTGTGCTCTTTCGTGGACTTGGTGACCGATGTGATTGTGGATAAACAAGTTTTGTGATGAATGTTGATGATGCATTGGAGGTCGTCTTGCTCAACTGTGATGATGAAGAGATGGAGGGTTACGTGGAATGTATGAACTCTTTGCAAGGAATGGGGTCGCACACTTATGAGCCCCAAAAATTGTCCTAGGATCTTGAAAATAGAACAACTCCTCCAACAAAGCCTTCAATTGAGGAGCCTCCCATCTTGGAGTCGAAGCCATTGCCTCCACATCTTTGGTTGAATTTCTTGGCCCTTTTTCTACTTTACCGGTTATTCTTTCCTCTTGTTTGACTAATGTGCAGGTAGATTCTACATTAGCAGTGCTACAAAAGAGGAAGAAGGCTATTGAATGGACATTTGCGGATATTTGGGGGATAAGCCCCGTATTTTGCACGCACAAGATTACCTTGGAGGAAGGTGACAAACCATCTATTGAACATCAAAGGAGACTCAACGAAGCCATGCAAGAGGTTGTCAAAAGAGAGATCATCAAGTGGTTGGATGCTGGGGTTGTCTACCCCATTTCCGATAGTTTGTGGACTTCTCCGGTTCAATGTGTCCCAAAGAAAGGGGGCATGACGGTGGTCACCAGGGATAAGAATGAGTTGATTCCTACATGAACGGTGACCAGGTGGAGATTGTGTATGGACTATCGTAAGCTCAACAAAGTCACAAGGAAGGACCATTTTCCACTTCCCTTCCTAGATCAAATGCTTGATAGATTGGTCGGCCGTGCTTTCTATTGTTTCCTTGAAGGGTATTCCGGCTACAAACAAATTCTTATTGCTTCGGAGGATCAAGAGAATACTACCTTTACATTTCTTTATGGTACTTTCTCCTTCTCGCGGATGCCATTTGGGTTATGCAATGCACCGGCGACTTTTTAAAGGTGTATGATGGCAATCTTCATGGACATGGTGGAGGATTACCTTGAAGTCTTCATGGATGACTTCTCGGTAATCGTGAATTCTTTTGATGATTGTCTAGAAAACTTGGATAAAGTGTTGGCAAGATGTGAAGAAACAAACATGATGCTCAATTGGGAGAAATGTCACTTCATGGTTGAGGAAGGCATTTTCCTTGGCCACAAGATATAAAAGAATGGCATTGAAGTCGACAAGGCAAAGATTGAGGTGATTTCTAAACTTCCTTCTCCAACTTCAGTGATAGGAGTGCGGAGTTTCTTAGGCCACGCGGGATTTTACTGGCGTTTCATCAAGGACTTCTCTAAAGCGGTGAACCTGTTGTGCAAGCTTTTCGAGAAAGATGCTAAGTTCCATTTCAATGATGATTGCATGAGAGCCTTTGAATTTATAAAGCTCAAGTTGACTACAACTCCCATCATCACCGCTCCAAATTGGAGTGTTCCTTTTGAGCTCATATGCGATGCAGCGGTAGGGGCTATTTTGGGGAAACGCATCAATAAGATTTTTCATCCGGTCTATTATTCAAGTAAGAACATGAATAGTGCCCAAGTTAACTACATCGTTACGGAGAAAGAGCTTCTTGCAATTATGTTTGCTATTGAGAAGTTCCGCCCGTACTTAATGGGTGCAAAAGTAATTATCCATACAGATCATGAAGCACTTCGTTATCTTATGAGAAAGAAAGATTCCAAAGCCCGGTTGATGAGTGTAACAACCCGGCCGGTTATTTTAAGAATTAATGCCCCGATCCCCTATTAACTGCAATTCCCGTGTTTGTTTCTTCCATTTTTGATTTGTCAGGATGTTCGGTTTTGAGTTTCGGAGTGTTTTGGGACACTTAGTCCCTAAATAAGAGCATAAGTTTTAGAATTTGGACCGTAGTCGGAACAGTATGAGACGGCCTCGAAATTGAATTTTGTTGGTTCCGTTAGCTCCTTTGGGTGATTTCGGGCTTAGGGACATGTTCGAATTGTGTTTTCGAGGTCCGTAGCTAATTTAGGCTTGAAATGCCGAAAGTTAAATTTTTGAAGTTTCCGGTTTGATAATGAGATTTTGATATCGGGGTCGGAATGGAATTCCGGAAGTTGGAGTAGCTCCATAGTGTTGAATGTGACGTGTGTGCAAAATTTCAGGTCATTCGGACGAGGTTTGATAGACTTTTAATCGAAAGCGTAAATTGAGAGTTTTTGGAGTTCTTAGGCTTGAATCCATGGTTAATTCGATGTTTCGATGTTGTTTTAGGCGTTTTAAGGATTGGTATAAGTTTGGATAGTGATATATGACTTGTTTGTGCTTTTGGTTGAGGTCTCGGGGGCCTCGAGATGATTTCGGATGGTTAACGGGAAGTTGGGAATTTGGAGTTGCAGCTGAAGTTTTTGGGCTGCTGTCATAACCGCATATGCGGTGGAGAGGACGCATGTGCGACTCCCGCAGATGCGGAATTAAGCCGCAGAAGCGGCCAAATGAGGAAAGGCTAGGAGCCGCAGGTGCGGAAGTGTCCACGCACCTGCGTAACCGCAAATGCAATAAATAGGTCGCAGGTGCGGATTTGGGGAATTAATGAGTTTTCGCAGGTGCGGTTATTTTTTCGCAGAAGAGGGACCGCAGGTGCAATCCCTTGACCGCAGAAGCGGATTTGCTGGACAGAAAATAGGAATTTCAAGGGTTTGAAATCAAAAGTTAGAAAACTGATTTGGAGCTCGGGAGAGGACGATTTTGGGAGATTTTTGAAGAGGAAATCGGTGGGTAACAATTCCTTATCCCTTTCTAGTTGTATTCCATTAATCTATTGTTAGTTTTATCGTTTAATTTCGGATTTGAGATGAAAATTGGGGAAAATTTGGAGAAAGTTCTTAGACCTAAATTTCGAGTTTTGATTAGGAATTTGACGTTGGATTTGGATAATTTTGGTATGGTTAGACTCGTGAGAGTATGAGGATTTTTGAAAATGTAAACTTTACCCGGTTCCGAGACGTGGGCCCGAAGGGCGTTTTGGTCATTTTACCTAACTTCGCGTATTAGTTTAGAATTTATTTGTAGAATTAGTTACTTGAAGTGTTATTTACATTATGCAATTGAATTGAATAGATTTGGGCCATTTGGAGTCGAGTACTCGTGGCAAGAACGTGGTTTCGAGTTGATTTTGAGCCGGTTCGAGGTAAGTGGCTTGTCTAACCTTGTGTGGGGGAAAAATCCCTTAGGATTTGGTTTGTTAATAATTGAAATGCCTTGTATGTGAGGTGACGAGTGCGTACTTGTGCTAATTGTTGAAAATCCGTTTTCTTTAAGTAACTATAAATGTGATTTCCTTTTTCTTGTTCATACCGTGTGTAATTTAAGCCTGCTATTAGCTTAGGGAAGCATGTCTAATTTCCTTAATTGCCTTATTTGCTCAAACAACCTTATTTGGATTATGTGTGGCATGCTAGGTTAGAAATACCTGATTTTACCTTGGTATGAAATTAGAACTAAATTGAGTATTCTTCGTGTTGCTGTTGTGTATTTACTTTGGGACTACGGGACGGTATCCCGGGAGATCCCCCTGCTTGTTTACTTTGGGACTACGGATTCGTATTCCGGGAGATCCCCCTGCACCTGTATTGATTTGGACGGTAGTGCGGGTTACCGAGAGATCCCCAGCACGTATATTGAGGATACTAAGAGATCCTTAGGATACCAAGAGATCCCCAGCATATATATTGAGGATACTAAGAGATCCTCGGGATATTGAGAGATCCCTAGTACACATATTGAGGATACTAAGAGATCCTCGGGATAACGAGAGATCCCCCGGTTGTTATCTCCGCGTTGAGCTGTATTTATTTTTGTGATTTCTATGTCTCTGTTAAAGTTGTTGTTGTTCTTTTATCCTGTGTTATTTTTTACTATTGCACTTAAGCATACTGTCTTATTCTATAATGTTATATCTTGTATTCCTTTAACCTCAGTAGGGCCCTGACCTTCCTCGTCACTAGCCGACCAGGTTAGGCTTGGCACTTACTGAGTACCGCTGTGGTGTACTCATGCCCTTCCTGCGCATGTTTTTCATGTGCAGATCCAGGTACTTCCACTCAGTCTTATCACGCTTGAGGCGAGGCGCTTTTTAGAGACTCCGAGGTATATCTGCCACGTCCGCAGACCGAAGAGTCCCTTTCTATCCTTAGTACTAGTATAGCCCTTTTTGTATTTTCCCTTGTTGGTAGACATTCTGGAGTTAGAGCTTATTATGTAATCTTTTAGCTTGTGATTCATGGGGTTTCGGATTTTGGGAGTGTTAAATTGAGACTTTGTATTGTTATATGCCAGGCAGCATCCTAAACACTATTTAACCTTGTTATCTCGGTTTTTAATTACTTTCTTCTGCAATTGTTCCTTTTTTTTCGCAGTTGTTAGGCTTACCTAGTCGTAGAGACTAGGTGCCATCACGACAGTTCACGGAGGGCGAACTGGGGTCATGACAATGAGATGGGCACTTCTGTTACAAGAGTTTGATATAGACATCCAAGATCGAAAAGGAAGTGTAAACCAAGAGGCGGACCACTTGTCTCGTTTGGAGGAGGAGGGGAGGCCGCATGATGGCCTTGAAATCAATCTCTTTCCCTGATGAGAAACTCTTGGCTATTTCAATGAAAGAGGTGCCATGGTTCGCGGATCTAGCAAATTTTCTTGTGAGTGGTATCATCCCGGATCAGTTCTCTTCAAACAAAAGGAAAAGGCTCAAACGGAATTGTCAAGACTATGATTGGGATGAACCATACCTTTTCCGGATTTGTACGGATGGAGTGATTAGGAGATGTGTACCGGAGGAGGAACAAGTTGAAATTCTTGGGGCTTGTCATTCTTCGTGGTATGGTGGTGACAATGGTGGAGCAAAAGCGGTGGACAAAGTGCTAAGTTGCGGTTTATATTGGCCCACTCTTTACAAAGATGCAAGTGATCTAGTCAAGCGTTGTGATGAATGTCAACGGGCCGGTGGAATCTCGAAGCAAAATGAAATGCCCCTCACCACCATTTTGGAGATTGATATTTTCGATGTGTGGGATATTGACTTCATGGGTCCTTTTGTGAGTTCTTGTGGAAACACCTACATCTTGGTTGCGGTTGATTATGTGTCCAAATGGGTTGACACAGTTGCTTTTCCCAACAATTAAGCGAGAAGTGTGGTGGCATTTTTGAAGAAGAATATTTTCACAAGGTTTGGTACTCCGCGGGCTATCATAAGCGATGGGGGGTCGCATTTTTGCAACAAAGCTTTCGACACCTTACTCACCAAGGATGGTGTCATTCATAAAGTCACGACTCCTTATCTTCCACAAGCAAGTGGTCAAGTGGAAGTCTCCAACTTAGAGATAAAGAGTATTTTGTCCAAATCAGTGAATGCTAACTGGACGGATTGGTCCAATAAACTTGATGATGCTTTATGGGCTTATAGGACGGCTTACAAAACACCTATCGGAATGTCTCCATACCGGTCGGTGTTCAGAAAAGCTTGTCATCTTCCGGTGGAACTTGAGTACAAAGCCATGTGGGCTTTAAAGAAGTTGAATCTTGAGTGAGATGTCGCCGCCAACTTAAGGGTGGCATAATTGAATGAGTTGGATGAGTTTCGTACCATGCATACACAAGTTCGTCCTTATACAAAGAGGAGATGAAATACCTCCATGACAAGTACATTCAGAACAAAGAGTTTAAAGAAGGTGATCTTGTGTTGTTGTTCAATTCTCGGTTATGAATGTTTCCCTGAAAGTTAAAGTCTAAATGGAGTGGCCCGTTTGAGGTTGCGGGTGTGAAACCCTTTGGGGCATTGGACTTGAAGAATAAAAATGATGAGGTGTTTAGAGTCAATGGTTACCGGGTGAAGCATTATCTGGGAAAAGTTGGTGATGGCCACGACGTGGTGGTAATTCATTTCAAATGATAGTAATTTGCGTCGTGCCGCGATGTTAAATCAGGCGCTTCCTGGGAGGCAACCCATGTTTCTTTTTCTTTTTCTTTTTATTTTACTTCTTCTTTAGATAGGTCTTATTTTGTGCTAACTGGTTTTAAGTGTGTTGCAGGAATGAGTGTGCTTACAGGAACTGTGCTCAGAAAAATTGGTTGAGTATGGAATTCCGCGGCCACACTCGTTTCTTTAACCATTAGCCAAACCCACTGAGTATAGATAGCAGACCTCATTCTACTGTTTAAACATTTCCAATTTCTGAGAAATTAATACAAAGGCAAAAAACTTGCACACAACTGATTCACTCATCTGCCAACTAATTTAGCATCTTTGATCATTTCTTAACATCACTGGTATGTTCAAATCATTACTCGAATTCTTCAATTTTCATAATTTAGTTTATAATTTGTTAGTTATTTTCAGACCATTGTCAATGGGTATCATGTTTGGGGAATGGGTATCATGTTTATCATGTTTAATTACTACTACCATGTTCAAATTGTGCATAAAATCGAAACCCTAAGAACTCTGCCCGATAAATTTTGAAATGTGCAGTTGCACAAGGAATTGTTCGGTCCGTAGAACTATAGGTTAGTGCTTTGACAAGAATGTGCGAACCGCACTTAAAATTGTGCAGTCCGCAGAATTTCGATCGCGGTCGCAGAAAAGTGTGTGCGGCCGCAGATCAGGGCATTCTCTGTCTTCAGAGAGTTTCCATTTTTAAGGTACCCAGTGCAGTGTGCAGACCGCACTTCAGATGTGCGGTCGCACTCAGAATTGTGCAGAGAGTACTACGGTCGCACTTTCAACTTGTGCGGTCCGCAAAACCCCACCTGCAGCCGCACTTGCAATTGTGCGGACCACACTTCCCTACCCTACAACATATTTTGTTCTTCAACTGTCTGCTATTCAGCACTTGAACTAGAACTGATTCATGTTAATGTTTATTGTAGAAAATGGTTAGGTCACGCGATCATGGTGATACATCAAAAGGGAGGGGTGAACCCTCCCGAGGCCGAGGCAAGAGTACCTTACCACTCGCCTTACTAAGAGCTATATCCAAAAAGGTGACAGCCAGGAGAGGTAGAGCTGAAGAGCCCACTGAATCAAGTTCATATGTCCCGTCTAGGGAAGCATCGGAGGGTGACTCTGTGCAAGAGCAGCCTGATGTTCAATCACAGGCACAGAAGCTTCGGGGGAGATTTCAACTCTGAGATGAACCTTCCACCTCAGAGAGCACTTCCGAGGGTTCGGAAGGTAACAGTCAGGATTCATAGCCCTCATCTATACATGCCCTCGATGCACCAACTACTACAGTAGATGTGGATGATATCCCGGATGACGACCGAGGGGGTGTACCAGAGTTGTCGACCTTAAGGGCTCGAAGAAGAAAGAAATTTCGGAAGATAGGTTCGTCAGCCTAACTACATTCAATAGTTTTCCAGAGTGGTGGCCGTCGAGATCACTCACTCTTGAGCATTAGTTCTTATTGAAAGACCTTGATAAATACAACCCAGCAGTGTCGAGACAATTCCAGGAGCGGAAAGGGATGGAAATGGTTCACTCAAAGTGTGGTGGATGCCAAAGAGCACCTGGTCCAGGAATTTTACGCTAATGTGGCGCAAATAAAGAAGGGGACCAAAGTGACGAAAGTGAGAAACTTAAAGGTGAGATTCAATCAGAGCACCCTAAACACATATTTAGGGTTTGAGGATGTGGAGCCTGTGCAATACCTGGAGAAGTTCGCACTGGTTAATGCAGCTCGCCCATGGCTAGCTGAGATTCTGGCAGATCCGGGACCACCACCACCATGGATCACAGCAAGGGTTCCTATTCAGCGGAACGCCCTCAATTTTGAGGCAAAAGGATGGCAAACGTTTGTGTGTAGCAGGCTAGACCCATGCCAAAATGAAATAAATCTCCCAATCCCGCGGGCAGTGCTAGTCGCCTCTATCATGGCAGGGTACCATATCAATGTGGGTGCTGTGATGTCGGCCAACGTGTCTTTGGTTGGTAGGCAAGGTGACAACTCCTACCCGCATCCCAACACTATCACAGAATACCTTACGGATGCGGGGGTGGAGTCGAAGAATTTTGACACAAAAGTTTGGGAAAAGAAGCCCTTCACTTGGTATTCTCTGAAGGACCCGAGGAACCCGAAGAATAAGGGTCAGCCGACTACTACCGTAGGCCAGTCTGATGAGCCTTCGATGGTAGATGCAGAGTCAACATAAATGCCTTCCACTGCAACAGGTCCTTCTACCAGTGCAGCTGCCATGCCTCCACCTCATTCTTCAAGGCCTTCAGCTTTAGTTCCCTCCACTTCGACTTTGAAGCCGGTGCCTATTCCTGCTCATCCACTATCTGCGCTGCGAGTCTCCCAAACACTGGCGAGCCTCAACAACTGGATCCAGATAGCTACTGCAAAGTTGTCTGACCTAACCAGTATTGTTACAGCACAGAGATCTACCCTTGCACCCCAGATTCCTCTGACCGTGGAGGATACATTGAAGAAAATTTTGGAGAACCAGTAGACCATCATGAACAATTTGGTTGCACGTGGAGCAGTAATTGAGGAGCTTGGGAAGCAGGTAAAGAAGATGAAGAAATCCCAGGCATCCAAGAAATCAGTAGACAGATTGAGGAGAGAGGTCACAAAGATAGCAGCCGCTGGAAACCTTCCATTTGATATGTTGATGGAGACAGATCCAGCAGCACCAGTAGACCCATCAGCACCAGTGCACCAGCTGGCCAGTTTGAGGAGCCAGACCTGGCTGCCACACTGCTGAGGTGGTGCGATAGATGTTCGCCAACCCAGCCACTCCCAGAGCCGAGGATGATGAGATCTAGTTAGAGGAGGCTGAGGGCGGTGACGCTGCTAAGGACACAGAGATGTCCAAGGCCACATAGGGAGTCCTCTTTACTCTTACCCTTCCTTATTCTTATTTTATTAAGCAATGGGGAAAATGCTTATTTTTATTCGGGGGGCGGGGGTGGAGTTTATTTGATATTTGAATGATTTGACATTTGGTTTGAAATAACTGATAATATTTTCCTCTTTCTTTTTAATATGTATATATTCTTCTCTCTCTCTATTGATGTATATATTTTCTCTTATCCTCTCTCATTATGTATATTCATTTATGCTTTCAATAGCTTGCTTTGTAGCTTCTTTATTTTGTTTTGTTTTCTTATTAGTCAATAAAAAATTTAATAGCTTCTTGTTTAATCTAATAGCTTCTTTTTAATCTAGTGGTTTCTTTTTTTATTTAAGTGGACAATAAGCCTTTGGTTTTCTTAATGCCACGGTTCTTTAAGGTAGTTTTTGTGTGAATTGGGTGACTCTTCCCAACGATGGATGGCGTGACAACCTTCTTAAGGGATTGAGTCTGTTTTTGGTATTTAGGTAAGAATAGTAGTAATAGTGAATAAAAAGACCTAATTGAGTCAGACTTGAAGAGTCAAACATGCTTCACTTGGTAACAACACACTTAACTACGTGCGTATGATTACTAACAAGTTCTTGTAAAGAAATAGCTCTAGTTAGTGACCTTTTGGCTCTTGTGTTGACTTAAGCAATCATCGAGTGGTTTAGTCGAACCATTAGTGATTTTCAATCTTGAATATGGTTGTTGCGGGCCCTCGACTCTATCCTCTTTAACAGACCAGTTGTGTGAGAGGTGAGATGTTTTTGTTGCAAGTCCAAGTACCCGTGCGAATGGTCTAGATCTTGCCCCCGAATGTATTTCTAGGCGAAATTTCATGTTTTGCTTGGCTTGAGAAGTGATTATAGACTCTCCTTGACCCTCTTGAAATTTTCCATGTCCCACCAATGTTGTTATCCCTAATCAACCCATTTGAACCTAAAACCTTTCTCATTTGATAACCATGTTACAAGCCTTTACCCGTTTTGAAGTGACTCTCTCTTGGAACCCAAGCTTTCCTTAACACTCTTAAAAACAATTGGCTAAAACATAAGTTTGGGGGAGATACGAGCAGTTTGAAAAAGGTATCAAGGCACAAAAAGAGGGTAAAAATGAAGAAAAGGAAAGGCAAAGAAAAAGAAAGAAAGAACAAAAAGAAAAATGCGAAAAAAGGAAGAAATTGAATAAGTTGAAGAGTTCAAGGGATTCAAAGAAAAGTAACGATGCAAATCATGGAGAAAACAAAGAAGGAGAAAATGAATATCATGACCAAGAAAGAGTGATGTTAAGTCTCTCTAGTTCCCCTAAGGAAAAAGAAAACGTCTCAAAGAGTCGACAAAACATGAGCCGAAAAGAGAAAATGGAGTGCTTAAGGAAAGATGAAAGTCTTCATTGCATTCCAAAAAAGCCCTACGTGATTTCAGGCCGAGTGAACTTACATTAGTGGTGATCTACATGAGGGGCAAGCATATGGTACTTAGAGCCGTACGTATGACATTCTTTTGAGAGAGATGAGCGAACTTTTCACAAATATTTGAATTGAGTGCTACATTCTTAACTGAGATATGCCAACGGAGAGTAGAGGAGGAGTTTGGGATCCACAATGACCTACATGAAAGAGCAAGCTTCCTTGATGAATAAAGTCAACTCTTGATGCTCAAGTATCACATTAGAACTATTTGTACTTAAAAGTTCAAATAATTGCCTTGTTGATAATTCATAAGTGTTATGGGTAATTATTGGTCCCAATTGATGTGTGATTGATGCATCTTAGATTAGCTAGAATAACTCTTAACCTGTGGAGGTAGGAATTACCTTATTTGCTCGAGGACAAGCAAAAGCTTAAGTTTGGGGGAATTGATAAGTGGGGATTTTGACTACTTATTAGCGCCTTTTAGCTTTCATTTTAGTCCAAAAGCGTTTAATTGTGTTCCCAAAAATTGATGAAATATGCTTAATTGCAGGAATATTGGAAAATGAGCCACTAAGATGAAATCCAACTCAAGAAGGAGTGATCTGAACTCAAGGACAAAAACAGGCACAGAAGCTCAAAGTGCGGATCGTTGATTGTGAAGACAAACTTATCAGAGGACTGTAAGAAGTGCGGCCACAGAAGCTAAGCAAGAGAAAAAGTTTAGAGAGTTTGCATATTAATTTCAAAGGAAGTGAGGACCGCACAATTATTGTGCGGCCGCAGTTGCATTTGTGTGGTCCGCAGAAGAGCCATGTGCGGCTGCACTCAGAAATGTGCGGACTGCAGAAAAAGAGAGATGCGACCGCGGTTCAGAATTGTGCGGCCGCAAGATCCAAATCCTATTAAGCTGAAGCAAAGTGCGGACCACACATGGAATTGTGCAGCCGCAGAACCTCCGAAAGAGCATTTTTGTACGAAAATTCCAGCTTTGTATAAATAGAAGAGTTTCACTTTTTTAGGTCAAGTTTTGAATATCAGCAGCCACAGTAGACGTTTTTCTTTACCCTCTTTAGTAGTTTTTGCCATTTTGAGCTTTTTGAACATAGATTTTATTATTTTAATTATCAATATGGGCTTAATTATCATTTCTTCTTATTTAAGCATGAGTAGCTAGATTATCACTAGGGTTGTGACCCAACCCTAGAGTGTAAACCTAATGGGTGTTGATGTAATTCTTGTTATGGTTGGGTGTTTATTATTTAGCCTTGTTCTTGCTTTTAATTATAGAATTAATGGTTGCAAACATTAGTTCATGACTATTTGACTTGGTCTCTACTTGAGAAAGAGAGACTTAGTCTAGGAAAACTTGGCTAACAAGAAATTGGGTAATTTAAGAGATTGATAGTCCCAATTAAAGGGTTGAACCTAGAGATATTAAAATTCGACTTGAGCTTTTTATCAACCGTTTTGTTCAATACCCATTTGGACTTGAGAAATTCAAATTGGGCAAAACCACTCTCTTACGGAGAGGTATTGAGTGGGTATTCGGGTGTTGATAGCTATAATACACCCCGATCAATAAAACAAGCTTTAAAGTTTACAACCCGTTAGGCAAACACGTAGGTGAAGGTCATAGCCTTAGGTCTTTTACATCATTTGAAAAACACAAAAACAATTTCCTTGTTTTGATTCTTAGTTGGTAATTTTAGCTTAAATTAGACTTAGAAACAACCAATTTTGTGGAAGTGCAATTTGAGATAATTCAAGCTCATTCACTATAATATATACTCCTACGTCACATTCATAGCTCCCTGTGGAAAATCGACCCCGACTCTTTGTTGGATATTACTATTGCATAGAAGTTTCATAACCTCAAATAGAGGTGTGACTTGGACGAGATCAAGCGTCTGAAGCTAATTACGTCGTGAGAGACGTTCATGAAGGAATATGCGGAAACCACTCGGGAGCAGATTCTTTTGTGCTAAAATTAGTTCGGGTAGGATATTACAGGCCCCGTATGAAACAAGACGCCAAAGTCTTCGTCCGAAAATGCGATAAGTGCCAACGCAACTGATGTAAAAGAAGAATCTATGCCAAAGCTTATTAAATTTGGCAAAGATAATGTTTTAGAGATCAAGTCCAAACATATGGAATTTTTTTGAAGAAGCGCAAGAAGTCCAAGATGCTCAAGATTGATATCAAGAAGTCAAGATTTTTTCCTTCTTAAAATAAGATTTATTTTATTCCTTTTAGAATAAGGATCTTCCTTTTGGTAGGATTCTAGTTTCTTTTCCTTATAGAATAGGGATTTTACTTTCCTTGTCTTTAGTAATTTTATTTCCTTATTAGAATAGGAATTGTCGTCATCAGAGAAGAGACTCTAGGCCTATATAAAGGGTTCTCTTCCCTTGTAGAATAGAATTCACGTTTTTTAGGCTTGCCCTACTTTTGCAATAGAGTATTTTTCTCTATTTTGCCTTCTTTATCCTTGTTTTTGGTTCCAAGCAAGGTGGTGATAGTCTTTGTCTAGTTTTCAGTTGCGTGTGTTGTTTCTTTATCACATTAATTTATTCCAAGCGGTGACTTTAGGAGCTTGTTTAGTTCATGATCTTTCAAGAACATGTTTCTTGAGTAAAATTCGTTCTTTTGATATCATAGAATTATAACTTTCATTGAACTGGTACAACATCAATATTTACTTATTTTGAACGAGTAAATAGTCTTTCTTATAGTGTAGATCGTCATTTTTCACCTCGTTTTTGAATTACCATATTCCGAGTTCTAAAACTTGAGATACGTTGTTTCTTGAAACTGGCCCTTAAATCATGTTTTCATTTCAAGATCTTGATCCTGGTCTGTTGGTTCTTTGTTAACTCAAAGAACCACATCAATTTGGTACCAGAGCAGCAGGTGGTGAACCTAATATGCAAGCAAGAAAAGGTCATTGGGTTCAAGAATATGAAGAAACGAGATAACATGAATCTCTTTTTCACACTGATGTACCTCCCACCGAAAAGTTTGTTCGTTGATCATTGATCGTGGGAGTCACATAAATATCGTTTCTGAATGATTATTAAACTTGGTTTGTCAACCAAATTTCATCCATATCCTACAGCATCGAAGTTGAAGATGATGATGTTTTAGAGGTAACTCATCAATGCCTAGTATCTTTTTCTATTGGTAAGATATATAAAGACCAGATTTGTTGTGACGTAGTGAAGATGGATGCTTGTCACTTATTACTTGGAATACCATGGGTGTTTGGTAGGTGTGCTAAATATGATGAATACCTTAATACCTATTCTTTTACAAAGGATGAACGTAAGATTATTTTAGTACCATTGAATCCAGAAGAAATTGCTACAAATCTGAATCTCAATGATGATTCTTTTTTGACCAAATTATAAATAATTGGTCCAATCAATAGAGAAAAGCCTTTGAAAGTTGGTCAATCAAGAAGGAGGAGCATGAAGTGGTAGTTTGATGATGATCCATTGGAGCATCCCATATATGAGATTAACTTTTCACCTAATAGAGATTATCAACATACTATTGATTTGATTGTTGATTCTATCCTTCCAAACGAGGCAACAAATTGCATTTATCCAGAAGTCCATGAATTTTTGCAAATACGAGAGGAAGGGTTGCTTAAAAAGGAGTACATAATGGAGGGTTTGAGTTCATATTTTGTTCCTGTTTTTTTCTTGCCCCCAAAGGATGAATATTTTTAAGAATATGTTGGTACAGGAGATCTCAAAACAAATTCCATCAATGGATATGATCTAGTTAAATATGAGAGCGTTGTTGCTGATGAATTCTCAAGAAGATATACTTCGATTTTCAAGATAGATTCAAAGGTACTTGAATTTGATTCTTCTAATGGGTTTTTGTAGTACTAAATCGACTTTTTTCGCCATATCCCATAAGCACCACATTGACATAGAGAAGTTCAAGATTCCTGAAGATAAAAATAAAACAACTTATGATTATGGATTAATTTTGAAAATCTATTTGGGAGAATTTATTGCAGAAATATTGGTATAAAGTTACTATTGAGAAAGTAGGATTTAGTTCTGCCACATGCTAAGCTTTGTTTCAATAAGATGAAGCTCTTTGACAAGTTAGAAAAATGCAACTTAGAGCCTGGTGAATATGAGTTCAATCAAATCATGGAAATTGCCAATTTTGTGCCATTTGTGGAGCCTTTAGACTCGAGGACAAGTCTTTCTCAACTAGGGGAGAATGATGTAAAAGAAGAATCTATGTTAAAGTTTATTAAATTTGTCCAAGATAATGTTTTAGAGCTCACAGTCCAAACATATGGAATTATTTTCAAGAAGCGCAAGAAATCCAAGAAGCTCAAGATTGATATCAAGAAGCCAAGATTTTTTCCTTCTTTAAATAAGATTTATTTTATTCCTTTTAGAATAAGGATTTTCCTTTGGGTAGGGTTCTAGTTTCTTGTCGTTGTAGAATAGGGATTTTACTTTCCTTGTCTTTAGTTATTTTATTTTCTTATTAGAATAGGAATTGTAGTCATCAAAGAAGAGACACTAGGCCAATATAAGGGGTTCTCTTGCCTTGTAGAATAGAATTCACGTTTATTAGGTTTGCCCTAGTTATACAATAAAGTGTATTTCTCTATTTTATCTTCTTTATCCTTATTTTTGGTTCCAAGCAAGGTGGTGATAGTCTTTATCTTATTTTCAGTTGCGTGTGGTATTTTTTTATCACGTTAATTGATTCCAAGTGGTGACTTTAGGAACTTGTTTAGTTCTTGATCTTTCAAGAACACGTTTCTTGATCTAAATTCGTTCTTTTGATATCATAGAATTATAATTTTCATTGAACTGGTATAACATAAATATTTACTTGTTTTGAACGAGTAAATAGTCTTTCTTATAGTTTAGATCGTCATTTTTCACCTCGTTTTTGAATTACCATATTCCGAGTTCTAAAACTTGAGATACGTTATTTCTTGAAAATTTGCCCTCAAACCACATTTTCATTTCAAGATCTTGATCCTGGTATTCTTTGTTAACTCGAAGAATCATATCAGCTACGCACCACTAGTACATCAACCGCAGAACCCTTACATTCGGTTCTGTCCCCGTGGCTATTCATGAAATACGGATGGACATCGTCGGACCGCTGCCACCGGCTCCTAGAAAGGTAAGATTTGTTTTAGTTTTGACTGAATATTTTTCTAAATAGGTGGAAGCATGTCCTTATCAGAAGATCGGAGAACACGAAATGGTCGACTTCCTATGGGAAAATATAATTTGCAGGTTTGGAATACCAAAAGAGATAGCATACGATAACGGGCCGCAGTTTATCGGCGCAAAAACTGCAAAATTTCTTGATGATTTGAAGATAAATAGGATCACCTCTTCACTTATCATCCGAGCGCAAACGGTCAAAAGTCAATAAATAAAGTTATTATTCAACACCTTAAGAAAAGATTGGAAGCGGCAAAAGGCAATTGGCCCGAAAAATTACCCGGAGTTCTATGCGCCTACCGTACAACGGCCAAATCGAGCACAGGAAAAACTCCTTTTTCTCTTGTGTACGGTGCAGAGGCTCTAAATCCCGGTGGAAGTAGGAGAACCTACTTTGAGATAATTCCAAGCAAATGAAGAATCGAACAACGAAGCAATGTAGATCAACTTGGATCTGCTCGAGGAACACAGGGACTTGGCGCGTGTAAGTATGGCAGCTCAAGAGCAGAGAATGGAACGATATTATAATCAAAGATCCAATTTCTGTTATTTCAAAGTAGGAGACTTGGTCTTAAGGAAAGTAACCCAAAATACCCAGGAACTCAATGCGGGGAAGCTGGGGCCAACGTGGTAAGGTTCCTACCGTATCTCAGCTATCACTGGAAAAGATCCATACGAGTTGGAGAACCAAAATGGAGACAAATTACCCAGCAATTGGAACATGTCGCACCTCAAAAGATATTATTGCTGATGAAAAATATCCAATCTAAAAGTATATGCTGCACTCTTTTTCCCTTCGTTCAGTTTTTGTCCCAACTGGGTTTTTCTGGCAAGGTTTTTAATGAGGCAGCGATAGAAAGCATACTACAAAGACAGCAACAATAAGACCTTCGATAGCAAGGCAAACAAGCAAGTTTCCACTCGGGGACGGTTAGATAATCTTTGGCTCGATAGCAAATTCCCACTGGGAAGTTAAGTTTGCTATCGGACAGAGGTTACCCGACCATTCACGAGAACAAACCACTAGAGGATTGTCAAATTGTCCTTCGCTCGATAGCATGGATTCCTAAGGGGAAGTAAGGTGTGTTGCTGATTTAAGGATTATCTAGCAATTCATTGGTGGAATCTTTGAAGGCACAAGATAAACCCATTCGCATTCTTCGCATTCGAACACTAGGGGGAATGATATGAGGATACGGCATCAATGACTGCCACGTCGACCGGGAACAAAAATCTAGAAGTACAAATGTGTCATTGGGATCGGGGACTGCATAGCCAGCCCCGTAGAAACAAGTTGTACAAGATACCCACAAGCAATGGCAATCTCTTTTTTAGAATAACAAATGCTTTAATTTTGAAAATAGAAGGAATTAAATGAAATGAAATCCTTTTGTTTTTATCTTGTTTCTTATCTAAATGATGAATCAACTTTGTCGTTTGAAAGTTAAACAAGTACTTCAAATGCTAGTACCGTAATGAACAGGAGACGTCCTCTTCAAGAGCACCGTAAACAAAAGAGGGCCCTCTCTTATTAAAACCCTCACAATAAAGGGTTGGTTTCGGAAGAATTTATGCCCGAAATTAAAATGCCTTCAGGGAAAGAATGCATCTCGAAGACGTATAAGAAAAGACGCTAAAAAGTAAACTTGTGCAAATACTTATAGAAATCCTCATGTAAAAGGGATAATACTTGGAATCAAAGTACTTCAAATAAAGAGCATCCGAAAATACGCATAGCAAAGCACGAAATGAAAACGTGCGAAAAATTCTTAAGCAAATGCAAAGATTAAAGATGTGCATGGATATTCAAACGAAAATAAGAGTCAAACAATACTTGAGCAAAAATGTTTCTTTATTTACATAAAACAAAGATACAAGAATGGGAAAAAGAAAGGAAAAGCAAAACTGCAGCATCTCCGGAACCAGGAGGAAGAGAAGTGTCCACGCGACCGAGAGAAGTAGGTGGGTTCGTCGATGGCTCGACATTTTCCCCAGTTTGGTCTTCAGCATCATCATCCTCCGATTCCTCTTCAGTTCCTGAATACTCGAAACTAAAACCAGAAGAACCCAAAGCATCAGACTGCGACGGAAGTCCATTTTTAGTAGCCAACTCAAGCTCTCGGGCCCTAGCAATTTCGACATCAAAGTCAAGGTGCCTGCTTTAGCCTCTTCCAAGGTTTTTCTCCTCATTCTATACATGGCATAAGTTTTTTCAACAATGAGGGAATCGCTCGGCGTTTGAGTTTTCCTTGAGTTGGATTACCTCCTCAGAGAGGCTTTTTCGGGCGGACCTAACGAACTAGAGGCTAATATCAAGGTCGCGGATAGTTGAACTAAAGAGCCTATTATAGTCGATAGTTTTTCTGTATTTTTCTTCCAACTAACCACACTTCGTCTCTATTACAGCAAGCTCTTCGATTTTGGAGTTCAAGGCTGCTTCTAATGCAATCACTTTCTCAGCAGTGGCAACCTCGCGCTCGGTTGCAACAAGAACAACGTCCTGGACTTCAGCCCACTTAGCCTTAGCTTTATCGAATCTAACACTCGGCAGACTAACTTCTTGGCTATGGTTCACCACATCTTGCTCGCTTTGCTGCAAACAAGCCTCCAACACAATTGCCTTGGTTTCCAAATTCGAGAGGCAGAGAATGGTCTGATCCCGTTCTACCTAAAGTTAATCCCGCTCAGAGGTGAGTTCCTCCTTCTCACGGATCAACCTCCGAAGGACTTCGAAAGTAAGAAAGTCGGCCTATAAAACAAGATACATGCATGGTATTACTTATCAAACACTCTCCCGAGAGTGCTTGGTTCCTTTCCCAATCTCTTTCTGAAGCGAAAGGCTTTAGATAGTTAGCAAGCTCCATCGACCGGGAAAGCCGGTTACACCCCGTAAAGACCAAAAGAGTTACATTCCTCCTCCTTTGTGGATCTTCAGAAGGGGCAGCGTAATTTTGCCCCAAATTCCCTTGAACTGGGGATTGGGGAGGAGGAACGTCTCCTTCATGACCAGATGCGGCCGATGGAGATGATGTAGCAATTGCTGGTGGAAGAGTGGATGAATATGGAATAATGAAGCAATTGCTGGTGGTAATGAAGATGGAATGAAGCTGATGGAGTTGAAGGATGCGAAGCACTTGCATCAAATACGGTGCTGGTGGGATGCTCGCCAACCAAAGACGGTAGGGACTCGGTACTCGGCCTCGCAGTACCAGGCACGGCTGTTGGGACCCGATAGCAGGAGTTGGCATTTTCTACCAAATCAAACTCCCCCTAGAGCACCGAGACGTCGTCCTCGATTAGAGTAGTTAACTCAGCAGATGGAGCATTCTGTTGAGTTGATGATGAACGTCGTCTTATGTGTAGAGAAGCCCCATCATTACTAGATTCTCCATCATCATCAATCATCACGGTGGCTATATCCGGCCCGAGAGGAGAGCTAGTGATCACAACTTCTAGAGATGACACGGGGGCAACACTCTTCGCCCTCTTATTCTTTTCCCTGGCCGCAGAAGAACGCTTTCTCTTTGGTTGCTTGATATCCGGTCGGGGACTCCGTAATGAAACACATGTTCCTGAAGCAAGCCCGGAGACACCTGCTCGAGTAAGTGCCTCTTGAAGAAGCCTCACCGCATCAGCAGGATTAGCCAAAATGTCATTCTCGGGTACAACAACTGAGCCCACAAGTAGGCCTGATTTCAAGAAAAA
The DNA here is from genome assembly GCF_001879085.1 of Nicotiana attenuata. NCBI lineage: Eukaryota > Viridiplantae > Streptophyta > Magnoliopsida > Solanales > Solanaceae > Nicotiana > Nicotiana attenuata. Next base: position 16,541,400 of record NC_031995.1, on the reverse strand, counting down.
GATAGAAGAAATTAGTTAAGTTCTTCACATGAAAAATTAAAATAAGGTGACTTTGAATTACCATGATTTTTGGCTTTCCACCCGTACTTAAGGTCCATTTCTTTCCACAAACGAGTTTCGGGCATCGTAACATCCAAGATCTTCTGAACTCATCGGTCCAGGCCTTCCACCGCCGGTGGGGTCCATCGAGTTACTGAAACATACGAAGGATGAAGAGTCAATACATGCATAGAAGAATATTTAGAAAAAGAAAAATACTGAATAAAGGTATTACGAGTACGATTCCAAGCGGGCATTGGCAGAATGATATTATTGGTGGCAATTGCAACGAACCTTTCCGTCCACCCACGATCACTATCATCATCCATGCTCGTCCACAGAGCATGGTGGCCACATTTGCAGAGGTTTATCATGCCCCCACGAAAAATCTTGAGGGAGTAAAGTGTCACGACCCAAACCGATGGGCCGCGACGGGCACCCGGTGCATTACTCAACCGAGTACCAACGTAACATATCTTTCTTATCGTGCTATCATTGGTAGTTCCAACATGGCCACAACTCGTAATGGATAACTATAAGTGGGAAAGCACTGTATCAATTAACCGTCTTTCTTAAAACATGAATACATATGGACCGTCAAGGCCTCTGACATACTATACAAAATAAACCTCTGTCTACAAAGCCTCTAAGGGTATGTGACATCAAATGTGATAGGGTACTGGCCAACCCATAAGTCTGTAGCCAAATTCTGACACGATGACTCATAGACTCGGCTGCACTCCGAATGAGGTGGAGTCTTACCGATCCTTTCCTGAATGCTAACCTCGTCTACTATGAGGGTTCTTCAAACTGATTGTCTATACCTGCAGGCATGAATGCAGCGTCCCCAACAAAAGGACGTCAGTACGAATAATGTATAGAGTATGTAAGGCACATAAATAAATATATAAAAGACATAGAAGAAATATGGAGTAAATGACTCAACCTGTAAGTATGGATAACTCTGTAAATCACGAGATACCAATAGTGTCATGCTGTAACGACCCAAGTTCGCCCTCCGTGAACTGTCGTGACAGCACCTAGTCTCTACGACTAGGTAAGCCTAACAATTTGCGGAAAAAGAAATAACAAAAATAAACTATCCAAATTGCAGAAATAATACAAATCAAACTCTTACAATGAACTACATTTTCCCAAAACCCGGAATCTCATGAAATCAGAAGCTATGGAATAACTACAGTGTTCTAACTCGAGAGTGTCTAAACAAAAGTAAATACAGAAGGCTTAATACTATGAGCCAGAATGGAAAGGGACTCCTCGGTCTGCGGACGCGGCAGACATACCTCGAAGTCTCTGATGGATCACTCCGCCTCAAGGATGGTAGGACGAGTCGAAGAACCTGGATCTGCACATGAAAAACATGCGCGGGAAGGGCATGAGTACACCACAGCGGTACTTAGTAAGTGTCAAGCCTAACCTCGGTCGGGTAGTGACGAGGAAGGTCAGGGCCCAACTGAGGTTAAAGGAAATGTAAGATATAATAACAATGTAGAATAAGACAGTATACTTAAGTGCAACAGTAAAAGGTAACACAGGATAAAAGAATAGCAGCAACTTTAACAGAACAAGGTAATCACGGAAAGACCAATACAGCTCAACGCAGAGATAACAACCGGGGAATCTCCCAGGATACCGTCCTGTAGTCCCCAAATATAAATATCTAGTGGATCTCCCAGGTGCAGTCCCGTAGTCCAACTCGTAAATGCGCGGGGATCTACCAGAATACCACATCCGTAGTCCCAAATATAAATACTCGGTGCTGGGGGGAATCTACCGGGTGCAATCCCGTAGTTCCAATATAAGAGTGCAGGGGGATCTCCCGGAATACAAATTTATAGTCCCAAAGTAAACATACAGGGGGGGTCTCCCGGGATACCGTCCCGTAGTCCCAAAGTAAATACACAGCAGCAACAAGAAGAATACTCAATTCACTCAAATTTCACACCGAGGTAAAGCATGTATTTCTAACCTAGCATGCTGCACATAATTCAAATAAGGCAGTAGAACAAATAAGCAGTTAAATCAATTAGACATGCTTCCCTAAGCTAACAACAGGATTAACTTGCAAGTAGTATAAACGAAAAGGAAAACACAATTCTAAGTACTGAATGGAAACTCGATTTTTCAACAATTAGCACAAGTACGCACTTAGAACAAGTACGCACTCATCACCTTACGTACAAGGTATTTCAAACATCAATAGTACCAAATCCTAAGGGAAGGTTCCCCCACACAAGGTTAGACAAGCCACTTACCTCGAACCGGCTCCAAATTAACCCGAAACCACGTTCTTACCACGAGTATTCGACTCTAAATGATCCAAATCTATTCAGTTCAATTGCATAATATAAATAACACTTCAAGTAACTGATTCTACAAATAAATTCTAAGCTAATACGCGAAATTAGATAAAATAACCAAAATGCCCATCGGGTCCACATCTCAGAATCGGGTAAAATTTTTAGAATCCTCATACTCTCACGAGTTCATGCATACTAAAAGTACCAAAATCAGACTTCAATTGGTCCCTCAAATCATCACTCAAAGTTCTCTAATTAATCAAGCCCTAACCCCTAATTTACCACTGATTTTCCTTAATTTTTCATGCTTAAAATGATAAAAATCATCCCAATAACGAGTTTAGGGACCAAAGACCTTACCCCAATGAACTCCTCTAAAAACCCCTCTTGAAAATGCTCCCCAAGGCTTCTTCCCGTTTGAAAAGAGGTGAAAAATGACTCAAATTCGTGAAGGCAAGAATTTATATGCTTCTGCCCAGCTAATCTGCTTCTGCAATCATGGGACTGCACCTGCGGTCCCGCTTTTGCGGACTAACGGTCGCATCTGCGATAAATCACTAACTCAGCCTTCTCCGCACCTGCGATTCCCCATTCGCAGATGCGGTACCGCAAATCTTCCGCATCTGCGGATCCTGCTGTTCCTCCCCAATTCTGCTTTTGCGATGACAATGCCGCTTCTGCGGCTACGCACCTGCGGGACCCAACCGCAGGTGCGGTTATGATAGAAACCAGCAGCTGAAGCTGCTCAAATAACTCCCAACTCTTCCGACAACCTTCCGAAACCATCCCGAGGCCCCCGGGACCCCAACCAAAAACACAAACAACTCTAATACCACTGTCCAAACTACCAATCCTTAAAACACCTAAAACAACATCGAAACGACGAATCAACCACGGATTCAAGCCTAAGAACTCCAAAACTCTAAAAATACGCTTTCGATCAAAAAGTCTATCAAACCTCGTCCGAATGACCTGAAATTTTGCACACACGTCACATTCAATGCTACGGAGCTACTCCAACTTACGGAATTCCATTCTGACCCTTGGATCAAGATCTCACTATCGAACCGGAAACTTCAAAAATTTAACTTTCGGCATTTCAAGCCTAAATTAGCTACAGACCTCCAAAACACAATCCGAACACGCTCCTAAGCCCGAAATCGCCCAACGGAGCTAACGGAACCATCTGAATTCCATTTCGAGGCCGTCTTCATACTGTTCCGACTACGGTCAAATTTCCAAAACTTAAGCTCTCATTTAGGGACTAAGTGTCCCAAAACTCTTCGAAATTCCAAATAATTCCTCCCGGCAACTCACCATAGCAGAAACAAACACGGGGAAAGCAGTTAATAGGGGATCGGGGCGTAAATTCTAAAAACGACCGGCCGGGTCGTTACACATGCATATGCATATGAATGTCATGTCGTGCATATGTACATGTGTTCATAACATCATCAAGCCTCTAAGGGCATCCTATCATATCATCTCGGCCACTATGGGCAAAATCACCAACGTATACCAGTTGGTCAGGTCGTGGTGCATATATAATGCCGTAACCTTTTTCCATATCCCATATACATATAATATACATATATAAGCGTATATAACGTCGTATGGTCATGGGTCAGTGTACATGTATAAATGAATGCAATTCATGAGAAGTGCGTCAATAAAATCTCTTAAAATATCATAAGACCAATATGCCTTTGATTAATATCATGAAATAAACTTTATCAACTTATGCATTTTCTGAGACCCATGAACAGACAATAGAATAATAAGACATATGGGAATCAAGAACATAAACATCTCTAACATTTCTATGAATAGAGTCATTTATGGAAGTTGTGCATTTGCTCGTTTCGTTTTTATCGTATTGATCATGCCAAAAGGAAAGAAGGGATAACCTTAACATACCTGAGCCGATTCTCTGGACAATCCCTCTAACACACTACAATCGCGATAAAATACGTGACGGTAATACCGGAGTAGGGAAAATCCGTATGATATTCTTGAGAAAGATTGCACCGTACTCCCTTAAAATTTGCAAAATCTCACGTTGCTAAAATGCTTAAGAAATCTCGTTTGTTTTAAGAGAATCATGTTACTAAGATGCTAATATGCCAATCTTGAAAACCCGTAGCTTACCATTTTTTATTAAGCATATCTCTTGAATTTAGAGGGGTCTTAGGCTTTAATGGGTATGGGCCCCACATTTCAAGGCTTTGGTGTCACATAAACCCTTTAAATGTGCCACCTTCCAATCTTCTTTAAGAGTCATTAAAGAGTAAAGGGGGTGCTGCCACGTAGGGTGGGAGGGGGCTAAGTTTATCCAAAGTCTTTAATTAATCACTCACTAATCCTTAATTAAATTATTAATTCTCCCATTAAACAATAATTAACCCAGTATCCACATAATTAAAAATTATCTAAAATTACTTAAAATACTACTTACTTTTAACATACCTTATGTACCCTACTATCATGGTCATGTGGTATCTTGTATGGCATTAGTCCATAAATACCGGATATTATAGCTCGGACCGTATTTTATCCAAATTGCCAAACTTCGACGACACTTATTTTCTTCGATTGTTTACCCTCTCACCTTCACGAATTTACTCACTTGTTTGAAATAGCATAATACTTATCTCAAAATAATTTTCTTCCCGAACTTAAGTCGATTAATTTATGATGAAACTTTAACGAACGAAAATGCGGGATGTAACATAAAGATTCATCATACAAGCTAATGATAGCTCTTCTCCATTTTCCTGGCACAGGCATCGAAGACAGGCAACCGTCCTCCGCACTAAAGGGCTCACCTGTGCCAAGCATACTTGGTAGCGAAGGCAAAACTCCGCAATCACGGAATCAAGCTCTCCGCTCAAAGAAAACGCACCCAAAGTAAAGGGATACGTGTAAAAATATGTAAAACTTTTCTCGGAAAGGGCACTCGCTCCGATAGATCAGGAGCAATGATGTCCAACTCATGGCAGAGGCAGTCTTCCTTCACAGTAGGAATACTGGAAGGGCGAATTGAAGAAGGATACCTACTGACAGCCCATGAATGAGGGTTAGCAGTAGAAAATTTCTCTTCAAAGTCTTTTGTGGTGTTAAGACTTCGGAGGATAATGGAACCTACTGTTGGAGGAGCAGAATTATCGGCCTTGTTCTTTTTCTTTGAAGAGCCAGTGCGTTTGCAAGAAGAAGCTATTGAATAAGAAGAAGGAGAATGGTTTTGGTTTGAAGAGAATTAGGGAAAAGATGGAAAACAAAGATACAAGTTAGAAGTTTGAGAAATTATGAAGTACATAGGAGAAGGGTGATGCGTATAAGTAAAATTTTGGCGGCTAAATTCATGGCCATGATTACCTCGATAATCAGCAAAGGTTGTGCTAAATCGTGGGATGACGCGTGTTCGGGGCATTAAATGCGGAGAGACGTGCGTCTAATCAACTATCAGAAGCCTGCAAAGAGAATTATAGTAATTCCCGCCAAAAGGAGTATTTTTACCAACTTTCCGGTAACACAACATTATGTCACTGGAAAGCAGGGGACTATCTGTATAGGAAAAAATATGATATGATACGTGGTCACCTAAAGGAAGGACACGTGGAACCCAAGACAGAGATGGTCACCGAACGCAGCTATTCAGCTTGTCGCCGGGAGGGAATGTGCATAAAGGTGTATTAAATGCTTTGCGTCCAGCAGCATTTAATAGAGAATATTCTGCAATATTAAGAACGGCAGCCCGTTACAAGGAATTTGGCATTTATTTCCACCGTTACACGTTCATCAATGGCTCTCATAATTGACATTAAAGGAGGGCACGATCCTAGGACCTCCTTCCCAAGACATAGCTATAAATAGAGAGCTCAGTTATCATTGTAAAGGACACAATTTTTCTGGCAAACTTATACCATATTCTATACAAAGCTTAATATTATTTGCTCTCTTGCTTTTGATCTCATCATTGCTGCGCCCGAAAATCTTGCTCCCCGAATCATTATTTCTGCTATTTTACCTACTTTCTGAGGCTAAGTATCATATTATTCTTCAATTGTTTTATTATTTGTGGATCAAATTAGTTCACTTATTTAGAAACCATGTATAAATTTAACTGTATCATTTTTACGGGTAAACAACCTAATATGGTTAATTAATCATTGTTGTCTAATTCTTTCAGAATTCTCATCCACCCATCCACGTTATATTGTACTTATTAGTTTAATTAATTTCGTTGTTGCTTCAAAAGAAAACAGTGTTTGGGTATAATTGATGTCCTTTTCAAGTATAGAAAACTGGTCAAAGGAAAAACCTTGTGTCGTCCTAGCTAGTATTGGTCTGGACTTGGGGAGCTCTGACGTGGTATTCATTATTATCCGAGCATTTCATAAATTCCTTTGAAATGCTCGCAGATTCCTTCATCAAGGCTCATGCCGGGGCTAGAAAAGTGCAATCTCGAAAGCCGATATATTCAGAATTGCGCTCTTCTTTTAGGATTTTATAACCAATAACTTAAAATGACTATAATCTGAACTCATAAACTTTAAATACTGACTCCGCCTCTATTCGGATGTATTCATTTTGTAAAATATCAACTTCCTTTTACATACTTCCGCAAAGTCTTAGACTGGCAACATAAAGACATCTCCAAAAAAGTATTACTCCATAATATACCATGCTTCGGGTTTCTCACAATTTAAATTTTATTTTCTTTAATGGAAAAATGTACGGTATATTTTTGCCATTATGCTAAGATTCGAAATGATAACAAGAAGTGTCAGCTTTTGAATAAGAAAACATTAACTAGAGTCGGAGTATTTACAACTTTAGTAAATCTTTTTACCTTGCTCATAGCCCATAGGTGAAAGAAGTGCAAAAATATTTCGACTTTAAACATATGCTAATGCCACTTTTGCGAATATCAAGGAAGGGAAGTTCCTAAAATATGGACATGCAACCACGTGTGATGGATATGACTGATTTCAAGGAGTAAAATTAAGGAGAGAGATAAAGAAGGATAAGTAATTCATTTTTTTGGGGTCATTGGTTATGACAGAAAGGAGTTTCCACTTTTTGGGCAATATTTCCACTTTTGTGATTTCACAGACGAATATATCAAAAAAAAATTATTTTGTGCCTCAAACAAGTGACATTAAGTTGTGTGAGATTCTTTTTTTGTCTCATAACTTTGTGGTCCCAAAATTTTATGGATCCAAATATATAAGACATGGGTCCACAAATGTTTGAGATAAAAAAAGGCCTCACACAACTAATATCACACCATCAAATCACTCCGAATATATCTATGAGTCAAAAATTCAATGAAGGGTAAGCCTGTAGTTTAACATGTTAATTGCGCACTACACCAGCTAGGGATTAAGTGCTTAGTAAAAAACATAGTAATTGTCTTTTAGGATGTGTGAAATTGTCAGTGCTGGCTGTATTTTAAGGAGATAGAGCATGTAAGTGTAATCTTTTAAACTAGAGGTCACGTGTCTACAATATTCTCAAACAAGCTATTCCTTTTAATGACTTAGTATATATACTCGCGCGATGCACGGAAAATATTTATTATTTTCACACTAAATTTTACTTCCAACAAATATTAGTTTAAAGAAGTGGGCCAAAAATGAAAAATTACTCAATTTATGAATTTATATTTGCTAATATTTTCTCCCTTTTAATAACAGATATATATATATATATATATATATATATATAGCACCAATTTGTTATTACTTTTATACCATCGTTTTGATTTACATTATCATTCATAATGAGAACTTTTTTCACGCAATCAAAACTTTTCACATGTTTTTGTGATTTCGATATGCTATTTTATTATTTTGTTCGTATGGATATTTTATCATTAGTTTATGTTATAACTGTTAGCTCAAATAGTTAAAACACCTATTCTATTAGAATCACGATATAATATATAATGAATAATCACAACTTGACCCTCTACTTTTTGTCAACGTGTCAATAAAATATCCTAACTTTCAAGAGTAATTTTCATGCTTCAATTGTATTCAACGTGCCAATAAGCATAGTTAAAATTTTATATCACATATGCTTCAATTGAAATCAATCTTACCTTCTTTTTTTCTTCTTTTAATTGTTATTGATATTTATTATTTATTAGTTTAGTTTACATATACTAAAACAATAAATACAATTTTTTTGAAAATGTTGATCTATATATCTATCATATATAAACAAAGACATACATGTAATCATAATAGTCATGTATCACCAAAAATAAAATGATAATAGTCATGCATATAAGTTAGTATACCAAAGAAAAAAATGCAAACAAAATAATAACACAAATAATTTTTAATTGCGTAGTGCTCTTGAGAATGAATAATGCCAAAATAAGAATTCTTGTACATTCATAATATATTTAGTCAATTCTTAAACGGGTGATTTGGTAAAACTCCTTTATATATTTCGGTTCTCCATCGTACTTGTTCATTTTTCAACTGTTATTTCGCATTTGTGAGATACTTGCATACATCATATTTATGAAAACCTCAGATTAATTCCTCAGTTACATTTGTGACAAAGACAAATGTAATGTTAACTATAAATAATAATAAGATAATAATAATAATAAGTTTAGTCAATTATGAATATATACCTTGATAACCTAGTAAAACTTCATTTTGTATTTCAAGTTCTTTATCACGCTTGTTCATTTTGTATTTGTGAAATATTTCTATCATCATATCTATGGATCTTCAGCTTCTTTAGTTACATCTATAACAAAAAACAAATGTAATGTTAATTGTAAAGTGATCACGCCCAACTATGCCTTATAAAAAGGACAATGCGGTCGTTGCAAATATAATCCGGTTTACAAGTCCGGAGTCGAATCCCACAGAGAACTAAGGTTTAGCTACAGCTGTTCACTATCACCAAGAAGACAAGCTTGAACAATTCCTAACTTATAGATATTAAGATTCTTGTGTTTAACTACTTAACTAACAAATTAAAATAGTAAATTAACAACTAAAGATATTGAGGGTTAGAGAAAAGATTAAGGAGGTCTAGAGTTATGATTTCTCCAATTGTCCGAATCCTTCCCGCTATGTCTTCTATAATTTCGCCTAAGTATTCTCTACCGATCATGAGCACTCATATTACCGTAAATCTCTCCCGAGTAATTACGACAATTTACTAGACGCACTCTCCCGAGCTACGCTAGCTGGCTTTTAATACAGCTCACTTCAGATCGCACCCAAGGCTTCGTTATCCCTAATCCTGCCTTTAAACCCTCGGTTATTGATCCCTCATATACTTTGGGAGTGGTGTTGTTTAACAATTACCTAAATATGCACTCTCTCCCGAGTTATGCATACTAAATAGGCACAGCTAATTGAGAGCTCTTCAATCAACCACAATATAAACGTAGTTGAACAATTAGAGAAAAGCTATGGCTCAATTATATAAAAACATAACAAGAATTTATCCTACAAAAGGTTCTATCAAAACTCTAGATAACAACTTAGCTATTCATAATAGTATGTAAAACTACAATACTAAAAGTCATAACCAACAATGAAAAATAGGAAGAGGAAGGAAAAACTCGTAGAAGAATTCTCCGCCTTGCTCCCAATGTGTTCTTGCCTCCAAGGGTGTTGTCTAACCCTAAAGTAGTGTCTCTCCGCCTCCTTAGGTCTAATTTGTGTCCAAAATATGTCCCCTCTCTTTCTTGGCCGGCTTCCTTGGTTTAATATAGGGTTTAGGGCTTAAAATCCCGTGTTTTGCACATAAGTCCCTGAAATTTCCGCCTCCTGCCGCGGTTTTGCCGCGGTCGCGGTGGAACCGCGGCCAAACATGCCCTCTGATTCTTCAGTTGTCCGTGAGTACACTCTGTCGCGGTTCTGCCGCGGTCGCGGAAAAACTTCGGTTTTTCACCCTGTTCCGTTTGGAATTTGGAAAAACGTAAAACATGAAAGTTGTAGCCCTTTGAGTTAGCTTTCCAACCATATATTAGAGCCCAAATGGAGTTCTGAGCAAAAAGTTATGTCTATTTTACTAGACAGTGCGCAATATGCCTCCTCAAGTCTTCGTTCGTACTTAATTATCATTTGACCTCCGAACACGATCCCGGCTTAATTCCTTGAGCTTTTACTCAGACTTCAAAGCTTCAAATCACTTAAATTCATTCCATAACATCTATATAGCTCGGAATCACACCTACAAGGCATAAAACACACAATTAGTGCAAAACACTAGCGATTAAAGCGCAAACTCAATTAAAGTGCAGTAAATTCGAGTGTAATAAGCGACTAAAATATGCCATTATAGCCTATCATCATAAAGCACAACAAAATAATTATAGTAAAACCAAAAAATTGGGGAAAAAATAAGTGACGACTTTAAATTAAAATTAATATAAGTAAAATAAGATTAAAGGAGGAAGAGGTTTTTTTCCGAAGAACTGAAAAGTAAAATTCAAAAGAAGAAAGATATAAAACTTTATTTTTTTTTGGTAGTGAAATTTGTAAGAGACCAACAACTTATTCTAATAGATTGAACAAATGATAAACCAAAACAAAATAACGGAGTTGTCTCAAACCATCCCTTCGCAGTGGCATACCAGATAAGCTCATCGCAAACTACATGGCTTGACAAACAAAAATTACTTGTGCTTTTTGCTAGTACAAAACTATAAAAGCGTAGAATTTATTAGTCTAACCAAAAAAGCATTTCAAATACTAAATTAGTTTGAAGAGATCGTAATTTTATTAACATAAATTATTCAGAGTAGAAAAAAAAGAAGAAAAATTGAGAGACTAACCTGAAGGTTCGTATAGTATTGCAAGTTTAGAATCTGAATATATAGTATTCTATGTAGGCTTATGTTGAGCGAATCTTAATCACAATATTATTTTACCATATATGTCGTTTGATTGTCAATCAATTATTCACTTTCATGTATTAAACGTGAAACTTAAAATATGAATTAATTTTTCCATATTAATATTTGTCTTCAAAATATAAACAAATTAAAAGCACTAAATGAAGTAAATATGCAGATTTAATTACCTAGATCTAAGGCACACATAATCTTAATTTTCTTATGTAGCAATACTTATTACATTTTTCAAATTGCAATACGAATATACTAAAATGTTACCTTTGAATTCAAATAATTTACTAAAGTATTATACATGTACCACCAGATTATCTCAATCAAAATTTAGACTCATATATCTCTATATTTTCACATAATAAGTTTTAAATTAAATTTACCTTCCCAATCGAATTTAACTTTTCTTTCTTTCAATTTTAATTTAAGCAATAATAATTGGTTAAGAAACAATTAGTTTTAAAAAAGATATTATTGAGTTTGAATGGCCTTTTAATTACGCTACTGGTAAGGTTTAAAATCATAATGAGTGCCAAATATGGATAAATATAATTAGCTTTTAAATAAAAAAATTTACTTTATTTTCCTGTTAAGAAATGAATATATCAATTGATGAAATATGATTAAAAACCATGAATATTGTTTGCATAAACTATTATCTTTTATATGGTAATATATCTGAATTGAAATATTCTATTTTTCATATAAGGAATAATATTATATGAATATTCTTTGTCATATAATGTTATTTCTTTATGATAATTTTAGACCCATATATCCATATATAGTTATGTATAAATGTTAAATGATATTTATTAAATTATTTATATTTGTGTGTTTGAACTTTGAATTACCCTATAATTACAGTATTTTTTTTTGGTTATTCACAATATTATTAATCACCAAAGAATCAAATTATATCGTATAGTGGTCAACTCATCCTATACACAACTCTACCCTGTACTCCTATCCTTAACAGACTGATTCACCCAGTTTCTGCACAAATATCTCTTATACCCTATAGAAGTCTTTGGTGCAAGACTTCTTTAAGCTTGCCTACAACCCGTACATTACATGTGTATGCTATCTCTCTAATGATGCTCTTAGTATTTTTATGTACCTTTTCAAAAACTCTATGATTTCTTTCATTCCATATACTATACAAAGTTTCAGCTAGAACCACTCGCAAGAGCTGCCCCTCAACAGTTTTCTTCTTTGCTTTCTCCACAAACCATGCTATTAGCTGATCCCACGTTTTCATTTGCACCTGGATATGTAGCCAGTTGAAAATTCCTGCCCATAATTCAGTGGTGGTAGTACATTCCCAGAATAGATGAGCATGAGTCTCTGGATGATTTCCACAAAAAATACATATTGGATCCACGTTAATGTTCCATTTGTTCAGCCTATCAGTTGTCATCATTCTCTCCTGCATGATCAGCCACATGGAGAAAAATACTTTAGGCCTAGCTAGATTCTTAAATATGATTGCTTTCCACTCAACTTTAGGTAATGCTCCAATTTGCTGCAAGTACAGCTGCTTGATTCTGCATTTGCCATTATCTCCCTGCATCTGTGTATTTGGACCAGCAACAGTCATGATCTTTTCAACCATCCAACTCGCTTGCTTTGGTACTTTAACTGTAGCTAAAGGGTGCCCTTTTATATAGTACATATGAACCCATTTGATCTACAATCTGTCTGCCTTTGTTGCCAAGTCCCATTGCAGCTTGAGAATGGCAGCTTTGTTCCAGCTTTTGAGATTTAGGATGTTTAGTCCTCCAGCACTCTTAGGTTGACAAACTTTGTCCCAAGATATTAATGCATGTTTGGTAATGACATTTGTTCCTGACCACATGAAGCTTCTACAGTAGGCATCAATAAGCTTGATCACCTTGGAGGGTATCAGGAATATTTGAGACCAATAAGATTGAACTCCAAAGAGAACAGTTCTAATAAGTTGAACTCTTACCAGCATATGATAACTTTCGTGCAGTCCAGGATGATATTTTAGCTACTATTTTGTCAATCAATGGTTGCCATTGTGCCATCTTCATCTTTTTGGTAGTAAGAGGGACCCCCAAGTACTTAAAAGGTAGTTCACCTTGTACATACCCCAGCTGTTGGATGATAATATCTTGATCCACCTTGCACACTCCACCAAAATAGACTGAACTCTTGTTGAGGTTGGCTTTTAGTCCTAATGCTGTGTAGAACTGATCAAAACATTTTTTCAGCATTGCAACTGATTGGTTATCACCTCTAGCAAACAATAACAGATCATCTGCAAAGCTCAAGTGAGTAATGCCCAGTTTCTTGCACTTTGGGTGAAAATGAAATTTCTTTTCCTTCTTCAGATCAGTGAGGAGTCTGCTTAGATATTCCATTGCTAAAGCAAATAGAAATGGGGATATTGGATCCCCTTGCCTGAGGCCTTTAGCAGCAGGGAAGGGTTCAGTTAGTTCACCATTTATCAGGATAGAGTAACTCACACTATGCATACAGGATGATACCCATTGAGTGAATTTGTGAGGGAACCCAGACCTTCCATGACTTGTGTCACATAGCTCCATTCCACATATCATAAGCCTATTGTAAATCAACCTTGATCATACATCTAGGTGATATATGTTTCCTTGAGTAGGCTTTAATCAGTTCATGTGCTAAGATGATATTATCAACTCCCTTTCTCCCAGGAATGAATCCGGCTTGAGATCCATCAATCAAATAGTCCATTACTTTCTGCAACCTTGGTGCTAAGATTTTGGAGACAATCTTATACAACACAGAGCAGCAAGAAATGGGTCTGTAGTCCTTTATGGTAGTAGGGTTGGTGATTTTGGGTAGTAAAGTAACTGTAGTGCAGTTAATGGCCTTAGGCATCACCCCAGTAGGAAAAAACTCCACTACTGCTTCATATACATCATCCTTGATAACTTCCCATGCTTTTTTGAAGAAGACAACATTATAACCATCAATGCCAGGAGCTTTGTCATTACCCATAGCATGCATACATTCATTTACTTCATGTTTGGATATCTCTTTGGTCAGTTCCACTATCTGCTGATGATTTAGTTGAGGCCCCATTTTCAGAATTTGCATGTTAACAGCTGGAAGAGTAGTAGCTGCAGTTCCCATAAGGGCCCTATAGAAGTTCACTATCTCCTTTTTGATTCTTTTAGGATCTGTTAGTATCTCACCATTCAGAGCTGTTAGTGTATGAATATTTTTCCTACTTGTTCTATCCTTCATCATTGCAAAGAAATATTTGTTGTTTCCATCTCCAACATTGATCCAGTGAGCTTTAGATTTCTGCTGCATAATCTTCTCTTCAATACTAGACCATTTTTCTAATTGAAATCTGGCCTCTTTCTCCATCATTCTTAGTTGGCCTGAATAATTTCTATTCATTTCTTGCTGGTATTCAATAAGTTCTCTTCTTGCTTGGTTTATCTTTTCTGTGATATTTCTGAAGCTTCTATTGTTTAAGTCCTTGAATACAGGTTTCATTGCTTTCAGCCTGTACCAAATAGTAGCTAGTTTACAAGGCTTATTCTCTCCTTGCCATCTTTCCCTGACAATATTCTGAAAATCTTGATGTTCTGCCCAAACATTTAGAAACCTGAATGGCACTCTTATGCTATTATTTCTCCTCTGGAATTTTAGTGTGAGGAGTGAGTGATCTGATATAAATGGATCTCCTATTTCAACTGTTAGGTTCAAAATTCATCATCCAGTCATCATTCCCCAAAGCTCTATCTAACCTGCTAATTACTCTGTCTTCACCCATTTGTCCATTTGTCCATGTAAAGAATTTTCCTCTCCAAGGGATATCAGCCAACATTGTGTCAGAACAAAAGTTGGCAAAATCTTGTATATCAGCTTGAGTAGGAGCAACTTTTGATACTCAATCTTGGGTAGAGATGATAGCATTAAAATCCCCCCACAACAACCATGGATAGTTAATAGTTTGTGCAAGACTTTTAAGCTTTTGCCACATCTCCTTCCTCTTCTCTAAGCTTTTAAACCCATAAACCACAGTCATAGCACATCTGATAGTAGAGCTATTAATGATGCAGTGAATGAATTGA
The DNA here is from genome assembly GCF_001879085.1 of Nicotiana attenuata. NCBI lineage: Eukaryota > Viridiplantae > Streptophyta > Magnoliopsida > Solanales > Solanaceae > Nicotiana > Nicotiana attenuata. Next base: position 16,526,059 of record NC_031995.1, on the reverse strand, counting down.
GCATCTATTTGAATCACATCTATTTGCCATACATTACTGTCCACTAGTAACCATATTCTCCCATTAACTGCATGATCATAGTTATGAACTAGTTCCCAATTTGTTGCAATCTTAGGGGCAATAACAGAAGCTTTTTGTTGTTTGATTCTAGTCTCTACTAAACCAGCTAAAGAAATATGATGTTCTTTGAGGTATCTACCCAACTCCTTCTGTTTATATCTTTGGTTTGCTCCCCTCACATTCCACATGAGAACATTCATTTAGAAGGACCTGATGTACCACCTCTATCTGGTGGTTGTCTATCCCCTGGGCCTCCTCATAACACTTCAAAAGTGTTCTGTGTGATAATTGAAAAATCAGTACCACCTACATTTGTTCTGGGAGTTAAAACACTGTTTTTGTCTCTCAATATACTATTCTCATGCCTTTTAGCCTGTGTTATGCCCTGTGCAATATCCACTGATTTTCCAGCCATTATATTATGAACTACTGTAGGGGCAGCTTGAGTTATGGGAGATACTGTTTCAACACAATTAGTGTTTGTTTCAGTTAGCTCTTGAGGCTTACTTGTGTTCTGCTTTATACTGCCTTTGCTTCTCCACTCCTTTGCTGGCTGATGAGCTTTGCTATTTACTTTCTGAATTTTCTGAGGCCTCCCTTGAACTTCCTCATTGTGTTTGCATATATGGCCCAACTGTTGACAATCAGAGTAGAATTCAGGTTGCCATTCAAACCGCACCACTTGCTTGTACATCTTTCCACAAGGATCTTGTATTGTGACTCCAGTTGGTAGTGGCTTAGTAATGTTCACTTCAATCAACATCCTCGCAAATGAGATTCTCGACTGATTAGCTGTACATTCATCAGCAAATAGTGGCACTCCAATGGCACTTCCCAGCCTGCTTAGAGAGTCTTTTCCCCAGTAAGCCATAGGCAAATTGGGAAAAGAGACCCATAGGGGAATCTCTTTGAGAAAAGCTGTATCGAATTCAACATCAGGAGACCATTTCTTCAGGATAATAGGTCGATTATTAATCGTGTAAGACCCTCCATATAGGACTTCCTTGAGGTCATCTTCCTCTTTGAATTTGGCAATGAAATAGCCTTTTTCATGCCAAAACAATTCAAAGCATGAGGCTTTTGACCAATTGTGATTAATATATCGCTTCATCTGATTATAGCCTG
>NC_031995.1:16516010-16522135 GCF_001879085.1 Nicotiana attenuata | reverse complement strand
TTACATTAGACTGTCATCTCTTTGTATTCGGGATAAACAGATTTATGTTTCTTTCAGACCTTGTATTTAGTATTCCTTAGATGTTCGTGAGTATGTGACTCCAGATCCGGGGTAGAGATTATGTTGGAATTCAGTATCTTGCTTGCTATTTAAATTTAAGACTTCCGCTTATTATTGTTGATTTTCATTGTTTAAATATTATTGTCGAAGGATTGTTTATTAAAGGAAAAGAACTAAATTTGGCTTGCCTAGCTTCTACGAGTAGGCGCCATCACGACTCCCGAGGGTGGGAAATCCGGGTCGTGACACACACTTGTTCATTTTGTATTTGTGAAATATTTCTATACATCATATCTATGGATCTTCAGCTTCCTTAGTTACATCTACAACAAAAAAACAAATGTAATGTTAATTGTAAAGCACAACAAAATTTTAATAGTAAAACCGAAAAATTGGGGGAAAAAATAAGTGACGACTTTAAATTAAAAATTAATATAAGTAAAATAAGATTAAAGGAGTCCTTCTAAATTTTTATTTATTAATGTAACTTATGAGTAAATAGCATATGCTAGATTAAGAAAACATTATATATAGCTTCACGATCTCAAACCTTAGCATCGTATTCATTGGTTGGAGAACACTTTGGAAATTATACTGATCACAACTCATGAAGAAGAGGTTTTTTTCCGAAGAACTGAAAAGTGAAATTCAAAAGAATAAAGATAAAAAATTTTATTTCTTTTTGGTAGTGAAATTTGTAGGAGACCAACAACTTATTCTAATAGAGTGAACAAACGATACACCAAAACAAAATAACGGAGTTGTCCCAAACCATCCCTTCGCAGTGGCATGCCATATAAGCTCATCGCAAACTACATGGCTGGACAAACAAATACTACTTGTGCTATTTGCTAGTACAAAACTATAAAAGCATTGAATTTATTAGTCTAACCAAAAAAGCTTTTCAAATACTAAGTTAGTTTTAAGAGATCGTAATTTTATTAACATAAATTATTCAGAGTAGAAAAAAAAATTGAGAGACTAACCTGAAGGTTCGTATAGTATTGCAGGGTTAAAATCTGAATATATAGTATTCTACGTAGGCTTATGTTGAGTGAATTTTAATCACAATATTATTCTACCATCTATGTCGTTTGATTGTCAATCAACTATTCACTTCCATGTATTAAACGTGAAACTTAATTACCTAGATCTAAGGCAAACATAATCTTAAATTTTTACGTAGCAATACTTATTATACTTTTCAAATTTCAATACGAATATAAATGTTACCTTTGAATTCAAATAATTTACTAAAGTATTATACATGTATCACCAACTTATCTCAAATCAAAATTTAGACTCATATATCTATATATTTTCACATAATAACTTTTGAATGAAATTTACCTTCCCAATCGAATTTAACTTTTCTTTCTTTCAATTTTAATTTAAACAATAATAATTGGTTAAGAAATAATTAGTTTAAAAAAGATATTATTGAGTTTGAATGGCCCTTTAATTACGCTGTTGGTAAGGTTTAAAAGCATAATGAGTGCTAAATATGGATAAATATAATTAGCTTTTAAATCAAAATTTAAACTTTATTCTGCTAAGAAATGAATATATCAATTTATGAAATATGAGAACCATGAATATTGTTTGGCATAAAATATTATCTTTTATATGGTAATATATTTGAATTGCAATATTCTAATTTTCATATAAGAAATAATATTATATAAATATTCTTTGTCATACAATGTTATTTCTTTATGATAATTTTAGACCCATATATCCATATATAGTTATGTATAAATTTTAAATGATATTTATCTTTCCATTCTAATTTAAACAAACAGTTAAGAAATAATTCCTTTAAAAAATTATATCATTGTGTTTGAATTACCCTATAATTAAGGTATTGCTAATGTTTAAAGGCCTAATGAATGCTAATTACAAATAAGTATGATTAGCTTTAAATTCAAAATATAAACTTTATTTTTAGTTAATAATTTAATATATCAATATGATAAAAGTCACGAATATTGTTTGGCATATAATATTTGTCCCTTATATGGTAAAATTTAAATTGTAAATATCCTAATTTCTACATAAGGAATAATATAATATGAATATTCTTTGTCATATAATATTAGTCCTTTATGGTAACGTATTTACACACACACTTTTAGTTTATGTATAAATTTTGCATGATAATTATGTTCCCATTCGAATTCAAATTAAATGGGATATTTGGTTAAGAAACGGTCAAGAAAGATATTATTGAGTTTGAATTGCCCTATAATTAAGGCATTGTTAAGATTTAAAAGCCTGCTAGGAGCTAAATATGAATAAATACAATTAGCTTTTCAATTATCCTGTAATTATGGTATTGGTAAGGTTCATTTTTTGTTAAGAAATCAATATATCAATTAAAGAATCTGATAAAATTTATCAATGTTATTTAATATAAATATCGATAATCATTCCCTTTGAATGTGAGATTTTTGTTTATTTCTATTGGGGTTTTATGTATTTAAGTATATTAAATACTTGAAAGAGGGTGAATGGGAAATGGAGGAAAATGAAATTTTTGAGTGAAATTTTAAGTTTCCCCTCCTTGGCAAAGGGACATTGTCCCATATTGGAAGAGGAAGAGGTTTTTTATGGGTATATAAGCAATTGCTCTTCTTCTAGATCTTAAAGAGTTGAGAAGAAGGCAAGCCTCGCGCCGTCGTCGTCGCTCGGTCGGCTTCGGCTTCGGCTTTGTTAATAGTAAAATATTTGAATCCTATCCGTTTTTCTGTTTTGGTAACAGAAAATTAACTACCCTCTTCAATTTTCCCTCTTTATTTTTCCTCTTTAATGTGGAGTAAATAGCCATTTATGTTATGGCATTTATGTTGTGGTCGTTTTGCATAAACAGCCATTCTGAAGAGTTGCACCTCTTCAGATTTCAGCCCGACTTTGGCTATAAATACAAGACTATTCTGCTCAGAATTTCCATATGATTTTCTGAGTTTCTCCTCCTTCTTCTGCATACTTTTAACATCAAACAAAGCAACAGTAAGTGTGATTTGCTATCGAACTTTGTATTCGCTGAAACACTGGGGTTTGAGGTACCACTACACCAGTGTGTAATTCGTTCTATCCTGGGAGGAAATAATCCATAACCTTGGGTACTAGGAGGGGATTAAATTCCTTAAGGAAACACTGTGAATTCAGTGGGCTTGAATTGATTTCTATCTCTTTACGTTTTCTGTTTATATATTATTCTGCTTTGTTTTTCCAGAATTAGTACAAATACAGTTTACTAACAAGCTTAAGGAATTTAATATATTTTCTGTATTTGTACTCACTGTTTCTGGAGAGTAAAACCTTTGTGTTTTTGTACTCTGTTGGAGATTAAAATCTACGTGATTTTAACGTTTGTATCATTCTTTTACAGAAATGACTAATGATAATGTGAACCAAGTTGTTCCAACGGTGACTGCCAATGCCTCAACGAGCCGAACAACACTGGCAGCATTGGCACCGGCGGAGAAACCTGGAAAATTTTTCGGGATTGATTTCAAGCGTTGGCAGCAAAAGATGTTCTTCTATTTGACTACTCTAAGTCTCCAGAAGTTCATCAAGGAAGATGTTCCTGTGTTGTCCGATGAAACTCAGATTTCAAGCGCTTTCTCGTGATTGAGGCATGGAAGCATTCAGATTTTTCGTGCAAGAATTATATTCAAGCGGGCTGGAGGATGCTTTGTATAACGTCTACAGTGGCGTGGAAACGTCAAAAGAACTGTGGACTGCGCTTGAAAAGAAATACAAAATCGAAGATGCCGGGTTGAAGAAGTTATTTGCTTCAAAGTTTTTGGACTATAAAATGGTAGATAGCAAGTCTGTTATTACCCAAGTCCAGGAATTGCAAGTGATTATTCACGATCTCCTTGCTGAAGGTATAAATCAAATTAATACTGATGTTGAAAGTAGTAATCTTAGTATTTTTACTAACAGAAATTTCATTGAAGGTCTTGTCATCAATGAAGCATTCCAAGTAGCAGCGATGATTGAGAAGTTGCCTCCTTTATGGAAGGAATTCAAAAACTACTTGAAACACAAACGCAAGGAGATGTCCCTTGAAGATCTCATTGTTCGGTTGAGAACCGAAGAGGACAACAAAGCTGCTGAAAAGAGAGGCCGTGGAAACTCAACAATAATGGGAGCAAATATTGTCGAATAAGAGAAAGAAGGCTTCTGGACCGAAATACAACCCAAGCAAGAAGCGGTTCAGTGGAAATTGCTACAACTGTGAAAAAGCCGGACACAAATCTACGGAGTGTCGTGCTCCGAAGAAAGACAAGAAGAAGGGTCAAGCAAACATGGTTGAAAAGCATGATGATGTTGATGACTTATGTGCCATGCTTTCCGAATGCAACTTGGAGGGCAATCCTAAAGAGTGGTGGATTGATTCGGGAGCCACTCCCCATGTTTGTGCTGTTAGAGAAGCTTTTGCTACTTATGCTCCTGTTGGACCCGATGAGACGCTTTCTATGGGAAATGCTGCAAAGGCGAATATTGAAGGATGTGGGAAGATATTTCTCAAAATGACCTCCGGCAAAGTGGTGACTTTGAACAACGTCCTTCATGTTCCCGAGATTAGGAAGAATTTAGTCTCTGCTGGACTTCTTGTTAAGAATGGTTTTAAATGTGTTTTTGTTTCCGATAAGGTTGTAATAAGTAAAAACGAAATGTTTGTAGGAAAAGGTTACCCCACTGAGGGCCTTTTCAAGCTGAATGTAATGGTTCTTAAAAATAATAATAAAATTTCAGCTTCATTTTACTTACTTAAGTCAAATGAATTATTGTCGCGACCCAATTCCCGAACCCGGTCGTGATGGCGCCTCTCGTGAAGACAAGGCCAGCCAGACCAATACAGAACACCTATTTTAAGCAGTTAATCACCATTAAGCAATTATGAAGCATGATTTAATAACAATAATTTGCGGAAACATAGATAATAATGGTAGAACCATCCCGACACAGCCCAAACCGGGGTGTCACAAGTCACGAGCATCTATCAGAATGTAAAAACCACTACAAGGCCCAAATATACAAAACCGGAATAATAAACGAAAGAGAGAAACATGGTGTTGCGAACGCTGGCAGTCACCTCCTTAACTCTTATAACTCTGCCTCTGATCGGCCAAAACCCGCTACCGGGTGAATAGATACCTGCATCTGCACACGAGGTGCAGGGAGTAAAGTGAGTACTCCAACTCAGTGAGTAATAAAGGTAAATAACAACTGAGCAGTAAGAGATCACGTAAAGCAACCAACATGCTGCATAGAAGCAGGGTACAATCCTTTGAGAAAACAGTGAAGCTGTGAAATCTTTAGAATTATATTGGNAAGTTGAAATGCAACTTAACAAGAAAATCAAAATGATAAGAAGTGATAGGGGTGGTGAATATGAATCTCCTTTTGAACAAATATGTTTAGAATATGGAATTATTCATCAAACAACGGCCCCTTACACGCCCCAATCCAATGGGATTGCATAAAGAAAGAATCGTTCATTAAAGGAGATGATGAACGCATTATTGATATGTTCTGGTTTGCCACAGAACTTGTGGGGGAAGTCGTTCTTATGGCTAGCCGAATACTAAATCGAGTACCCCATAGCAAAACACAATCCATTCCATCTGAAAAATTGAAAGGAAGGAAGCCCAACTTGAATTATTTTAAAGTGTGGGGGTGTTTGGCAAAAGTGCAAGTTCCTAAACCCAAAAGGGTAAAAATAGGACCGAAAACCGTTGATTGTGTTTTCATAGGATATGCGACTAATAGTAAAGCATATCGATTTCTGGTTCATAAATCAGAAAATCCCGATATTCATAATAATACGGTTATAGAATCAGATAACGCTGAGTTCTTTGAAAATATATATCCGTATAAAAAGGAATGTGAGTCGATTGGTGAAGGATCTAAACGACCTCGGGAAGAAACAAAAGAAAGTACACTTAATCAGGAGGATCCAAGACGTAGTAAACATCAAAGAACGTCTACTTCATTTGGACCAGATTTTGTGACTTTCTTATTGGAAAATGAGCCTCAAACATTTAAAGAAG
>NC_031995.1:16504056-16514140 GCF_001879085.1 Nicotiana attenuata | reverse complement strand
GGGGTGATCCCACGTCACCCTATCTCGCATAGGTCCGATAACACAACATAGCTGAAATTTCACAATCCATCTAGTCCATAAACCATAGAATCACATTGCACTTTCCGAAATCATATACAAGATCAGAACTTCACATCTATATTCAGAATAAGCCCGAACCTGCTGTAATAACCCATACCTGCAACCTCAGGTGCAATCATATGATATGCTACATAACCCAAACACTCGAAACGATAACCTCTATTCACAGCAGTTGCCCACAACACCCGAATACCGGTAGAAAGCCTCTTATCAACTAGGGTCTTATTCCAACACTTTCATATACTGCCAACGATAAATGAAACACGCAATAAACCGTAACCATTTTCTCAGATCAACCATTCATGAAGCCACTTCCCTTTTGACTAATACCACAGCAGATTCCGAGCTGAACCTCGATATTATCCTTCTAACCAGTTGAAATCAAATCCGTTCGTATTCATTAATGACCCCAACGATCACCTCGAATCCAACACACCACTCTGGTGACATAATACATCAATACAGGCCTAAGCCACAACTTGCATAATTAGCGCACCAATAAGAAATGGTCTGAATATACTCAAATCATGAAAATGACCCAAACGAATGGGCTGTACCTCAAGCTCATCAGTACCTTCAGTACACAAAGCTGAGACCCCGTTTCATATCATAGAAACAAAACACATGAATCTACTCCGAAAGGTCATATCTCCACGTAGCCTCGCTACCATGCGCGATCCTACCCAAACACTGTTACACATGAAACACCTCAAGTCACTACGCTCAAAAATTGACAGCCACGCACAATTCGATATCTGGAACCAAAGCAAGTCATCACACCCACGGTGAAACAAATAACATACACCGTGCAAACCCGATAGAACAAAACCGGTACGTCATTCACCGAGCAACTCCCAATTACTCTTCCGGCTCGACTTCCACTATGAAACCCCAATGAAACCGCACCATATGTGCCCATAACCGACAGATCGTAATGTCTCGCAACACAAAAAGTAACTCATAGATCTCCCCAGATCACTAACAAGCTCAATAACAATCGAACCAACCTATCCCTCAACAATACAATTCGGGGCCAACCAAGCCGGCTCAAGCTAGAACACGCATCCACATTGGCCTACCAACGAACTCATTAACAAGGAGGCCTGAAGTTTCTCCTTCCACTTCAAAGACTTTGCCGATGCTATACGATACGATACAAGGCACCAAATCAACACCAAAATCCACAACCTTGCCCGGCGACATGCCCGGCCACAAGAAACACATCCGAAAAGTCCCTCAACACCGGAACTGAATCAATGGTGGAAACTTGTGCACTAACATCCATCACGAAGGCCCAAATAAGGAAAGCAACCCTTCTCAGCCGTCCGCTGGTTCTTCGAAACATAAGCCACTCTACTAGAACACAACCCAACGCACCTCGCCACTCAGCCCGTGGCATTTCCGGCATAACCCATAGCGCAATAGTCCAGAGTAATCCCGACACTGAGACAACCAGTCTAAATCCCAACATCACATCCGAATCTAACATACCACATCATAGCCTGAATATGAGAACTTCCGTCTCCACATACACCCAGCACATGAACCATCATATCCGATCCCAATTTCGCCGTCCGAACACATGCCACACCTTTAATACCCACTCATCCCATGATAGATAGTCTAAAATTTCCCTGTGCCACCAAGCAACCCGAATACCACCAGTCGATCCAACAAGAAATTGCCGCAATACTACCGAAGTGCCATCAACTTAATCACATTGCCCTTTTTATGAAACCTATACTCTTGTCAAATTATTTCCAAATAACAACACCATTTCCTTAATCAATCTGAGGCTACCCGCTGCCTAAGAGTGTTATGAACTTCCTTTCAGAACTGAACTGAAACCTCATACACGCAAATCTCGATCCTCCACAATATACCGCATATACCACATTATCCAAGGATAACAGGAAAACTTTTATCTCCCTTCCGAGCCACAGGCATCTATGCACCCAACTAGTCAAGAACTTCCATTGATCCTATCTAGAAGAGAAATCATTACACATCCCATACCTCTCATATTTGTAGAAAATGCACCGCCCCAGCCACGGTAGAAATCAACAAGAACTCTCCCAATTTCGATTGCATAAATTAGACTGCCAGGACTGAATCCTTCTAACTAGACCAAGCTAAGCAAGCCATCAAAGCCCATGAGCATTGTTGCAAAATACCTGTACGAACTCACTACCTCGAGCACACACAAAGAATTAATCATATCCTTTCCATACCGATTCGGTCCACCATCAAGCTACTTCATCTATCAAGATTTCCTTCTGATTCATTTTCAACTTGATATCCCCTCTTGCTGTAGTACCACAATCTCTCAATCCCAGGCTCACTACACGAGACCCAAGCACATGACCACACTGTCTAGGACCCATAAGCCACTGAATTACTCTCTCAAATATTCCCAAAAACACCATATTCCAGAATACTTTACTCTGAAGAACTTCCCGCGAACCTAAATCTGTTACCTTTAGTTTCCAGATACTGATACATAGAACCCCATAATTAACATAGAAATACCACAAATCTGAACCTCTGCCGATGAAGACACAGTTTCTAACCACACATGCACTTTAAAATACCCGATTATTTCCTGCAGAATCTTGAACACATTAGAACCATTCTCGAAAGTCATTCACTCTTATTCAACTACAAATTACCTGACCCAATGAATAGAAACACCCATGCCTCATTGGCACTCCGATGCCACAAAATGAAATCCTTGTCCCAGTACAACCAAGCAACTTCCTGCTCTATGCGCCGAGCATTCTTCACCCACAACACTCTAGACATTCGATTCTCATACCTTATGAAGCATAATATAACCTTTGTCAAAAAATTTCCTCTACTCTAGCCATAGCTAATTCACTCGCATGCCCCAAACTGGAACCAATATAGCACCTAACCGTGCAATCAACTGCTCACAGCAGACTCCCCCACTTGGCTCGAAGCCATAGATCAAGATACGCTCAATAACTCATGACGCTTTTACTCTATTGATGCCACAATAACATAGTGAGATTAAACTCAAATCATTTATAAGTTGTGAAAACACAGATCACCCCGTACTGTAACTCTTCTGCAATTCTCGCACTCATTCCCGCAGCAGTTAAGCCTACTCTCTTAAGCGACCCGAAATTCCAAATTTCAACACGTACCCTTCAATCACACATGAGACCTTCTAACATACACATAAGGATCACACCACTTCAGAACACTTCGCAGGAGATAACCCACCTGCTTCGCTTCAATATCACATTTCTGTATACCTTCCACCGCCATACACATTACACAGCCACTTAGTCTTCCTGAGTCTGAACTCGTACTGTAATATAAAACTTACTTCACTCTCGACTGGAAACATGAAAAGATTCTTCACGCGCCCATAACTCGGAGCTACACACCCAATCACAATGGAATCATACACTTAATAGTTCATTTATCATCCAGCGGATCTTCCTCGACACTTCCAAGTTACATAGATATATCTCGCAGTACTAACATACTCATCACATAGCTATTCAACCATCACTTCCACTAATAGGGACACTGCCGAACATATAAGTTCAAAATACTTACTCACACAATCAGCACCTCAGTGCTCAAGCCATAGGCAAGGATCCGGCCCCAAGTCCTCCAGACTGGCCCAACATTAAACTCATAGAGATCACATCTCGTCCCTTGATCGGGGAATCACAAGCCATCAAGGCACATCTGATACTGAGCGCTCAAAACCGATTTCAAAACCGTTAGTGCAGATAAGCACTGAAAAATCCGCCCCTCGGGCACAAATACCGTAGTATAACAGGTAAAAAGGCAAGTAAATATGCAAGATGAGCACATAAAAGTTCGCCCCTTGGGCAATATCTCAAAACAGTACCAGCCCCTCGGGCTCACTCTCAGAAACACTCTCAGCCCCTCGGGCTCTCTCTCTCAGATCACATCTCAGAACAGTATCATATAGTAATCGCTGCGGCGCGCAGCCCGATCCACATCTCGCTGCGGCGTGCAGCCCGATCCATATGGGTAACCGCGCTCACTATGGGTGTGCAGACTCCGGAGGGGCCCCTTACGGCCCAAGTGCAATATCAAGCCACCTCGTGGCATATAAAAAAAAGGCCTGAAAGCCTTCTCACATCACACTCGAGGCCTGAAAGCCTCCTCACATAACACTCGAGGCCTGAAAGCCTCCTCACAATACACTCGAGGCCTGAAAGCCTCCTCACAATACACTCGAGGCCTGAAAGCCTCCTCACATAACACTCCAGGCCTGAAAGCCTCCTCACATCACTCACATATATCCTCACATATAGCCCTCGGCCCCACTCAGTCCGAAAAAATATCATAAGCCCCTCAGACATCAATAGAATAGTAGTGCTCAGCCCAAACAACGGCGGAAATATCATTTAAGTCTCAAAGTTCAATTAAAACGGCTGAGTTGGAAAAACAGTATAATCAACAGGATTGAGTTCAAGTGGTATATCAAAATAGTGAGGAAACAGTGATAAAAATGCCCGAAGGGTTCAGGTAGTTGGCGCGAAGCCCAAATATGGCAACCAGCCAAAATCATGATAATAACAAATGAGTTTCAGTCAAATACGTGGTAAAATCATCAATCGGACGGACCAAGTCACAATCCCCAACGGTGCTCTACCCCACGCTCGCTATCCGGCGTGCAAGTCACCTCAATATAGCACTATGATGTGCAATCCGGGTTTTCAAACCCTCAGGATATCATTTACAATCATTACTCACCTCGAACCGGTGAAACCTCTAGCTCGCGATGCCTTTGCCCCTCAATTCGGCCTCCACGCACGTCGAATCTGTCCAAAATCAGAGCGAATACATCACAATAGGCTAAGGGGACATAACCCAATCGAAAAGAATCGAAAAATATCGAAATTCACAAAATTTGCAAAACCCGAGCCTCGGGCTCACTTCTCGAAAATCAGAAAATTTAACATCAATAGATTCCTTATCTCGCCACGAGTCTATACATACCAAAAACTCCCAATTCGGATCACAAATGGCCCCTCAAATTCCAATTTTTAAATCTTAAAATCCCAAGCCCTAGTTTCTTCCAATTTAGCTAAATTCCAAAGAATTTCAAGGATAATTCCACAATATAATCGTGTTTTTAACTCATAAAACTTACCTCCAGTCAATCTCCTTCGAATCCCCCTTCAAAAGCTCCCAAGTAGCTCTAACAATGCTCAAAAATGGAGGAAAAATACCTTAGCTCGCGGATGAAATATTAATTTTAAACCATTCTGCCTAGACCTCCTTTTTGCTTCTGCGATCCGATTACCGCATTTGCGGTTTCCGCTTCTGCGGTCTCTTTCCGCTTCTGCGGTTCTTCATGTAACCACCTGGACCGCTTCTGCGGTCAATATCCGCTTCTGCGGATGCTGCATATGCGGACCACCATCCGCTTCTGCGGAAGTCCTCCAATGACCCAAAATCGCACCTGCAACTCCTTTACGCATCTGCGGAACCGCATATGCGGCCCTTCTTCCGCAGATGCGGAAACACTAGATACCAGCAACATCATATTTTCACCAAGTTCAAAAATCATCCCGATGGCCATCCGAAATCACCCCGAGGCCCCCGGGATCCCAACCAAAAGTGCCAACCCATCCTAAAACATCATTCAACTTGCTCCTATCATCAAAACGCCACAAACCACACCGAAACTATCAAATTACATCGGATTCAAGCTTAAGTTCTTCTAAATCTTCCGAAACACGCATTCGATCAAAAACCCAACCAAACGACGTCCGAATGACCTGAAACTTTACACACACATCCCAAATCACATAACTAAGCTACAGCAACTCTCAGAATTCCATTCCGACCCTCGGATCAAAATCCCACCTAACAACCGGAATTCGCCAAAATACTAACTTCGCCAATTCAAGCCTAATTCTACACCGGACCTCCAAAATCAATTCTGATCACGCACATAAGTCATAAATCACCCAACGAAGCTAACCAAATCATAAAAACTCCGATCCGAGCTTGTATACAAATAAGTCAACTCTTGGTCAACCCTTTCAAATTCAAAGCTTTCAACTGCACTGTTCTTTCAAATTCATTCCAAATTTTCCTGAAACCAAAACCAACGACCTACATTAGTCATAACACATAACACGGGGCAAGTCGTGTCCGAGAACTGGCGATCAAAGTGCAAAAGCTCAGGACGACCGTCGGGCCGTTACAATTATGGCATATACGTTTGGGTCATGTTAATTATAAAACCTTGCAGAAAATGATTAATTTGGAAGTATTGCCTAAATTTGAATGAGACAAATCAAAATGTCAAATATGTGTGGAATCTAAGTATGTTAAACACCCTAATAAGTCAGTTGAAAGGAATTCAAATCCTTTAGACTTAATTCACACAGATATTTGCTATATGAAGTCAATACCATCTCGCGGTGGAAAGAAATATTTCATAAATTTTATTTACGATAGTACTCGATATTGCTATGTTTACTTAATTAATAGTAAAGATGAAGCAATAGACGCATTCAAGCAATACAAAAATGAAGTTGAAACGTAACTTAACAAGAAAATCAAAATGATAAGAAGTGATAGGGGTGGTGAATATGAATCTCCTTTTAAACAAATATGTTTAGAATATGGAATTATTCATCAAACAACGGCCCCTTACACGCCCCAATCCAATGGGATTGCAGAAAGAAAGAATCGTTCATTAAAGGAGATAATGAACGCATTATTGATAAGTTCTGGTTTGCCACAGAACTTGTGGGGGGAAGCCGTTCGTACGGCTAGCCGAACACCAAATCGAGTACCCCATAGCAAAACACAATCCATTCCATCTGAAAAATGGAAAGGAAGGAAGCCCAACTTGAATTATTTTAAAGTGTGGGGGTGTTTGGCAAAAGTGCAAGTTCCTAAACCCAAAAGGGTAAAAATAGGACCGAAAACCGTTGATTGTGTTTTCATAGGATATGCGACTAATAGTAAAGCATATCGATTTCTGGTTCATAAATCAGAAAATCCCGACATTCATAATAATACGGTTATAGAATCAGATAATGCTGAGTTCTTTGAAAATATATATCCGTATAAAAAGGAATGTGAGTCGATTGGTGAAGGATCTAAACGACCTCGGGAAGAAACAAAAGAAAGTACACTTAATCAGGAGGATCCAAGACGTAGTAAACGTCAAAGAACGTCTACTTCATTTGGACCAGATTTTGTGACTTTCTTATTGGAAAATGAGCCTCAAACATCTAAAGAAGCTATGTCTTCTTCGGAATCATTATTTTGGAAGGAGACAGTCAATAGTGAAATAGAATCCATACTAAACAACCATACTTGGGAATTGGTTGATCTTCCTCCTGGAAATAAACCCTTGGGTTCTAAATGGATCTTTAAGAGAAAAATGAAAGATGATGGCACTATTGAAAAATTTAAGGCAGGATTTGTGGTCAAAGGGTATAGACAACGAGAAGGTCTTGACTATTTCGATACATACTCTCCAGTTACAAGAATTACGTCCACATGAACGTTAGTAGCGTTAGCTGCAGTTTACGGTCTTGAAATTCATCAAATGGATTTTAAGACAACCTTCTTAAATGGAGAGTTGGAGGAAGAAATTTACATGGAACAACCTGAAGGGTTTGTGGTTCCAGGAAAAGAAAAGAAGGTATGTAGACTTGTTAAGTCCCTTTACGGACTAAAACAAGCACCCAAACAATGGTATGCGAAATTTGACCAAACAATGTTGTCAAATGGTTTTAAAATAAATGAATGTGATAAATATGTGTACATTAAAAATGTTCCAAATCACATAGTCATTGTTTGCTTATATGTGGATGATATGCTGATAATGAGTAATGACATTGCCAACATAAATGCGACTAAGCGCATGCTAACTGGCAAGTTTGATATGAAAGACGTGGGAGTTGCTGATTTAATTCTGGGAATTAAGATCCATAAGACTTCTCAAGGTCTGGCAGTGTCACAATCTCATTATATTAAGACAGTACTTGAAAAATTCAAGCACTTGGGCTTTAATGTTGCAAAGACTCCAATTGACGTGAATCTTGCATTAGCAAAGAACAAAGGCCAAAGCATACCACAATTGGATTGTGCTCGTGTGTTGGGTTGCTTAATGTACATCATGAATTTTACACGACCAGATATAGCTTGTGCTATAAGTAAATTGAGTCGATATACGAGCAATCCAGGTCAATCTCATTGGATGGCCATGAAACGAGTTTTGGGGTATTTAGTACATACCTAGGACTTTGCTTTGAACTACAGTAAATATCCTACGGTTATTGAGGGATACTGTGATGCAAATTGGATCACTGGTTCAGCTGATTCGAAGTCCACAAGTGGATATGTATTCACTATTGGTGGAAGAGCGGTATCTTGGAAGTCATCCAAACAAACTTGTATTGCCCGCTCTACAATGGAGGCTGAGTTCATAGCCTTGGATAAAGCCGGTGAAGAAGCTGAATGGCTCCAAAATTTCTTGGAAGATATTCCATTTTGGCTCAAACCGTTGGCACCAATATGCATACATTGTGATCGTCAAGCGGCAATTGGAAGGGCTGGGAGCGTTATGTATTACGGTAAATCTCGTCATATACGACGAAGACATAAAACCGTTAGGCAATTACTCTCTAGAGGAATTATCACGATTGATTATATAAAGTCAAGTGATAATGTGTTGGATCCACTTACAAAAGGCCTAACTAGAGAGGTAGTTGAGAAATCATCAAGGGGAATGGGACTGTCGCCGAGAACAAGTCATAGTGGCGGTAACTCTACCTAGAAGACTGGAGATCCCAAGATCTAGGTTCAAGGATATCAAACAAAGTCATTAATGACGGTTCAACATTGTCAACTAAACTTTTGGTCCATTCTCATGACGAGACAATGTTTAGTACCAAGGATAAAGTGTTAAGGATTTCTAATGATTTCTAAATTTGATACGGGGTATATCAAATAGTGTATCTACTTGAACCCTAGTTGCTTGGTCTAATTGGCCTACCCAATTGGTCTCGAGAGAGTCAATTGGGCAAAATCACTCTCTCTACCGAGAGGTGTGAGAGTGGGTACAATTGTGCAACGGTTATAGCATAAGCCCCAAATATGTCTATCTATCCTTAGTAGCATCTACCCGTTAAATAGCCACCTAGGCAATGCCACGACCCTAGTGCCTTTCTCTATATTAAGTACAACTTAGCAATATTCTCGTAGCATAATTTAGCTTTACTCATTAGTTTTATAATAGTAGATATAAAAATCAAAGAAAACCAAATATGTTTGAAGTGACATTAGGAGCACAACCGCAATTCTAAACTAGACAGACAATACAACTCCACTACTAGCTCACTGTGGAATTCGATCCCGAACCACTATTCGGGTAAAAGCTATTGCGACTCGCTCTTCCTACCTTAGCATAGTGTCGAGTCGGGGCATCAACACCCCGAACCAGTGCATTGTGAACCAATTGGCTGGAGGGAACTTTATGAAACTTTCTTACCAAGAGGCATGTGAAGTACTTGATGAAATGGCCGACACCTCTTCGGCATGGAAAAGCCGAGCGAATGTGCCCCAAGGTGACCCCACGGTCATCCATTTGCACAAGGAATTGAACGATCATGGCCAAGCTATTGTCGAGCTAACAACAACTATGAATCAATTGGCGAAGGCGCAATTGCAACAAGTTCAAAACCCACGCCAAGTCAATGCAATGGAAGGTGTTTCTATGTTGAAAAGGAGGCAAAGAGGGCAACAACAACCTCAAGGTAATTGTGAGCAATTTGACAACAACAATGATGGTGGTGGTTATTCGAATGAGTGCTATGATGATCAAAGCGAGGAATGTTAATATGTCAATAACTACCAAGGGAATAGAGAAAATCAAGGGAATCAACAGTGGCGCCCCCAAGGAAATTGGGGCAATCAACAAGGTGGCGGTAATTGGAATAATAACAACCAACAACAAGGT
>NC_031995.1:16405270-16498027 GCF_001879085.1 Nicotiana attenuata | reverse complement strand
GAACCTCACCTTTTGAGTACTAACAGACAAATTGAAGTTGATGGAGTTTCACTCATCTTCTCTCAAGAAGAAGGTCACAAGTCCGGCTCTAGGTACCATATGCTTTCCCTTATGTAAGTATCCACTAATGTAGGTTTCCTTCAACTCAAGATCCTATAGGGCTTTTGTGGAGTCATTGTGAAGCTTTTGGTAAGGGTAGGACATGTTTCTATTCAAGTTGGTTTCAATCTTCCCTTAAGCACTTCTTTTGATTCATTATGGCACAACTCTCTTGACTCTTTTGAGTATTTCACTTCTTTACAAGGGTTAGAGAGACACATTGTCACTCTTTCTCATTGCAATTCAAAACATTTCTCTCTTTTTTTTACTTTTTTTTTCACACCTTTTTTCACTTTTGTTTTCCTTAATCCCTTTTTATTCTTGTTCACATTGGAATTACTTTTTGTCTTTTTCTTTTCTTGCTTTTTCATTGCCTCCCTTTTTCTTTTGCTTTTGTACCTTTTTACCACTTTGTTTCTTTTCTCGTCTCTCCCCCAAACTTAGACATTTGCCATTCCTCAAGGGAAGTTTTGGGTGCCAAGTAAGGGTAATCATTTAGAACGGGTATAGCTTGTAGCATTGGTTCTTGAAAGAAAAGGTTTAAGGCTGCTTAGGGAGAGTTGAGGATGTGTGAGTTTGGGTTCCACAATGACCAAAGTAATTGAGAGAAGCTCTTTGATGAAATATGTCAACTCTTGATGCTCTTGTGTCACACTTGATCCATGGTTTTTCAAAAGTTTAAATGTGTTAATGATGCATTCGTATTGAGGGCAATTGTTAGTCCCAATTGATGCTTGTTGAGGTTGTTTTAGGATAGCTGGAATTACTTGGATTTTCCTTTAAGGGGTGGGTCTTATTTTGTTTGCTTGAGGACAAGCAAAGGCTTAAGTTTGGGGGAGTTGATAAGTTAGGATTTTAACGTGTTTTATGCCCCTAATTGCCTATGCTTTGGTTATAAATTTCTACAAAATAGTCCCAAAATTTTCACAAGTTGTACTTGATTGCAGGTTTGATCGATAAAGCGACGAATGTCAAATATCGGCTCAAAAAGGAGTGAAACCTGCTCCAGTGTCAAAGACTAAGTAAGTTGAGGAAAAGAGGACCTAGTGCAGACCGCACAACTGTGAACGCGGCCGCACTAGGAGGATCAGAGGATGGAAATTCAATGGATCATGCTATGCGGCCGCGGTTATTTCCACGCGGTCCGCAGTCAGGCTCCGCGGTCGCGCTACTCTTTTATGCGGTCCGCGGAGTAGAGATTCAGAGAGCCAAAAATTTGGCCAATTCCAAGCAAAGCGGCCCGCGTTCACTTCTGTGCGGCCGCACCAACTTCCACCGCGGTCGCGCTACATTTTTACGCGGTCTGTGGTCCTCAACTTCAGAGAAGCAGAAACCGGGAGTTCAAGAGCCAGTGCGGCCGCGGTCATATTTGCGCGGTCCCCGCTGACCCCGCAGGGATTTGTCCAATTTTTCCAGCTCAGTATAAATAGGACCTTTTTCCATTTTTAGGTTAAGTTTTATGTTCTGAACGCAGCTGAGCTCGTGAGACCGAATATTGTAGCCATTTTTGGCACTTTTGCTCTTCATTATTGTATTTTCTTCCTAGCAATTAATTAATATGCTTACTTCTTCATCTATTTCTTTAATTTTTGTATCTAGCATGAGTAGCTAAACTCACTAGCTAGGGTTGTGGCTCAACCCTAGTGTGGGTAATTGATGGGTGTTGCCATATAAGGGTAGATTGATATTGGGTGTTTGTTATTTGGGTTGATTTTAGGTTTTAATTAAGGATTGGGGGTTGCAAACACTGATTCTAGCTTTGTGGAACTCTTCTTGAGAAAGAGAGTCCATGACCCCAAAATTGACCCAACAAGGAATTGGGATGGACCCATGAGAAATGGTAGTCCCAATTAACGGGTTAAATCTCAAGAGAGTAATCACCCTACTTGAACCCTAGTTGCTTGGTCTAATTGGCCTACCCAATTGGTCTCGAGAGAGTCAATTGGGCAAAATCACTCTCTCTACCGAGAGGTGTGAGAGTGGGTACAATTGTGCAACTGTTATAGCATAAGCCCCAAATATGTCAATCTATCCTTAGTATCATCTACCCGTTAAATAGCCACCTAGGCAATGCCACGACCCTAGTGCCTTTCTCTATATTAAATACAACTTAGCAATATTCTCGTAGCATAATTTAGTTTTACTCATTAGTTTTATAATAGTAGATATAAAAATCAAAGAAAACCAAAAATATTTGAAGTGACATTAGGAGCACAACCGCAATTCTAAACTATACAGACAATACAACTCCACTACTAGCTCACTGTGGAATTCGATCCCGAACCACTATTCGGGTAAAAGCTATTGCGACTCGCTCTTCCTACCTTAGCATAGTGTCGAGTCGGCAGCGATCAATATACACCAAAGTTCGACGGTTCAAAGATATCAAATCTACCGATTGATCGAGTATATCCGACATAAGTTCACTACGGAAAGTTCAAAGGGAAACCTACTTATCCAGATGCAATTAGTCCTTGCTTGTGAATCACACAGTTTTTCATGCATGTTTCCGTGATATAGCCATTGCCCATTCATGTGGGGGATTGTTGGGGTTTTATGTATTTAAGTATATTAAATACTTGAAAGAGGGTGAATGGGAAATGGAGGGAAATGAAATTTTTGAGTGAAATTTTAAGTTTCCCCCTCCTTGGCAAAGGGACATTGTCCCATATTGGAAGAGGAAGAGGTTTTTTTATGGGTATATAAGCAATAGCTCTTCTTCTAGCTCTTAAAGAGTTGAGAAGAAGGCAAGCCTTGCGCCGTCATCGGCGGTGCTCGCTCGGCTTCGGCTTCGGCTTCGGATTCGGATTCGGATTTGGATTTGGATTTGGTCAAATGATCGATTAATTGATTAATTTTTTGGACCAAATTTATTTGTTAATAGTAAAATATTAACATAAATGTTATTAAATATTTGTTTTAATAACAGAATATTAATATTAAAATAAATATTAATATTAAATCCAATCCGTTTTTCTGTTTTGGTAACAGAAAATTAACTACCCTCTTCAATTTTTCCTCTTTATTGTTGAGTAAATATCCATTTATGTTATGGCATTAATGTTGTGGCCGTTTTGCATAAACAGCCATTCTGAAGAGTTGCACCTCTTCAGATTTCAGCCCAACTTTGGCTATAAATACAAGACTATTCTGCTTAGAATTTCCATACGATTTTCTGAGTTTCTCCTCATTCTTCTGCATACTTTAAACATCAAACAAAGCAATAGTAAGTGTGATTTGCTACCGGACTTCGTGTTCTCTGAAACACTGGGGTTTGAAGTACCACCACACCAGTGTGTAATTCGTTCTATCCTGGGAGGAAATAATCCATAACCTTGGGTACTAAGAGGGGATTAAATTCCATAAGGAAACACTGTGAATTCAGCGGGCTCGAATTGATTTCTATCTCTTTACGTTTTCTGTTTATATATTATTCTGCTTTGTTTTTCCAGAATTAGTTTACAAATACAGTTTACTAACAAGCTTAAGGAATTTAATATATTTTCTGTATTTGTACTCACTATTTCTGGAGAGTAAAACCTTTGTGTTTTTGTACTCTATTGGAGATTAAAATCTACGTGATTTTAACGTTTGTGTCATTCTTTTACAGAAATGACTAATGATAATGTGAACCAAGCTGTTCCAACGGTGACTGCCAATGCCTCAACGAGCCGAACAACACCGGCAGCAATGGCACCGGCGGAGAAACCTGAAAAATTTTCCGGGATTGATTTCAAGCGCTGGCTGCAAAAGATGTTCTTCTATTTGACTACTCTAAGTCTCTAGAAGTTCATCAAGGAAGATGTTCCTGTGCTGTCCGATGAAACTCCAGAAACTGAACGCTTTCTCGTGATTGAGGCGTGGAAACATTCAGATTTTTTGCGCAAGAATTATGTTCTAAGCGGGCTGGAGGATGCTTTGTATAACGTCTACAGTGGCGTGGAAACATCAAAAGAGCTGTGGACTGCGCTTGAAAAGAAATACAAAACCGAAGATGCCGGGTTGAAGAAGTTCGTTGCTGCAATGTTTTTGGACTATAAAATGGTAGATAGCAAGTCTGTTATTACCCAAGACCAGGAATTGCAAGTGATTATTCACGATCTCCTTGCTGAAGGTATAAATCAAATTAATACTGATGTTGAAAGTGGTAATCTTAGTATTTTTACTAGCAGAAATTTCATTGAAGGTCTTGTCATTAATGAAGCATTCCAAGTAGCAGCGATGATTGAGAAGTTGCCTCCTTTATGGAAGGACTTCAAAAACTACTTGAAACACAAACGCAAGGAGATGTCCCTTGAAGATCTCATTATTCGGTTGAGAATCGAAGAGGACAACAAAGCTGCTGAAAAGAGAGGCCGTGGAAACTCAACAATAATGGGAGCAAATATTGTTGAAGAGAACAAAAAGAGAAAGAAGGCTTCTGGACCGAAATACAACCCAAGCAAGAAGCAGTTCAGTGGAAATTGCTACAACTGTGGAAAAGTCGGACACAAATCTACGGAGTGTCGTGCTCCGAAGAAAGACAAGAAGAAGGGTCAAGCAAACATGGTTGAAAAGCATGATGATGTTGATGTGCTTTCCGAATGCAACTTGGTGGGCAATCCTAAAGAGTGGTGGATTGATTCGGGAGCCACTCGCCATGTTTGTGCTGTTAGAGAAGCTTTTGCTACTTATGCTCCTGTTGGACCCGATGAGAGGCTTTCTATGGGAAATGCTGCAAAGGCGAAGATTGAAGGATGTGAGAAGATATTCTCAAAATGACCTCCGGCAAAGTGGTGACTTTGAACAACGTCCTTCATGTTCCCGAGATTAGGAAGAATTTAGTCTCTGCTGGACTTCTTGTTAAGAATGGTTTTAAATGTGTTTTTGTCTCCGATAAGGTTGTAATAAGTAAGAACGAAATGTTTGTAGGAAAAGGTTACCTCATTGAGGGCCTTTTCAAGCTGAATGTAATGGTTGTTGAAAATAATAATATAATTTCAGCTTCGTCTTACTTACTTGAGTCAAATGAATTATGGCATATTCGTTTGGGTCATGTTAATTATAAAACCTTGCAGAAAATGATTAAATTGGAAGTATTGCCTAAATTTGAATGCGACAAATCAAAATGTCAAATATGTGTGGAATCTAAGTATGTTAAACATCCTTATAAGTCATTTGAAAGGAATTCAGATCCTTTAGACTTAATTCACACAGATATTTGCGATATGAAGTCAATACCATCTCGCGGTGGAAAGAAATATTTCATAACTTTTATTTACGATAGTACTCGATATTGCTATGTTTACTTACTTACTAGTAAAGATGAAGCAATAGACGCATTCAAGCAATACAAAAATGAAGTTGAAATGCAACTTAACAAGAAAATCAAAATGATAAGAAGTGATAGGGGTGGTGAATATGAATCTCCTTTTGAACAAATATGTTTAGAATATGGAATTATTCATCAAACAACGGCCCCTTACACGCCCCAATCCAATGGGATTGCATAAAGAAAGAATCGTTCATTAAAGGAGATGATGAACGCATTATTGATATGTTCTGGTTTGCCACAGAACTTGTGGGGGAAGTCGTTCTTATGGCTAGCCGAATACTAAATCGAGTACCCCATAGCAAAACACAATCCATTCCATCTGAAAAATTGAAAGGAAGGAAGCCCAACTTGAATTATTTTAAAGTGTGGGGTGTTTGGCAAAAGTGCAAGTTCCTAAACCCAAAAGGGTAAAAATAGGACCGAAAACCGTTGATTGTGTTTTCATAGGATATGCGACTAATAGTAAAGCATATCGATTTCTGGTTCATAAATCAGAAAATCCCGATATTCATAATAATACGGTTATAGAATCAGATAACGCTGAGTTCTTTGAAAATATATATCCGTATAAAAAGGAATGTGAGTCGATTGGTGAAGGATCTAAACGACCTCGGGAAGAAACAAAAGAAAGTACACTTAATCAGGAGGATCCAAGACGTAGTAAACATCAAAGAACGTCTACTTCATTTGGACCAGATTTTGTGACTTTCTTATTGGAAAATGAGCCTCAAACATTAAAAGAAGCTATGTCTTCTTTGGAATCATTGTCTTGGAAGGAGGCAGTCAATAGTGAAATAGAATCCATACTGAACAACCATACTTGGGAATTGGTTGATCTTCCTCCTGGAAATAAACCGTTGGATTCTAAATGGATCTTTAAGAGGAAAATGAAAGATGATGGAACTATTGAAAAATTTAAATCAAGAATTGTGATCAAAGGGTATAGACAACGAGAAGGTCTTGACTATTTCGATACATACTCTCTAGTTACAAGAATTACGTCCATACGAACGTTAGTAGCGTAAGCTGCAGTTTATGGTCTTGAAATTCATCAAATGGATGTTAAGACAACCTTCTTAAATGGAGAGTTGGAGGAAGAAATTTACACGGAACAACCTGAAGGGTTTGTGGTTCCAGGTAAAGAAAAGAAGGTATGTAGACTTGTTAAGTCCTTTTATGGACTAAAACAAGCACCCAAACAATGACATGCGAAATTTGACCAAACAATGTTGTCAAATGGTTTTAAAATAAATGAAT
The DNA here is from genome assembly GCF_001879085.1 of Nicotiana attenuata. Lineage (NCBI taxonomy): Eukaryota > Viridiplantae > Streptophyta > Magnoliopsida > Solanales > Solanaceae > Nicotiana > Nicotiana attenuata. Next base: position 16,491,357 of record NC_031995.1, on the reverse strand, counting down.
GTGATAAATGTGTGTACATTAAAATATTCCAAATCACATAGTCATTGTTTGCTTATATGTGGATGATATGCTGATAATGAGTAATGACATTGCCAACATAAATGCGACTAAGCGCATGCTAACTAGCAAGTTTAATATGAAAGACTTGGGAGTTGCTGATTTAATTCTGGGAATTAAGATCCATAAGACTTCTCAAGGTCTGACATTGTCACAACCTCATTATATTAAGACAGTACTTGAAAAATTCAAGCACGTGGGCTTTAAAGTTGCAAAGACTCCAATTGACGTGAATCTTGCATTAGCAAAGAACAAAGGCCAAAGCATATCACAATTGGATTATGCTCGTGTGTTGGGTTGCTTAATGTACATCATGAATTGTACACGACCAGATATAACTTGTGCTATAAGTAAATTGAGTCGATATACGAGCAATCCAGGTCAGTCTCATTGGATAGCCATGAAACGAGTTTTGGGGTATTTAGTACATACCCAGTACTTTGCTTTGCACTACAGTAAATATCCTGCGGTCATTGAGGGATACTGTGATGCAAATTGGATCACTGGTTCAGCTGATTCGAAGTCCACAAGTGGATATGTATTCACTATTGGTGGAGGAGCGGTATCTTGGAAGTCGTCCAAACAAACTTGTATTGCCCGCTCTACGGTGGAGGCTGAGTTCATAGCCTTGGATAAAGCCGGTCAAGAAGCTGAATGGCTCCGAAATTTCTTGGAAGATATTCCATTTTGGCCCAAACCATTGGCACCAATATGCATACATTGCGATAGTCAAGCGGCAATTGGAAGGGCTTGGAGCGTTATGTATAACGGTATCATATACGACGAAGACATAAAACCGTTAGGCAATTACTCTCTAGAGGAATTATCATGATTGATTATGTAAAGTCGAGTGATAATGTGTCGGATCCACTTACAAAAGGCCTAACTAGAGAGGTAGTTGAGAAATCATCAAGGGGAATGGGACTGTGGCCGAGAACAAGTCATAGTGGCGGTAACTTTACCTAGAAGACTGGAGATCCCAATATCTAGGTTCAAAGAGATCAAATAAAGTTATTAATGACGGTTCAACATTGTCAACTAAACTTTTGGTCCATTCTCATGATGAGACAATGTTCAGTACCAAGGATAAAGCATTAAGGGTTTTTAATGATTTCTAAATTTGATACGGGGTATATCAAATAGTGTATCTACGGGATGACACGTTTAGGAATCACCTATGTAAGTGTGAAGTGTTAGCCGCTTCAAGGAGAACTTTGGAAGGCCAGTTCTCTACGCACTTATGAAACCAGGCGGTGTTCATGGCTGAAACGAACACAACAATGAGAACCAAAGACGGTTAAGGGTTGGTTGTGTGACTTATGGTTATCTAGATATACACCAAAGTTCGACGGTTCAAAGATATCAAATCTACCAATTGATCGAGTATATCCGACATAAGTTCACTACGGAAAGTTCAAAGGGAAACCTACTTATCCAGATGCAATTAATCCTTGCTTGCGAATCGCACAGTTTTTCATGCATGTTTCTGTGATATAGCCATTCCCCATTCATGTGGGGGATTGTTGGGGTTATATGTATTTAAGTATATTAAATACTTGAAAGAGGGTGCATGGGAAATGGAGGGAAATGAAATTTTTGAGTGAAATTTTAAGTTTTCCCCCTTGGCAAAGACATTGTCCCATATTGGAAGAGGAAGAGGTTTTTTATGGGTATATAGCAATTGCTCTTCTTCTAGATCTTAAAGAGTTGAGAAGAAGGCAAGCCTCGCGCCGTCGCCGTCGCCGTTGTCGTCGCTCGCTCGGCTCGGCTGTTCGGATTCGGATTTGGTCAAATGATCGATTGATTGATTAATTTTTTGGACCAAATTTATTTGTTAATAGTAAAATATTAACAGAAATATTATTAAATATTTATTTTAATAACAGAATATTAATATTAAAATAAATATTAATATTAAATCCAATCTGTTTTTCTGTTTTGGTAACAGAAATTAAGTACCCTCTTCAATTTTTCCTCTTTATTGTTGAGTAAATAGCCATTTATGTTATGGCATTTATGCTGTGGCCGTTTTGCATAAACAGTCATTCTGAAGAGTTGCACCTCTTCAGATTTTAGCCCAACTTTGGCTATAAATACAAGACTATTCTGCTCAAAATTTTCATACGATTTTCTGAGTTTCTCCTCCTTCTTCTTCATACTTTTAACATCAAACAAAGCAACAGTAAGTGTGATTTGCTTCCGAACTTTGTGTTCGCTGAAACACTGGTGTTTGAAGTACCACTACACTAGTGTGTAATTCGTTCTATCCTGGGAGGAAATAATCCATAACCTTGGGTACTAGGAGGGGATTAAATTTCTTAAGGAAACACTGTGAATTCAGTGGGCTCGAATTAATTTCTATCTCTTTACGTTTTCTGTTTATATATTATTTTGCTTTGTTTTTTTAGGATTAGTTTACAAATACAGTCTACTAACAATTTCTCCAATCAAATCTACCACCAAAATAGTGAGTACGTATTAACTTTAAATAATGTTAATTAATATCTTTTTAAAGCTAATACATATGAACTTTACATAATGTTAAGCCAAGTGACTTTTTTAAATGTTTTTTGTATTTTATGTAAAGAAATGTGCTGCTTGAATTTTTTTTCGATTTTCAAATTCATCAATCCTTAATATCTTAAATAAATTTATTTACTTTATTTATATTTTAACTTGCCCAGAGTACAAATAGTCATAGTTATCCCAATCTACATCTTTCTAATATTTTTATTATTTTATTATATTATTATGAATTTTTAATTATTTTTCACTTCCATGTTTTAAGCTAATATAGAAGGAAAATTGATGATTGGATCTATATATGATATAGATATAGATATGGATATAGATATAGATATATAGATTAGATTTATTTTCTAGATTATATCTTAAATGTGTCAAGTGGCATTTTCTCAATACGCTACTTGATTACTCACATACTTCACTACCCTCCTTTTAATATAATATAGAAGATAGATGCGCTGGGACCTAAACAAATCTTGGCTAAACAAATACTAAAAAGATAGACCATTTCCTTTTTCAACTTTCTTGGGAGGCCAACGTATGGAAAAGTGAAATGAAATGGGGAAACCTTATCCATAGGGGGATTACACTTTACACCAAACTAAATTAGTTCCCTATAATTAGTGACACATTTGAGGCAATAATATTTGTTAATTAATTAGTTATAATTAAGTATTAAAAGCACATGTCATGTACTTATTAAGTTGTTATAAACACTAGTGTGTGTTTTGGTGTTTTTTAAAGGAGGGCTTGATGAGAATGAACATAACATCTATATCTATATCTATATTATTATAAAAGCATGAATACAATGTCGGTTTACAAAAATAACCTTATAATATTAAGAACAATAACTTATAATAAAAGGACATAACCGAAATTCTAGATATTAGCCTTATAATCCTATTAGTTTTAGGACATAATACTACACATTAGGAATCCTATTAGTATAATTACTTTCAGGCGTAGACATAAAATACTACATGTTAACAAGTAAACCTAATACTTTAGGAACACATTGAACCGTTTGGTGAAAAATTAATGGTTTGGGAGGTGATTTATGTCAAGTACTACCAGTAGTTCCAAAATGATAAAAGCAGAGACTGTAAAAGCTCGCTTGCCAAAGTTATACCTCTGGTCTCAAAATGAAAAAGATTCAACTCACAAAGAAATATAAAAGTAAGAATAGATCCAGTATTCGGTGTCTTACTGCTTCGTTCTGTACGCGAAAAAAGAGCATCCAATAAAAGATGGTTTGGTTCTTCCTGAACACTTGGTTAGCAACCCCAATGATAATAGTATTGCATTTAATAAGAGAAATATTTCTGTTAATAGATTAAAACGCAATTTGTGCAAATCGCATGATAGAATTAGTCTTAGCTAGCAAAAATATATATGTTGATCAACTAAATAAAATGTTGATTGCAAAATTTTTATAGTAAAACTAAAATATTTTTCAGTTTTTGACTCAGCAAAAATGATATCAATAATTACTACCAAGAAGAATACTTAAATACTTTAATATCAAATGGCCTTCTACCATACATGTTTGTTATTTCTTACGTATGTTAGTCTCACTGTATATATAATAGACTAAGTTAAAATTGATATTCCATTGTATGTAGATTGATTTTGAAGAAAAATATGCATGTCATGCTACTGAAAAACTTAGATACACCGAATAGCTTATGTAATAGCACACATATGGTATATAGAAGTTTTGACAGTAACATCATACATGCAAAATTTTGATACTGGTCAATGTGCTTCTAAGCATATTCTTATCCCTGAATTCAACTTTGGACTTCCGAAACTAAGGAATATCCTTTTAAATTTGTGTGAAAATAATTTTTAGTATGTTTGTTTTTTGTAAATATAATAAATAAAGCACAAGGACAAACATCCTAAATATTGGACTATATTTATAGCAATATGCTTTCTTGCATGAACAACTATATATTATACTTTCAAGAGGGATATCAAGATCGACAACAAGAGTTTTGGTTAAGGCAAAGCAACCAAATCATTAGGAGGAAATATACACACAAAAATATATCCTCCACAAAGAAGTGTTCAGTAAGATACCATCACATCAAATACTTTTAAAATATACTCTCTCCGATCCACTAGGTTAATATAGTTAATTATTTTGTTAATTAATGCTAAAAGGTGAATTCCTTAATATGTGTGAAAGCAACCAAAAAATTACTTGAAGTGGACCACAGGAAGAAATACATAATTATCTAAAACATGACAAAATTGATCATTTGTGTAAGTTTTGATGATGTCCTTTTATATTAAATTCATGTATTATGCTAATGTAATAATATTTTTCGGCATTTAGATGATTGTTGTAATATTATACATAAAATTTCCCTCATTAATTAAATTTTATTATTCCTTCATATAAATAAATATTAAACTATCACGTGCCATTATTAATGTGTAACGCACGTTCATAGATACATCTATATCTATATATTAATATAAAGCAGGGAATGAGAGAGCTGATGTGGCACTCTCTACATCGAGGATCTCTATTTATCTTTTACCTCATTTTTTGGCTCTTTTTTTCAACTTTTTAATTTTGAGATATTTTAAAAAGTCCAAAAGTCACCTAATTAACTATCTACATAATTGCACCTTTTAAGACTACTAAAACCCTAAGCGTTACAACTGACAACTTCTCAAAATTCATCCATCTTCTTCGTTTGCCCTCTTCTCTATATTTTCCACTCTTCCGTCCACAAATACTATTTATGATTGCAGAGTTAATGTTTGTCGTCGGAAGAGACGTAGGCAACCAGATCTATGCTTTGTCTAAAATTTACTTTTGCTTTGAGTTTGTTTTTGTTCCTCGGTTTATTTTTTCTTTTGGCCTATAGCCAATCAGTTTTTTATCAATCTTTTATGTCAAAACTTTTTTTACATACTAAAAATTTCATCATCTTTCTCGTGCAGATTCAAGAGAAAACATTAAAATCCAATGAGATTTAGCTTTAGAAGGTAATATTTCTTCCGATGTTTTTGTTTTTGTTACTATCTTTCAGTGATTAACTCTATATTTTTTTCCTTTTCTGCTTGGTCAGTACTGTTTTGCCGTAAGCATAAAGTTTAATGCCTTTTTTTGTACCAAATATTGCTGTGTTGTAATTGGCATTTGATATACACATAGTAAGAATAATTTGAAGTGATGCACATTGCCGTTCTTTTGACTTTACAAGTTACTATGCTGAAGACTGAATATACTCTGGAGCTACCATGAATTAATCTTTTAATTCTTACATATTACAGGTACTACTATCAATCTACTTACTCTATTAGATTATACTTTTGCTGGTGGGCTTGTGGTCTAATTATATTAATCTGATGGTTACTATCATAAATGGTATTCTAAAATGTTAACTTGGAGCCAGTCGGCCAGAAAATGGTAGATAAGACTAGGGTGCGACGTCCTGTAATTAAAAGCTATTGAAATATGCCAATGAACTTGTGGAAGAAAAATACATTTAAAGACTAAAAAGGCACATAACAGAAAATAGAGCGAGTATTTTGAAACTAGCCTATCGTTTTAATTTGTATTTTCTGTGTAATTAGCTATGCATCAAAGTGAAAACCATTTTGCACTTCTACTTTGTCTTCTACATTTTCCCTAATTCAAAAAATAAATACTTTCTATTAATTTCACTTGCTGATGATGTTTATGTTATTAGGTGAATGATTCACCTGTTAAAAAATTCAGCAGCATTTATGATGGAGATGTGAACATATAGAAATACTTAAGAGTTTATCTTGTACTTGGATGTAGCTCTATTTATCATCATTTGAGCAAAGGTGAAGTGAAATAATTATTCATTGTAATTAGGAAAAAATTAATATATTGTCAAGTGTTCTATTACGTATTCACAAAGTTAAGTTGTTTTTGCTATATTTTTTCATAATCTCATTTACTTTTATTGTCAGGATTACCATTTAAGGTGTATTTGTTCGATCATGTTTTAATTAAATATAGTAAGTTAATATAGTTCCACAATATAGACCGTTGTTATAAACAGTGGTACTATTATTGCTACTAGAGCATTCATGGTTTTCCTCGACAGTATTCTCTCCTCTTGGTTGATTCGAATATACCAGATAAAGTGCGAGCGTTGGAGGCCGAAATGCTTCTCAGAATAAAGCAACAGCTTAACTTCAAGCCTAAAAATCCTTATGTTACGAAAATGTATTCATCTTTTATCTCTTTTTATTTATTTTTTCCTCCCATTTACGTGTTTAGGTCTTTTTAATGACGCTTTGCGCTCAATCTCACGTTTAATTCTCCCATCCTTTTTTATTCTTAAATTCAATTTTCAGTTGTGCACTGGATGATGCAATAAATCAAGATTTTGCGTGCAAAAGAATGGTTGCTTGCTGTGTATTAATTCCTTCCAAAAGGAAAACTTACTTTTGGTCATTATGGAGTAATTCTGTATTTACTATTTCTATATGATATTCAATAAGAATGTAATAAAGTGTCGAAAAAGAAAAACCTTTTTGTATAACAGTTAATCAATTATAAGAAGTTTTCAAAAATGAAATTCGAAAATCATTTCTATTTCTATGAGCTAATTATTGGTACTTTTGTCTTTCTATTCTTTTTTTAACAAATTATTAACTTCTCTGGCAGATCACGCAACCAGTTTCATCGTTTTTGCTTTCACGTAATTATATTAAAGTTAAGACAAAGGAAGGTGAATTTGTGCATGTAATACTCATGACAAATATTTCATACCAGATTGAGAGTGGGTCTAACGATAGCGAAATAATTAGATATAAAAAATGTGAAGGAAAAAGATGTCTCAATATGACAAAACAGTGACATTAGAAAAAAGAATTATTCTATGGAATTAGTCTTTAACCCTACAATATTTAGTAACTTCCTGTATACATATTTAATAATACTATATGTTTATAGTCTTAGGTCGAAAGCTCTATCTATCTATTTTTTCCAAAATTTTAAAAAACCTTTTTTAATTTATAAAATTATACGGTACTTTAATTTTTCGTCCAAAAGACTTCCATAAAATTAAAATACTTATTTGAGGTTTTGAACATGTTTACTAACCGCTCATGTTCTTTTTTTAAGTACTTTGGTAGATTTCTGTCTTATTATTTGGTTATTCTCCCCTTCCTCTATAATTGAGTATTTGTTAAAATATAGAATTGATCTGTATCAATGTCTATAAGTATTTTTTAGTATGTTTTGCATTAATTGATCAATGTAAGTATTTTTGAATTTTTTTTCCTTAGTAGAATGTGAAACTCTATCAATGTGAAAAGAAACAAGCACTCGGGTGAAGGTTGTTAATTGGTGTTATCGACTTCAAGAAGCAAATTGTTTAGTGTTGCTCTTTGATAAGGAACTGCTTTGTTTTTATTATTTTCCTTTTTGTATGGTTAGAGACTTCTTTTGGATAAGATTTGCATATTAAAAAAAAGAGTTGTTTGTAAATTTATTAATCACCGTGTAAAGCGCGGATAAATTCACTAGTTTCTAAGATACAATTAGCAGTTGTACTACTAAACGGCGACTCATGTATCAAATAGATAATTTCACATTTTCACTAGAATAACATTGAAGGGCATAGCATAAATGTATTACTTATGTGAATGATAGTGCCAACACAAATTATAGGGGCAAGTGCAAAAATATCATTCTCAAGAATACTATTTAAAGATTAGCGAGTATTTATTTTATCTTGAAAGTTTAAATTAAAAATTTTAACTTTAAGAAAATTGAATTAAAATTTAAGATGTACAGGCTAATTCCTAAATAGCAGCCTTATAAGGTGGTCCAAATTATACCGGAAATCCACTTGTCCATTATGAGATGGGGTTTTTTCTTTCATATACACTATATGAAACCTTATTACCAAAATTGTTCCAGTTTTGAAAATTACCCGCCCTAAATAAGGTTTGCTTACAATTTATATACAGTCCATTATTAGTGTCTTAAATTAGGGGATTAAGTTACACCCTTTTCCTTTTTTCTCTCTTCTCTTTCCCTATTTTTTGCTATCTCTCTCTATGTACTATCCATTATTAATGTCTTAAATTAGAAGCTTTAGTTGCACCCTTTTCCTTTTTTCTCTCTTCTTCTATTCCCTATTAGTGCCTTAAACCATGCTACATTTTTTTGTAGCATATGAATGATTAAATGTCAAATTAATTAGAATTACTAGAGAAGATTTAATTGCACACAATTAGTACAAATTTTCTCAAAGTATAATTGCTCTTTAGCTTGTGAACGAGATTTTAAATTTTTGGTCAAAGATAAAATCGAAATTTAAGTAAAATGTTCAACACGTCCATCTCCGTCGATGTAGCACCAGCAGCAACAGCTATATAAACTTGATGATGATAAATTTGCATAGTACATTAGCATACAAATTAAAATTTCGTACAAATTTGATGCATCTACAACAACATATAAACTAAAAATAAATTTTATATAACTAATTATATAATATACAACTTATTTATAACTTATCTACAACTTTCATACATCATTTTTACCAAGTTAAATACAACTACATCATCATACAATTTTAATACAAAATTTGTACAATATGTCTTCTGTATGTATTTTGTAAAAGATTTGTATATTTGTATGTAGTGTGTTCTTCTTCCTCTATGAAATTTCAATCAAAAATTCCTCTTTTAATACAGATACATATCAACAACTTTATGTAAAAAGATAGTATTTATAACTTAAATACAAATTTCATACAACGATTCATACATTATACAACTATTTTTTAACTTTCATACAATATTCAAATAAAAAAATATATAACTACAACAGAATACAACTTAAATACAATTTACATACAATTATAACATAATTCGTAAGTATATTGTATGTCATGTGTTCTTCTTCTTCTTCTTCTTCAATTTTCAATATACAATTCAGCCAAAATCAAGTCTAATCTTCATCAAACACCCTCAAAATTGAGATATAAACTCCAAACAATATTTCCAATTGTTTGGAACAACACCCAATTCAAATAAATAATTTTTTTTTAATTCAGCCAAAATCAAGTCTAATCTTCACCAAACACCCTCAAAATTGAGATATAAACTCCAAACAATTTTTTTAATTATTTGCAACAACACCCAATTCAAACAAATAATTCGAATTCAAAGCTTCAAAACTTTTTAATGGCTGTCAATGGTGGAGAGTCAAACACCTTCAAAATTTATTGATTGGCAATTTCAATTTGACACCAATTGTGCAACATGAAAGGAAATTACTAAGTTAAAACTCTATAGTAAAATGATTGAAATCCGTTGATGAATTTCATTAAAAATATATACAACATAAAAGGATAAAAAGTAGAAAACATCAATGGATGAAAAATTGGGGAAAGAAGAGAGAATGAGAGAGAGAGAGCGCAGGAGAGAGAACATGGATGGGAAATAACTGATTTCTTATTCAATTCCTAATATAGAGGGATACTCATTTAAAATTAAATTGTATATGACCATGTAATTAAGTTAAAACTTGATTAGGGAAGGTAATAAAGTTTTATATGTAGTATAGGAAGGTAAAAATTCCTTATGAGATTAATTGAGGCCCATTTTAAGAAAGAAGCCCAGTGAGCCCAAATTAGACTAGCCCATGATATCGTGTTACATAGTACGAACTTTTAACTTCTCTTTTCTGTTTCAACTGGAAATGAAGCAGGATAAAGCCTCATTCAGAGTTCGGTGAGCAATCCCTTTAAACATTGAATGTTTGAATTTTATTTTTTCCCTTACATTTCCTATAATGTCTGATATCCAAGATTCTAAATGCTTTATATTTTGTACCCCAGCAGAGAACATACGCCCTAAACCTCTTTCTGATTTTTCCGTTCTTTACAGTCAAAATACCATTTTGTGTGATGAAATTTGTGATTAGCCAAGAATTGATTTTTATGAGTTGACTGAATAGGGGGTGAGGGGGCAAATTAGCAATATGAAGCTGTCATTGTACACAGCTACAACAGCCTACAGGTTCTTGAGTTCCAAAGCTGCATGTTGGTCTCAAGCTAGTGCAAAGAGCAAGGTGAAACTCACAAACCCTAAAAAGCCTAGAGTAAAGTTAACTGACCAACAAAATCAAATCTTGGAAGCCATTTCAAATGGGAATTCTGTTTTCATTACTGGGTCAGCAGGCACTGGAAAAACCTATTTACTTCAGGATATCATCACTAAACTTAGGAAGATTCATGGGAAATCTCGGGTTTTCGTGACAGCCTCAACTGGGGTTGCTGCTTGTTCCCTCAATGGACAAACCCTTCATTCTTTTGCTGGAATTGGACTTGGTGATGCTAGTGATGTGGATTTGCTCTCTAGGGTTACATTGGATAAGAGAGCGTATCGAAGATGGAATAAAGTTAGGGCCTTGGTTATTGATGAAATTAGCATGATTAGTGGTGAGGTTTTTGATAATCTTGAGTTCATTGCAAGGAGCATTAGAAGTGATGAACTTGGGTGTGAGGACAAGATTTGGGGTGGGATACAACTAGTTGTGAGCGGTGACTTCTTTCAGCTTCCGCCAGTTATCAATAAGAAGGGACATAACAAGGAATTTGCTTTTGAAGCTGAGTGTTGGAATGCTAGTTTTGATATGCAAATTGAACTTAAAACTATCTTTAGGCAATCAGATGCACAACTGATAAAACTGCTACAGGGGATTAGGAAAGGGAAGTATGATTCTGACGATTTGCAGCTCTTGGATCGATGCTGCTCAACGGTCGAGCCAGATGCTTCAGCTGTTCAGCTTTACCCAAGAATTGAGGATGTGAGCAGAGTGAATGCCGATCGACTCGACTGTTTAGATGAGGTATTATTTCATTATCAAGCTCTTGACAGTGGTAAGGATCCTTGGAAGAAGCAGCTTAAGAATGGAATTGCACCTGAGTTGCTCAAATTGTGTGTAGGAGCTAGGGTGCTTTTGACAAAGAACATTGATGTTATCGGTGGACTTGTGAATGGTGCAACTGGTACGATCTTAGATTTTGCTGTTGTTCAAGATACTCATAAATTGTATGACCATGAAATTTCTGACATTTGCTTAAATGGCAACCTGCTACCTGTTGTTAAATTTGATTCTGGACAAGAACTGATGATTGGTCTAGAAAAATGGTATGTAATGGATGGAGATGAAGCTGTTGCCATGCGAAAGCAAATTCCTCTCATACTGGCTTGGGCTCTAAGCATTCATAAATGTCAAGGAATGACTCTGAACAACCTCCATACAGATCTCTACCGGGTTTTTGGCTTTGGGATGGTATATGTTGCTCTTTCGCGCGTTAAAAGCTTGGATGGCCTTCATCTAGTCAATTTCAACCCGTCAAAGATCAAGGCGCACCCCAAGGTTTTGCAGTTCTATCAAATACTGTCTGGTGAGAAAGATGAACTAAAGGAAGACGCTGTATCTGATGAGATTTAAATTTGGAAGTATTTGATGTAAATCCTTGAGCTTTGGTAGTAGAAGTCGGAAAAGACCCTTAGATGATCTGGAAAATATGGATTCCACTAAGGTTATCCTTGCGTCTCCTCTTCTTATACTCTATTAAACGGATTAGTTTTATCTTTCCTGTTTTTCCTGTTTCATTAGGGTAGAGTTGAGTGCTGACAAGTTTTGGGCTGAAATAGTTTAAGGCGGTAAGAGGATACACACTATAGAGTGTCGTCCATGTGTAGATTGTATTGATGCTGGTGTGAGCGGTAGAGGTCTTGAGAGATACAGGAGGAAATATGACCATAGCCTACTCTGTCCCCTTGGTAACAGCTATGTGTATGGAGTGATATTTATGGGACTTCAAAGTAGAAACTGACCATTCTTCATTATGAAAGCAAGCAAGACGGAATATCTAGCACCATGGCAATCCGGGAAGACATAAGAAAGATACAATATTTGATATGCAAACGGGGCCTTGAGTTTCATCACTGCCTCTAGGTAAGTAAATTCGTTGGCCAAACATGAGCACCTTGAAGGGGAGCCTTGGCGTAACTAGTAAAGTTGCTTCCATGTGACCTGGAGGTCACGGGTTCAAGCCGTGGAAACAGCCTCCTGTAGAAATGCAGGGTAAACGGCCCTTCCCCTTCGGGAGCTTAGTGCACCGGGCTGCCTTTTTCTAAACATAAGCACCTTATATTTACAGAAAATGTGAGGATATTCTACCTACAAGAACCTTAAACTTCATAACATGCAATGTCCATGATTTTGATTTGGCCACCTGAATTCTAGGAACACATGAAGTACCACAACTATGTAAAGACAGGTTATTGTAAAAGAATGGCTATATCCATTATTTACAGATACTATGGAGGCATAGCTCACGGTCCTCCTACGTGCATTCTCATATCTCTGTATATCTTGATAATTATCAACGGAGCACTGATTCAGCTAGGACGGGATCCTGATCCATGACAACCTACTGTACTCTGGTTGAGACTTAGCTAATGTTAACTTCTTAATGTAATTCTTGTTTTTTGACATGTGACTACACTGTTTGGCTAGTGAAACAAATTCATTATCCTGCGAACTGTGTTTTCATATTTTTCCTTCAGCTACAAACAGCTAGGTAATTAAATTTAGTGGTCTAACATGTTTCGTTGCCAAGCTTCCTCGTTGGGGCTTGCTCAGGTACCACTAGCTGAATGCGCGCAATTGCTTGATATGGCATAAGTATACTTGTTTTAGATGGTTTCCCTAAGCACGCAGCTCCAATATAAACTTTCGAAAGCTCAAACCGGGTTGGATAATGTGTTCAGGATGATGTAAAATCATTTGGTGCAAATTTATGCGTTAGAACTAATTTCTAGAATGTTTTCCGGTGTTTGGTTGAACATAAAAGTATTATACGATAATAGTAGAACGTGAATGATATGAGAATGCTTCTTTATTTTGAGTATTTATGTATCACTTGAAGAATGTGAAGTGAGCAACAGTTGTACTTCTGTTTTCGTTTTGGATAGGGGCTTGACGGCCGCTATGCCCCTATCCAAAAGGAAAACAGAAGTACAACCGTTACTTCACTTCAAGTTAACGCCATTTCTGGACTTTTTTCCATGGTTGACATTTCTGTTTGTATTTTAATGAAAGAACTGCAACTGAAGATAGGTGGACATGCAATTGCCGCATAACCACATAAAACTAAGTTCATCATTATTAATTATTGTGGTGGAGTGGACTAAAATAGGTAGCGGCGGGGATTTTTCGGCTATTTCCTCTTTTTAGAGTTAGTACCTTATATAATGTATTTGATCTCGGTTATAGAGATAATCTTTTTTTCACACAAGGGAAATAGGGTAATTTGGTGTATACAATATGTTTATAAATTTTATAACTCCTTCTAATGACTTATTGACTTATGCATTTTGTTATCATTTCTAATTGGATGAAACATTAATCCAACCAGTGGATGATTATAGATTTGACTCGGTTGGCTGGTCGCCCTATGTGACTGGGTCTTCAAAAAGCAAAACTCTCGGTCATTTTGAAATGACAACGTCAAAAATATACTTTTATATATACAACGAGTATATTTTCTTCTTCCCAACTTGGCGTAAGACAAGTCCATCTACTCCAACTTTAGTGAATATATGACTTTGTAACAAATGAAATTAGTAAAATCAATCTCGTTAAAGTGTCAATTACCATCCATAAAAAATAAGAAATACATCACAATTCACATATATTATCGGATTTTCTCTCAAGACAATATAAAATTTATGAATACATAAGGTGTACAAATACACATAATTATTCGCTTATTTGATTAAAAGAAAATTATTTTTACTAATACGTTAAGGTGGTAGTTGTTTGATAAATGATGTGATACTTTATACAACCATATAAAGCATATGAAAACTCTAACTCAAATATATGATACAAAAAGTACATAATATTTAACAAAATAAACACAAGCCAAGGAAGTATTGGTGTGCGTGCGCACACATGAAATAGTCCTAGGTAATTAGAAGAGATGTCGAAGTTTTGCATTTTATTTTTATATTTATATGGGAATGTTATGCAACATTAGTTGTCAAAACAACACTTCTTTAAAAATCATTAAATTCTTTAATATGTTGCATTTCAAACCTTCAGATAATTACCAAAAATACATCTTGTGAAACTATAACATGTCATCTAATTCATTCGATACTATTAACAAAAATAATAAAAATGATTCAAGATATGAAGAATACATATTTTTTTTTAAATATTTATACCACAGTGAGTGTTTTCAATTTTATCAAACATTTACTGGCAAAGTTATCCATTATCTCTATGGTGAAACATAAACCTATACAAATAAATTTACTCGGACAAATAAAAATGGAACTATAGTGTATTTGAATATTGAAATAAAACAATAAAAGAGGAAGAACAATATTGCAGAGAAAGAGAGAATAATTCTTATTGAATTTTGGGATGATTTATAATGGGGTAAGACCCCTCTATTTATAGGGGAAAAATGACTTAGTCACAAAGTAAAACTCTCTACAAGATAGACATTCACTCCAATTACAATTCTATTCATAACACTCCCCCTTGAATGTCTACTCAATAAGTAATGTTCTTCGTTAAAACCTTAACTAAAATAAAATCCATTGGGGAAAAAATTCTAGAAAAGGAAAAAGAGTACACATGTTTAATAATCCGTCTTTTGGTTGCCTCATTAAAAACCTTGCAAGGAAAACCCAATGGAACAAAACCTTGTAAGGGAAAAAGAGTACAACACGTATTAAACTCCCCCCGATGAGAGCATCAATTCGCATCTTTGAGCCTTCGCATCCCAATCTTGTGCACTAGCTTCTTGAAGGTTGACGTCGGTAGAGATTTTGTGAACAAATCAGCCATATTATCATTTGAACGAATCTGTTGCACATTGATATTACCATTCTTTTGAAGATCATGTGTGAAAAATAACGTTGGTGAAATGTGTTTTGTCCTATCTCCTTTTATGAATCCTCCCTTCAAATGGGCTATGCATGCTGCGTTGTCTTCATACAAAATCGTGGATAGTTTGTCACATTTCAAACCACATTTGTCTCGAATAAGATGTATTATAGACCTCAACCACACACTCTCTCGACTTGTTTCATGAATGACAATTATCTCCGCATGATTAGATGAAGTAGCTACAATTGATTGCTTAGTAGATCGCCAAGATATGGCAGTGCCTCCACGGGTAAACACATAACCTGTTTGAGATCGGGCCTTGTGTGGGTCAGATAAATACCCAGCATCAGCATAATCAACAAGATCGGGACTGTAATTGTTGCCAAAAAATAAGCCCATATCGGTAGTCCCTTTTAGATACCACAATATGTGTTTGATTCCATTCCAATGTCTTCTTGTGGGAGCTGAGCTATATCTTGCTAAGACGTTAACTGAAAAAGTTATGTCAGGCCTTGTAGTATTAGCAAGATACATTAGTGCACCAATTGCACTAAGATATGGTACTTCAGGACCAAGTAGCTCTTCATTCTTTTCTTGAGGTCGGAATGGATCTTTATTCACATCAAGTGATCGAAAAATCATCGGAGTACTTAATAGATGTGCTCCATCCATGTAAAACCGTTTCAATACATTTTCTACGTAGGCAGATTGATGAACAAAAATTCCGTTTGCCAAATGTTCAATTTGCAAACCAAGACATAATTTTGTATTTTCGAGATCTTTCATCTCGAATTCTTTCTTTAAATAATCAATTGCCTTTTGGAGTTCTATAGGAGTTCCAATAAGGTTTATGTCATCAACATATACGGCAAGTACAACAAATTCCGATGTTGTTTTCTTTATAAAAACACATGGACAAATGGCATCATTTATATAACCTTCCTTTAATAAATACTCACTAAGACGAGTGTACCACATTCGTCCTGATTGCTTTAGACCATACAAAGATCTTTGCAATTTGATTTGAAAATATTTCCGGGACTTTGAATTATGTGCATTAGGCATTTTAAATCCCTCGAGAATTTTCATGTATATCTCATTATCAAGTGAGCCATAAAGGTAGGCAGTAACCACATCCATTAAATGCATGTCAAGCTTTTCATGGACAGCAAAACTAATGAGATAACGGAACGTTATAGCATCCATAACGGGTGAATATGTCTCTTCATAATCGACACCAGGCCTTTGTGAAAATCCTTGTTCAACAAGGCGTGCCTTATATCTTTGTACCTCATTTTTCTCATTCCTTTTGCGTACAACGACACATTTATAGCCAACAGGCTTAACACCATTAGGTGTTTGGACTACAGGCCCAAAAATTTCACGTTTTGCAAGTGAATTCAACTCTGATTGGATTGCTTCTTGCCATTTTGGTCACGTCTTCATCGACATTCTCCAACAGATTGAGGTTCAACGATCATGCCAAAGTACAAAAGTATTGGAATCATTAACCTTTTGGTTTACGGTAGAATGTGCCTCAATTGCACTAATTCTTGTCCAATACAGGCCACAAGATAAAGATGGGAACTTCTCAATAACCCTCTTTTGACCAGAGACATTCTTGGTAATGATGAGATATTCAAGATTATTCTCATCTATTGTCTCAATATGATATCCATTTCGGCGGATATCTTTAAAACTCAACAAGTTCCTCTTGGACTTGGAGGAGAACACTGCATTCTCTATGATAAGTACTGTTCCCTTAGGCAGAGTTATTGTAGCTCTTCCAGAGCCTTCAATTAATTTACTACTAACAGAAATTGTAGTAACATCTGCCTTATACATACTTAAATGAGAGAAATATTTCTTCTCTTTGGTATCTGTTGTACATGAATCAACTAAATATATATTTTTACAATTGAACTTTGGTCCAAGTTTGCTTTGTGGGATATCCATGTTTGCTTCCAATTGTTTGACATACAAAAGAAAATATACTAATAAATATTAGTATTTAGCACCTTTTAACATAAACAGTAAAATTAGGATATGCTTCATGTACTATATGGGTTTGCTCAATTAAGCTATCTTTAATAGTCTATATCCTAATTCAATAACAAAATTCATAAACTGGACTAGTTAATCGTATAGCAATACTGACTAATTATTAGTAATGACTAGCGACAAGACAATAATATTACTTTCTTTTGTTAAATATCAAGCGTGCACTTCTAAAAATTAACTAAGATGATTTGGTTGTCAATTCAACAAACCAAAGAATTAAAGCCGTCAAATCTAGGTAACAAAAAAAAAAAAATTGCTTTTGTTGGCGAATGTTCTTTCCAGTTGCCAATTGCCAGTAACAATCTATACATTCATACCTTTTTTTTTTTCAAAACCAGTAACTAAATATTTTCTTCACATTAAAATATTACTTCAATAAAAAAATATGTTAATCCTTAAAAACTAACCAAACTGAAATATTGTTTAAAATAAATAGTAGAACTAACACTATTTCATAACACAAATAAAACTAATGACTACTACTCATGTAAAGAACTATGATTACATGATGTTTATTCACTAACTACTACGAATAGGCAAAAATAAAATTTAAACTACTCAATCATCTTTAACCACGGATCCATCACCGATCAAGTGGTCTATTTTCCCATCAGGGTGCTCAAATAAGTCTGCCACGTCCAAGTGGGCGATGTCAAAATCATTGTCAGATACAAAATTGACTTCAGGGCCTTTATTCTTTAGAGATGCTTGATAAAGCTCAACCAAATGTCTTGGTATACGACAAATATTTGCCCAATGCCCTTTTCCACTGCAACGATAACATTCGGTTTCTCTACCATTTGCCTTTGGCTTCTCATCTTTCCCTTTCCACTTTTGGTGGTTATTTATCTTTTGGGGGTGATTAACACCAGGAAAATTTCTTCCTTGTCCACGGCCACGGCCACGAATAGGGCCACGGCCTTTTCCACGCTTAGCATAATGGGAATACACCTCATCCACTTCAGGCAATGGTGTAGACCCAGTTGGTCGATTTTCGTGAATTCTCATGAGCAAATCGTTATTTCGTTCAGCCACAAGGAGAAGAGAAATCAACTCAGAATACTTCTTGAAACCTTTCTCTCAGTACTACTGTTGCAAGACCATACTGGAGGCATGAAACGTTGTGAACGTTTTTTCAAGCATATCATAGTCAGTGATAATATCTCCACAGAGTTTCAATTTAGAAGTAATTATGAACATTGCAGAATTATATTCAGAAACAGACTTAAAGTCTTGGAGCCTCAGATGAGCCCAATCATATCGTGCTTGTGGAAGAGTGACCAACTTTAAGTTGTCATATCTTTCCTTTAAGGCATTCCACAAAACAAGTGGATCTTTGACTGTGAGATATTCT
Organism: Nicotiana attenuata; assembly: GCF_001879085.1. Lineage (NCBI taxonomy): Eukaryota > Viridiplantae > Streptophyta > Magnoliopsida > Solanales > Solanaceae > Nicotiana > Nicotiana attenuata. The sequence continues at coordinate 16,472,419 of NC_031995.1, read as the reverse complement.
ATTTTCAACCCTTCATCAAGGTGATGGCGCAACAAAATCAAGGCCTTAGCACATTCTTGGGTGGATGCTTTAGTTTTGTCTTTAATGGCGTCTCAAAGATCCATTGCATCGTGAAATAAAACAATAAAAGAAAAGAATAATATTGCAGAAAAAGAGAGAATAATTCTTATTGGATTTTGGTATGATTTACAATGGGTAAGACCCCTCTATTTATAGGGGAAAAATGACTTAGTCACAAAGTAAAACTCTACAAGATAGACATTCAATTTAATTACAATGGCGAAATACATAAACGGGCCCTCCATGTTGTCCACAACGGTCAGTTGAACACCTCAACTGAGACTATTTCCAGCTAAACACTTCAAGTAGCTATTAAGTAGGTCAAGTAAACACCTGAGTACAGTAGACCATATGCGTGAGTTGCACTTGCCGATGACATGGCAAATGAACCAATCAAAAAATGACACGTGTAATTTCGCCATAAGAATTTGACACATGTAATTAACAAAAAAATACATTTAAAAAAGAAAAAAACTTTTCTTCTAAACCAGGTTCCTCCTTCCCCTAACTCTTTCTTCCAAGCTTTCTCAAACTCTTCCACTTACTCCTTGAGCCCATGACCACCATTTCATTTGCAAAAAATTGGGCAAAGAAAAATTTAGATTCCAATCGGAACAAAAGGTAGTAGGTTAGATCTGGAGCGGAAGTGAAGGCTGGCGGTCGTCACCATTTTTAGGCCTAGCCAACGGCGAAGGTTTTCTGGCGGGTTTGTTTGTTATCTGCTTCTGGCATCTTGCTGGACTTGGGCTAGTGACGATAATAATTTGAAAAAGTTGCAGAAAAAATGAATTGACAATGAAAAGTGAAATTATATATCGGAAACAAGAAAAAAGAATAAATTTAAGTAGAGTAGAAAAATTCATAACTTTAATCAAATTTAGTTGTCTAACCTATTTAGTGGCCTTACCTTGGAGCCGGCCATGAGTGTCTTGATTGAAGAGTGTCAAGCTATTTCCACAAGTACTGGGAGGAATTATATTTTCCGATCGAATCTGGGAAACAGAATCACCGGGTGTTGATGATGAGTTCTCATGTTGTTTTGTGTAGAAGGGGAGTTGTGCTCGGACTTTTTGTCGGAGATTGACGGGGTATGACATTGGTTTGCTTTGGGTTTTCTTGTTTTTCATCTATGGTGAAAATTTTTTTGAAGAAGGGGAAGAAAAGATGAAGGTATGTGGGTCCACAAAAATAAAGGTTATTTTTTAAACTGAAAAGAAAAAGAAAAGAGCACAATTCATGTCCTCACGCGCTCAATTTGTAGCGAGACACAATTGATTTGCCATGTCAGCGCAAAGTATTTACTTGATATACTTTGTAAGTACTTGAAGTGTTTAACTGGAAATAGTCTCAATTGAGGTGTTCAACTGACCGGTGTGGACAACTTGAAAGGACTATTTATGTATTTCGCCAATTACAATTCTATTAGTAACAAATACTATAAAATTTTAAACTATATGGAGTAGTAGAAAATAACAATGTGTAGGATAGCCGGAACTACAAACTAGGGCTAGAAAGCACTGAGCAAAGTCTTTCAGTCTTCTTTGACAAAACCCCTAAAGCGCGCACACACACACATACGCCATATTCATGAAAGTTCCTGTATTGTGATTGCACATAACAAACACTAGCCTCCGTACTCCCATTATTATGCCCGTAATGGAAACAGAGAACTCAAACACCCCTAGAGCTGAAGAACTCAAGCAACTCGCGAATGAAGCATTCAAAGGTAAAAATAACACAAATTTGAACCTCCTTTATTCACTGCGTGGCCATTTATGCATAATCCGAAATATAAAGTCTATTTTCGATTTTGAATGAGTTTTTAGGGCACAAGTATTCGCAAGCTATTGATTTGTACACACGAGCGATTGCGTTGAACAGTGAGAATGCGGTGTACTGGGCTAATCGTGCGTTTGCTCATACCAAATTGGAGGAATATGGCAGCGCAATACAGGATGCAACTAAGGCTATTGAAACTGACCCTAAATATTCAAAGGTTAAGTTCCAAATTGTGAAAATATGGAAAAAGAATTATGCTTTCGTTGTTATTATTCTCAAAGTAATCCCTGAGGGGTTTTGATTGGGGTTGCAGGGTTATTATAGGCGAGGGGCTGCATATTTGGCAATGGGGAAGTTCAAAGATGCGCTCAAGGATTTTCAGCAGGTTGGTGGAGTACTATTTTTTGTAATTCTTCAGTCATATCAGCTGCAAATTGCTTGTGTATTATCAAATTTTTATTTTGTAAAGCTTTAATTGGGCACAAAGGAATGTGTCGAGTGAAACATTGCTTGTTTAAATAGCTTATGCATTAGAAGAGAAAATGATGCCTTACCAGTGACATTGTGTGGGCACTATGTCATTTGTGACCTTTTAGGTTTCTTGCCAATTCTATGCTCTAGCAACTTCCGGATGTACTAAATAAGTTATCCGGAAATACTAAGATTAACAACATTTGACATCAAATTCAAGTGCAATGACATGTTGGTGAAAAATAAAATAGGTCTGACCGTCAGAGTTTGTACTAAACTGCAATTTGTTTAAAGTCATCAACAGTAAGTTTGTGCCTTCTGGCTTGTCTTTTTGGTACATAGTTATGAGATATTCATTTTTCCGCTATAAGGAAGTTGGTTGCTAAATGGAGAAGTATTGAGCAATGCTGCTTCTCTAACTACTAGATCAGCTAAAGTGGGAATTAGAAGGCAAAAATTAGAGAAGGGTATTATAGATAATCATATAAGAAAGAAATCATACTGCAAATAACGGCTAAGGTGAATACTAAAGTTTATATTTTACTCAGGATAATAGCACTGCATGCAAGATACATACTGATATTGCATGCTTTATCAATTTGGCTAATCATCCGAAAAAAGGGTAAAAAAAAGGGAATGCACCATGATGTTATTTGATGTATTTCTTAGTAGTCTGGGTGAGCCTGAGAATAGGTGTAGAAGTAAACTCACAGTTGCAATGTTTAATTTTTGACTGGCAGCTAAGTTGCTTTGACTCAATTTTACTTTTGGGGTGTGCCTTTTCCCCCTTTTTGACATCATCAACTTACCCGTGCACAATAGAGCTCTAAACTCAGTTTGTTCCTTAGGTGTTTTTGGCATTTGGATTGTCTTAGCAACTTGTTCTTTTGATGGTTTGTGCAATGGCGGAAAAAGGCCGAATTCACATGTATATGAAACCTTCTCTTATGAGTGATAAATATATAGTTTGTTTTATTGCATTTGGCGGCGAACGGGAGGAACTGTTAGTTGGGTTATTCGCAGTGTATCACAGCACTGAATTTTAGTCTTAGCTTAGTCACCACGTATAAAGATTCCTCTCTATGATACATATGAAAACATTAGTTCAAAACGGGTACTTGATATCTAAGCAATATACATATATCCATACATAAACACACATACATACACAATTTTAGTGTTTGGACACTGGAAGAGATATCAAGTAATCTTTTTAGACTGCTGATTTCCTATGATAAAGGGTATTGATTTTTTTTTTGGTCTCAGACTATTAAAAGTATTTTATTCTTAATTATGGGTCACAATAGTTGACAAATATTTTGGAGAACTTAACTATATGGTCGTGTCTCCTAAGTGGAGTTCTTGGGTGTCTCTACATTTTATGTGCTCTGAGTATGTTGTCTGCATGTCTCTTTGAAGTCTGTCTTATAGTTTTGTGCAGAAGATGCCCCTATCTTCTCTAGGCAGAGCATATTGGTAGGTTTTACCTATCTGCAATTTATGAGACCTGTTTCTTTATTGTCTCACTCAGGTCAAGAAGTTATGTCCAAACGACCCAGATGCTACCAAGAAATTGAAGGAATGTGAAAAAGCTGTCATGAAGCTAAAATTTGAAGAAGCTATTTCTGTCCCAGAATCTCAGAGACGTTCAGTAGCTGATTCTATTGATTATCACACCGTAGGTATGATAGCTCCAAGCTGATCTTTCTTCCAAGCTGGTCTCGGTGTAAATTTCTTCCTAGCATGTATTTTTCGTGAAGTTTTCTTGCTTTCATTTATGACTATATTTGTTGGGTAAATTTCTTACATGTCATCATACTTCGCAAGGTGCATGGAACATGGTTACTATACTGGAAAAAGGCTTCTTTCCCTCTCCTTTTTTTATTTCTACTGCTTGTTGCTGCCACACACATTTGATCCATTAATTGGGGAAATGGGAATTGCTCAATATCCTTAAAATGGTGAATTTACTGTCATGAGTTCTATTTATCAGTAGGGTTTAGGAGGAGTTTGTGCATCTTTGTGTATCCTGATGCATCAGTTGTTTAGTTTCTCCATTTGTTTTCACTTCTCAGTCTATAGGTTATAGGTTAGATTGTTTTTTGTCGAAGAGGTTGGTGTTCTGCACAGACATCATTTTGCTGATGTTGGATGGTAGGAAATGTTGAATTATCTCTTACCGTCTCTTTCAGATGCTCCATTTGAAGTTACCATAACAAAATAAAGATAAATCATTTTGATCTTTTATACATCCTTGATTCGTTACAGATGATGATATGTTGTTTCATTACTTTCTGTAAGAACATAACAACATAACAACGTTGTTAAGGATGCATGTCCGACTAATTAACTGTAATTGAGCCATTGCTCACTTCTCCTAACCCATTTAGGAAATGTAGAACCCTCTAAATCAAATTGTAGCTACTAAAATAGTTTTTTTAGTTAAATGACCATTCGAATTGATATGGGCCTGCCCCTTTAGATGATTCATCAATAAACCTTCATTTCAAATAACAGGACAAAATAAAGATCTTTGAACTTAGTAACCTTCTCAAAAAGAAAAAAGGGATCTTCAAGCTTAGTCAACTTTCAACCTTTCATGTTAGTCCATATAGTTTTCGTTCTTATAAAAGTAAATGTTAATAGTACGATTTTACCTATTTCATCCTTATAGGGTCTGGCCCTGGCTCATCATATGTTTCCACCAAAGTAACTGCTGTATCAGCGGCAGCAGCACTAATGGCAGTACTGGTGGTATATATGGGGACTAAGGCAGCCACAGCGGTGGCAGCAGCAGCTTTGGCAGCCTTATTGATGGTCTTGCTAACATTTCGGTGGGCTCGCTTCAATGATACCAAGAGTCGAACACTTGAATTAGGTTTGAGCCTTTCTAAGAAAAAAGTCAACAAGTAAATAACCCAAGTCAGTGGTAGTTCCAAAACGGAATTCCATCATAATTAATCAAAGGAATAGCTAAAAAGGGACTAGCTGCAAACTGAACCAAATGTTCATAGTTTAATTTATGTTGCATTGCATTATGTTATATTTTGAGTAAAAGCTATTCCTGTCTAATTGATGCTATGTTCTATGTATCCAATTGCCAGGAGCATGGTATTCCAACTAAAAACATTTTCCTCCCCCTATATTCAGTGTTGACAGTAGTTATTTGTTTCTTTTACCCTTCTCCTAGGGCCATATGGTATGGTGTTAATTATTCACCTTTGTTACTCGATTTTAGGTGGGTTATCAATCACCGGTTTAACCGTACTGCCTAGAGTACCGCAGCACCCTTACTTTCTAACCATTAAAGATTAAAGTTTAGTAGTAAGATACTACTATATCTTTAGTTGGAACAGCTAACAGTTTTCACCCCTCATTACCGTGATACATTTCAATGCTTGGGTCACATCTGTTATTGTATTTTGTGGGGAATGTAGATTTTCTCTCTGCGTGAAGCAACACAGCAATGTTTTGCTATGCAGGTTTCCTTTTGAACTTCATGCTTAGAATTCTAAACTGCCCCTTGCTGAGGACATTCATCTGTTGCCTTATGCATTTACTGCCTTAGCTTTATGTATGCAGTAATTGCCAGTTTGATGGTCCTCGTCCATTACATTTTGGATATGTTAGTAAAGACTCGTTTAGGAGAATTGGACATTGAGGATGTGTGCATGTTCTGATGCTTCTTCCTTCTGATTCTTCCTTGCTTTTATGTGCCAACTTTGTTTTACTTATGATACTCTTAGAGGCCGTGTGATCATTTTCCCTTAAAAATGTTTTCAGGTTTTCCATTTTTTATGTGAGACTTTTTTCACTCCACAATTTGTCTTGACGTAGTTAGACCTCCTGGTGATGAGTCTGTGTTGGGGAACTGGCAATTTGTCAATGGCTTAAGCTTTATTAATAGTTTAGTACTGTCTATATGTCATCTAATTCAATGAATGAGAATGTGCTGCCTTTGCTGCTCATGGATTTACCATGTTGGTTTGGTGTTTGAAATTGTAGAAGTGGAGCCTCAATATACTGGTGCAAGGATAGAGGGAGATGTTGTAACATTAGATTTTGTAAAGAAGATGCTGGATGACTTCAAAAACCAGAAGAATTTACATAAAAGGTATGTTTCGTTTATGTGGTCATAATCTTCTCTTTAATTTTTGACATGCTTCTCAATCTTTCAATGTATGCTCTTATTTGGTAGATATGCCTACCAAGTAGTTCTGCAAACAAGAGAAATGCTGCGAGCATTGCCCTCCCTCGTGGATGTCGTTGTTCCCGAAGGGAAACACTTCACTGTATGTGGTGATGTACATGGTCAGGTAATGAATATCCTAATGATGGATCCTTCTTAAAGCTTGTTGCTGTCATCTTTGTCATTTGCTTCTTGTCCTTTTTGTTCTGTTTTTCCAGTTTTACCTCGCTCTTTAGCACACCATTGTTATGCCATCAAATGATATTGACCAAGGAACATGCATTTATAGAAAGCCCCAGAACTTTCAGGTGCTTGCTAGTAGTACTATTACATGCAAGAATAGCTAAAACAGGAAACTGTTGTTTTTTTCAAACTTTGCTGCTTGGTTCACCAATCTCTCTGGAGATTCTTTAGGGTGGAATCCTATTGTCAGAAAAGATGGGCTCCGAGTGGCTCCAACCTGTAAGCAAATTTAAGGCGCTGGAACCTATTAGAGATCGTGGGCTTTTTCCCTTAGACATATTTGTCCGTCTACCCTCCCCCCTCCCTAGTTAAAGATTAGAGCTCTTTCGTGAGCTAAAATTCTAGCGGTCATACGAGTTAATACGTAAGGCCTATCTACCATATCTGAACCGCAGTCCCTTCCTCTTATACTTATTGTTGCAAGGCCGAAACATCCCTTTTCCCTTTTTCACTGAAATCCGAATTTGGATTTCCCTGATGACATACTCAGTGGCCCCACCCGCTCAGTTTTTCTCTCTACTCAGGAGAAGCATCTTCACCTTCTTACCAGACTGGGTCACCTTCATATTTAGTATGCACTTCTCTTTCCACTCAGAAAGGAACAGTATAAAATAAAAGCTCTTGAACTTTAATTTTGGTAGAAGGTGGCGAGGAGCCTGTATTAGGTTTCCACACACTATCATGAACCTTCTATCCAAATTTCAATCTTGTCTCTTTGTCAACTTTGATTAACACTCTGGTCTGTCCAACAACCCTCAGAATCCCTGGGCTACAGAACTGAGCTGGCAAGCCCACAGGTCTAATCCAGGTTCTATCCAACACCAACTCTGAACTGTCTCCCTGATCAGTGGGTTACTCCATCCTTTTGAAAGCCACTCTTTGCTTGGTATTTGGTAAAATGGCCAGCTTCCCTTTTTGAAGGGAATTTAAGAAACCTTTGTACTTTCGCTGTAAACAACCAGTTGTGATTGACCCACTTCCAGACCATCCAATCTTCGGTCGTTTTAAGCTCTTCACCAAATTTTTGTACCAAAAGCCTCTACATAAAGTGTATCTTTTCGTCATGATTTACCCTCAACCTCCTCCTGTTGTTTTCCCTTGCTTTTCTTACTCCCCTTTATCAGAATTGCCAGCGTTTGTTTAATTTCTTCAACCTGAGCATAGGCTTGGGAACCCCTTTTACAGGCACTGCTGCTGGTCTCGTGAATGAATTTCGGCTTGCTTGTGTGATTGTCAAGCTAACTGGAAAAATATTTGACAAACAAATAATTGGCCAGTAAGATTTAGGTAAAACAGTAGTTTTTTCTGATTCAATTAAGGAACAGATCCTAAAGAGAACTTGTTTGTGCCTTTGGAGATGTGCTGCAGCCTGCACGATATAACATTTAGTCCTTTATTCTCTCCTTGCTGTTTATATAGTAAGAACATATTTTGCTGGGTCTACCATTTTTGTGCTGGCTGAATGACTTACTACTTTTTATTCCTTGTGATAAGTCTCAACATGGCTCTAAACTTTTGCTATTGCAGTTTTATGACCTTCTAAATATTTTCGAGCTCAATGGGCTTCCATCGGAAGACAATCCGTATCTGTTCAATGGTGACTTTGTTGATAGAGGGTCTTTCTCTCTAGAGGTCATATTGACATTATTTGCCTTCAAGTGCATGTGTCCATCAGGTAGACCACTTGCTCTCATTCTTCTTCGGTGTTGTAAGCTCGGGTTCTTTTATATTCTTACTCCCATTTAGTATCGGGTGGTATTTAAAGGTTTTCTGGTCACAAGTTCCAGTCTCCTCTTTTTTCTACTTAACCTTAATAATCTTTTCGAGTCATTTTTCTTTTTTTCCATTATTCATTTTCTATTTTTCTCTTTTTTTGGGTACATCAATTAGATCTAACAAGTGAATGTGCCGTTTTGGGCTCCATGTAGGTCTAGGTGGTGTCTTAATGCTTTTGTTTGAGCATACTGATATTGCAATACATTAAACTCTAAGATCAAAGCTATGATTTTGTTTTTTTACATCAAAGCTATGTTTTTTTTATCAGTTCTCTGCTAGCATGACCTAAAAAGTAATTCGTCTTTTCATTGATTCAGTGAGTTTATCGCTGGTTTTAGAGTTGTTTAGATGGGCCAATTGTATCTTGCTAACAACTTCAAATTTTCAGCTATATACCTTGCGAGAGGAAATCATGAAAGCAAGAGCATGAACAAGATATATGGGTTTGAGGGCGAGGTCAGATCCAAGTTAAGCGAAACCTTTGTGGAACTCTTTGCAGAAGTGTTCTGTTGCTTGCCTTTGGCTCATGTCATAAATGGAAAAGTCTTTGTAGTTCATGGAGGCCTTTTCAGTGTTGATGGTGTGAAACTTTCTGATATTAGAGCAATTGATCGGTTTTGTGAGCCCCCTGAGGAGGGTAAGTTCTAATGCAAGTAGAGAAGTATTTTTGTTTATCCTTTCAATATGCTATTGTTGCTTTTAACAAACTGCTAATTACTCTGTTCTGAGATCCTTGATGCTCCATTAATCATCTGACTAACTTTCCAAAACAACAGCTAGGAAAAACTATGCATGCCAACATGTTTGTAATATAAAAAACTGTCCATTCTCATTTGCATGGTAGTTATCATCATTGACACATTGTCCCTGCACGCCACTTTGTTGATGCATGCTAAAAGAGAGATTCAGTCCAGACTCTACTATTATTTGATCCATGATTTGTCAGCCAAGCAGCATGGAGCTTTCTCCAGCTATGCGTCATCTTTATTAGTTAATATACTGACTTACGTTTTTGATAGTTAGTATCAATTTGCTGACTTGTTTCTCATAAAAAATAAAAAATTTGCTGACTTGTTACAGCTGTTTATTTATATTTTCTTACCTTGGTCAGACATAGTAACATGGCCAAGTTGTTTTAGGTAATAACTGGTGCTTTGTTTGATCTCCTTCAGGGTTAATGTGTGAATTGCTATGGAGTGATCCACAACCTCAGCCTGGTAGAGGACCTAGTAAACGAGGTGTTGGTCTTTCTTTCGGGGCGGATATAACTAAAAGATTCTTGCAAGAAAATAATTTAGGTACTTATCTTTTCCTTTCTCCCCTATTCTGTTGTTTGACCATGCAGAGAATCGACATTTCACTCTATTTCTGTCCTCTTGATGGGTTTTACCACATATATTCGATGCTGACAAGTGTGCATGCTTGCAGATTTAGTGGTCCGATCTCATGAAGTGAAGGATGAAGGTTATGAGATTGAGCATGACGGCAAGCTCATCACGGTGTTTTCTGCTCCAAATTATTGTGACCAGGTAATTTGTCTCTACATTTTCTCCTCTCAGGAACTTATTTGAGCTCAATGCAACTTAAGGTCAATAAAAATTACAATTTGCTAGTAAAGAAACACCTTCCGGTTAAAAGCTGCCTTTAGGTTGAAATGTAACATTTCATCCAACCTCTACTGGGTTTCCTCCATGTATAGGTTTTGTAGTTCTGCGATTTGTCGGTCAAGTTTAGCCTTGAAGTTGTGCCTGAGGACAGCCCAAAGAGATAGTGCCTTTATTGCTTCATTTAGGATATTAACATTAGGGGAAATGTCATCAAAAAGTAACTGTGCCATGACAAGTCAAAGCTGCTGGACATGAAATTAGAACAAATCATGTTATGTGCCTCCAGAAGGATGTACTCTAGTGATCTGTTAAGATAAGAACTTCTAGGGGCCTTTCTGTTTCTAGGTGGATTTGGAATTTGTTTGATATTGACTTTGTCAGCAACTTTGGTGGATGCCATTGTGAGCATATTTGGTAAATGGCATGGTATCCTGTTCCTTGAGGTCATTCTTGTTACACCAAAGCATTGTGAGTTTTGTGCATTGCTCATAATATAATTTTAAGTACATATAGTCATTTTATCTGCTACTCTCTGGGACATTAGTGGTGATTAAATCTGACAGGATAATCTGATAGCTTGAAGTGTGTTATCTATACATTTGTCTATCAATTAGAGCGAGTATCCTGCAATTTGTAGTAATTTCTGCTCGTACTACTCAGTACTCGTAGTTTTGTTTCCTACATGAAGTTCCCTTGATGTGGATGGAAATCATTTAATCAATATACTCAAATACAACTGCTTTGCATGTTGCAGATGGGTAACAAGGGTGCTTTTATACGGTTTGAGGCTCCCGATATGAAGCCAAACATTGTGACATTTTCAGCAGTGGTTAGTGGCTTTTATATTTGAAATGTCCTTTTTACTCCTCGATACTAACACTTTTAGAAATATATGAAATTTCCTCAAGTCTCTGTATTCCTTTCATGGGTTGGCTCAGTTTAAGCCAAGACTGGACTAATTTCATCGCTTTGCATTATATGCAGCCACATCCTGATGTCAAGCCGATGGCATATGCGAACAACTTCCTTAGAATGTTCTCTTAAACCTGAAACCTAACTTGCAGTATTACAATTGATGCAACCTTTTGTCTCACTGACCAAGTGCATAAACATCAGGAGGCAGAAAATTAGTAACGTACAGGCAATTATCTGCGGTGTCATTTTTTGGACAACTTCCTGACTTGCACGCCGCTGGTGAGGATCCTCACCTCGTTTGTTTTGTGTGGACAGAAAGACTTGGGTTAAGGTGTAAACACTTCAATAACAATGCTGTGTAAGATGTTTGGTGGATTGTCCCTTGTATTATTTATATTCCTCTGCGCAAGATTGTCGCAATTCTCATTTCTCTTAGAATGTCCAAACTGGGAGCTTTGATCAGTTGAAATTTTGGTCTTTCCTTTGTCTATTTTCTTGATTAAATAGGCGGTAATTTACCTGTCAGCTAAGTGTGACAACTCCTGTCTGATAATTGGATTGTCATTTGTCTCTGTGCCTGTGGCCAGATTACTGGTCAATGGTCACTGGCATTTCCTGGCTTTTGGTTCTTTAATAATAATATATAACGGCTTGTAACGAGCAAACACAATTTTTCTATCAATTTGTGAAGGTGCTGCGTTGTATATTGCCACGCGGAGCAAGTGTTGCTACAAAACATTCAACTCCCTTAGTGCCATTTAGGTTTCTCCATGGGGAAATAAGTTCATGCTATGTTCTGGCGAGGTCCGAGGCTTGTAAAGAAGCAATTAAGAGTTGAACAATTGAGCTGTTGTACATACTGAATCAGTCCTTCAATGAACTGGAATATTTTCTTGGTGATCTTTCCTTAAAAAAGTGTTAATAGATCACTGATAATTCAGTGCGTGCAATCTAGCACTTGTGCATGTGGCCAATGTCGAGGAATCATTTTTTCACCGTTTGCGGTACAACTTGATTTACAGGATGTTACAGTCTGCTGTTTGCTTGTAATTTTTAATGAAATCCAACTTTTCCAACAGGTATTCACTGTACATCTTTTGCCAAAATATCGTACAGGGACTGAGTAGGTAAATTTGGGAGAATTTAGTAGGTCTTTAATCCAACTACCAGTCAGTTTACTTCACCGAGATGTAAATGTAAAAATTTCTTCCTTTTGTGTCATGCTCTCTCTCTCTCTCTCTCTTTTATAAGTTAAAAAATTGATTCTTAGTTACCTACGGAAACTAGGAACTCGTGCATCTGTCTAGGTTCCTATTTAGGTGTAAAAGGAAATTGATTTGAAGGTTTTTATATCATAATATAATACTCCCTCCGGTCCAAAATAAGTGATTTTTTGGCCTTTTTCTTGTGGTCCAAAATAAGTGATTTTTCCAGATTTCAAGAATGAATTAATTATTTTTTTCCTACATTGTCCTTGGAGTAAATAATGTTGGAATATGTGTTAGGAGTGTTTATGTGAGATAGTAAAGGTTAATATGGTCAATTCCATTGCTAATTAATGTTAAAAGGTAGATTTCTTAATCTGTGTGAAAACATCCAAAAAATCATTTATTTTGGACTGGAGAGAGTACTGTTTTTTTTTTCTTCCCTTTATTCTATCATTTCAGAGTAGCAGCCATTGGAAATTGAGTCAAGCAATCTGTCAAACATGCGTAGTCATTAATAATTTCATTGAGCATCAAATTTTATGGAGGGAAAGCTGAAGGTTTTGGACCCAGCGTTAGGACAAGTAGTATTACATTTATCTCTTAATCTCAACTGTCTGTCTAGGATTGGAAAAGATGCTAACAGTAATCAAGAAAAAAGTGTCGAAACGAAAGAAGAAAAAGTTAAACTATAAGGAGGTTTAGGAATTGGCCCTCCTCTCTCCTCTCAATTTTGGCAAGGTTGCGGAATGAAGTTGCAATCTTGTGCGGCTCTTTCCCGAATCCCGCGCACAGCAAAAGTTTACTGAACCTGCTTGATCACGCCCAACTCTAGTCCTAAAAAGGATAAGTGGGTTGCTGCAAATATAATCCGGTCTAAAAGTGCGGAGTCGAATCCCACAGAGAACTAAGGCTTAGCTGTATCTGTTTAATATCACCAAGAAGACAAGATTGAAAATAAATAAACAGCTGAAAACTAACTATGCTTGAATTGTAAACAATTGGAATAAAGGTCTAAGGCAATGGTTTCCCCCGTTGTTGATTTCCTTGGTTGTATGTTTCTTATAGCGTTGACTTAGTTGCCTCTATCAATCATGAACTCTCCAGCTATCATAAATCTCTCTCAAGCAATTATGATAATTTACTAGACGCACTCTCTCAAGCTACGCTAGCTAGATTCGCATTATAGTTCACTTAGATCGCACCCGAGGTATCGTTATCTCTAATCCAACCTCTAAACCCTCGGTTATGACTCTCGCCTATACTCCGGGAGTGATGTTGTTCAAACAACTACCTAAATATGCACTCTCTCTCAAGCAGATACATAATAAATAGGAACGGCTAATTAAGGATCCTTTCAATTAACCACAATCAAAACATAGTTGAACAAATAGAGATTAAACTAATTCAAATCTATATTACTTATAACAACCAATTCATCCCCAACGGGTTTCACCAAAACCTTAGATTAGAAAAGTTAGCTACTCATGAAAATAACAAAAATCACAAACGAATTCATATTCAAAGGTAAAAGAACAAAGAAGAAGATTAAAGATTGATGTCCAATGATCCTCCTAGCCTCTTGCCCCCAAGGGTGTTGTCTAACCCTAAAGTAGTGTCTCTCTCTCTTCAAAATAGGTTTAGGACCCCTTTTATACAAGTTGGAATAGTGTAGGGCCGAAATTACCTTGTCCCGGACGAAATAGGACTTCTTTTTGACGCCTGGAGCGGCGCGGCCGCGGCCAAAACGCGGTAGGACCGAGGCCAGACAAGCTCTCTGATTTTCTGCCGCGGTCAGTTCCGTGGTCGCGGTTTCGACCGCATTTTTCACCCTGTTCCTTTTGGAATTTAGAAAAACGTAAAACATGAAAGTTGTAACCCTTTGAGTTAGCTTTCCAACCATATATTGTGGAGTCCAAATGGAGTTCTGAGAAAAAAGTTATGTCTATTTTACTAGACAGTGCGCAACATGCCTCCTCGAGTCTTCGTTCGTACTTAATTATCAAATTTGACCCCCGAATACGATCCCGGCTTAATTCCTTGGGCTTTTACTCAGACTTCAAAGTAGGGGTGTGCATTCGAATCGTTTTATCGATAAATCGAATCGATTATTTGTTATCGAAATCGAAATCGAAAAAATCGAAACCTTATTGAAACGATAACGATAAGCATATGTACAAATCGATAATCGATAAGTAATTATCGATAAGGGTCAAAATCGAATCGATAAATCGAATGCAAACTCCTAGACTGTAGACACTTGTTAAATGAGTAATTACCTATTTGTGTAGATTAATATAACATACAGAATGTATATATACTACGCTACTATTTTGAAAGCGGCTATACAATATTATTTTTCCTAATCTATACCCTTTCCTTTACCCTAAGTCCCTTACCCTATTATTTCCTCTACCACATTTAAGGAATGATCATATTTAAAGATCAAGGGAATGAAGTTCAAATTAATAGAAAACAGAATTAGCAGTGATGATGCGTTTTGTTTTTTTTTATACCGTTGGAGTGTTGGTGGCATACATTTGATCCCTTACTTTAGTTTTATTGCATGTGCTTGTTGACACAATTTTTATATTATAAATGGCGTTCGTCTTATTTTAGCTTCTTTTTGTCCATATTAGTTAGGCGCGTTTATAGCGATATACTTTCCGTGGAATCCCGTAAATTTTCTTATTGGTGTAATCGATAACCGAATCGATAAGCCCCCAAAATCGATAAATCGAAATCGAAAAAATCGAAACCTTATTGAAACGATAACGATAAGCATATGTACAAATCGATAATCGATAAGTAATTATTGATAAGGGTCAAAATCGAATCGATAAATCGAATGCACACCCTTACTTCAAAGCTCCAAATCACTTGAATTCATTCCATAACATCTATATAGCTCGAAATCACTCCTACAAGGCATAAAACACACCGTTAGTGCAAAACAATAGCGATTAAAGCGCAAACTCAACTAAAGTGCAGTAAATTAGAGTGTAATAAGCGACTAGAATATGTAATTATAGCCTATCATCACTGCTTTTTTGCATAATGAAGTTGCAAAGCCATTAGTAAAAAATTAAGCTACCTAAAATTGTGTAATTTCCTACATTTTGATATGTTTTCTATGTGGTCCAATTTAAACAAACCTAGTAAAATGAAAACGTATTCTCTGTTATTGTCCATCCACTCTCTCTATCTTTGTCTCCCCTCACTAGGTTTTTCAGAGTTTTCTGACCCTACCTAGGATTCAATTTCTCACTGAGTATTATGTCCCCCACCCATCATTCAATCACATTGCACTCAGTTCACAACCCCACCAAATTCTCCACCCTATCCCCTGGCCAAAGAAACCAAACCCCAAAACCCCATACATACAGAGTCTTTTTCAAAATGATTCTGTTCTTAATAAACCAGATATAACTCCTACAACTGATCAGATTTTCACAGACCTCAACACAATGTACTGTTCATTTTCATTTTCTTTTCCTCTGCTTCTACTGCTCATCATGTCCATCTTATTTCTTTCTACTCCTTCTGCCTCCACCAATCAACAGTCAACAAACATGGATCCTCATGAGCTAGAAACTCTTTTCAAGATTATGGAAACTGTTTCCTCTGATCAAAACTGGAGAATTTTACATCCATATCCTTGTAAACCAGGTTCATCTTGGCTTGGTATTGAGTGCAAAAATGGTGTTGATAATAAATCCCATGTTACTAGGCTTGATTTTGGCACACGTCCTAACCCAACATGCAAGCCTACAGCCACATTCCCTAATCTTATTTTCCAACTCCCAAATCTAGAATCTGTTTTCTTCATACAGTGCTTCACACACAGTAGGACAAGAATATCTGTTTCAAGAAACAGACTTCTCAGCACTTCACTTCAGCAGCTGAGTCTAAGATCAAACCCTTCACTCATTGGCTCTATCCCTTCTCAACTCTCTTCACTAAAGTCACTTCAAGTTCTCACACTGTCACAGAACAGTTTAATTGGACAAATTCCAGTACAAATCTTCAGTATGAGCTTTCTTGTACATCTTGATTTGACCTATAACAAGCTTACAGGCAACGTTCCAGACCAAATTGGCAATCTCCAAAATCTTGTAGGCCTTGATTTAAGTTATAATAAGTTCATAGGGCCAATCCCTGACACAATTGGCCAACTTGGTATGCTCCAAAAACTGGACTTAAGCTCCAATGCAATTACTGGAAGTATTCCAGAGAGCATTGAGAACTTGCCTTCCTTGAGTTTCATGGCTTTAAGTAACAACAAATTAAGTGGGAAGTTTCCTAAAGGATTATCAAAGCTTCAGAGTTTGCAATATTTTCTTATGGATGACAATCCAATGTTCATACCATTACCAGTAGAATTTGGTCAGTTGAAGAAACTTCAAGAATTAAGACTTGCTGGCTCTGGTTATTCAGGCACAATACCATCTAGTTATTCACAGCTCTTGAATTTAACCACCTTGTCATTACAGAATAACAAATTGAGGGGGGAAATCCCAGTTGGATTTTCCAGTCTCTCACATATATATCACTTGAATTTGAGCAGGAATTTTCTGGGAGGTGTGGTTCCTTTTAATTCTAGTTTCTTGAAAAGGTTAGGCAGGAATTTGGACCTTAGTGGTAATCCTGGGTTATGTTTGAGTCCATCTGAAGCAGATGCAGTTTTCATTGGTGTTGGAGTCTGTGGGAGAAACAACACAAATAATTCCATAACCATGCCATTTAAGAAATCTGAAGCTCCATCTGGACATAACATATCATTCTTTCTTGTGGCTGCTTTAGGTATTGTTGCATTTCATTATCTATTTTCACTAGTGTAGGCTTGTTGTATAATTTTTTATTCTTTCAAGTAAAAGTTGCCACCCAAAATTTCTTATCATGATTGGTCCTTATAATATGTGTGATGATTGATGATCATTGCCATTAAAACACCAATCCAGCAGTCAATGAAGTGGGTGAAAATCATGAGAGATTAAGGTTCAAATTCTAGCAGAGACGAAATGCGCTAGGTGGTTTCTTTTCATCTATCTAAGCTCCGGCGGGCAGATTACAAAATTACCTAGTACTGGTAGTGACAAGATTAGCATATATTACGTGAAATAATTGAGGTAAGCGCAAGCTGACTCATATACTATTATTATAGCAGAAGATGATCACTACCAATGCTTGATTCCAAGTTTTGATTTTATACAAGATAAAACTAGCATGTTGCAATTGGTTATTAATCAGCATTGTTGATTGAAGGTATATATAGTTTAAGGCACTAAGCAATAAGGAATATAATTTGTTTGGGCTCTTCTATTATCCCAGTTCTGGCTTGTAAAATGTGGTGACCTATAGCTAGGTGTGAGGAGTACAATATTGCACAGACAAAGTGAGTCATGTATAGGTAGTAGCTCTGTTAAGATGTGATGTGTAATTGCCCCCACTTGTCCTTCTAATTGCTTTATATCTGACCCTGAAAACAATTTAGGGTCAGATATATTTCAAATTGACAAAACTGGTTTGATCTTTTTTGTTATAAAAACTTTACTCAAATCAAAACTAGTATTTCTGAAAAGAACATAATACCTACCTTTTCTTTTTCTGTATATAGAGAACAAGAAAGAGCAATATATAGTCCATTCTTTTTCCTATTGGAGTGAGTGTAATGTTCACTCTATCACTTGTACGTATACAAGCTAGTGTACAACAATACTATAGTCATGTTATAGCTTTCCCAAGCCTTGGAACAGTTTTACTATATCGTTGGAAAAGGATACTTTAATTCTTGATAGGTTAAATACAGCAAAAAACTGGAGGGAGCGAAATACAGGTCGCAAAGCTTTTGTGGGAAATCTCATTTACTTTGTTGGCAAAAGAATACCTATTGGCTGCTATAAATACAAAGCACTAACTATTACTCACCATTTGGTCCTCACATAGACACATTATTATTATAGGAAGAAAACTCACACCCTCACGTGGGAAAACCAATCCTTGAACAATGCATTTAAACCATTGGAGCGAAGAAATATGGAGTCACAACGACTTTGTGACGACAAATTTTTATACTTAGATTGTGAATTTAAACTTATAAAGGTTTTAACCTCGTGAGAATTTCTGAGATTTGAAACTCCAACAAATTTTTAAACTCCAGTATGGTGGAGTTGTATCGTGTTTTATTTTGGAGTATTGTTACAAATAGCCGCCCATATTTAGTAGAAATGGCGTGGGGTAGCCACTGTTTAAGCTGGTATTTACTTTTTATCCAGTATTTTTAATGCTTAGCAATAGTAGCCACTAGTCTATTAAAATTAATATGAAAAGACTGTACCCTTTCTTCTATCTCTTTTCTCTCTGATCCTACGTATACAAATATTGGAGGATAGACTGCTTGTTGTTCTTCCTCTTTTGGTACCATTGATGAGGAATGGAAAACTTGTTTGCTATCAAAGTTGTTTGTAGGGTTTGCACTAGTTGCTAGTATCTTCTTCTTCAATTTAGTATTCCAGTGATTTTTCACATCATTATCTGTTCTTCCTGGTAGCTTAGATGCTATAACAAACCATCTGCAAATTCAAAAAATAAAAATAAAAATACTTGGGGTCACTCTTAAATACTCAAAATGTTATTAAAATGGGAAAGTTAAAGGAAAAAAATCAGGTTTTAAAAGAGCAAGAATTAGCCTGCTTCCAAGTTGAGTGTAGAGAGAGTAGATAATGTTGTCTTCCTCTTGTGTAAAATTTCCAAGTTTAATATCCGGTCTCAAATAATTCAACCATCTTAACCAGCAACTCTTACCACAACGCTTTAGGCCTGTGTTAGTTAATTTGCACACAGATAAGTTAGTCTTTAGTGTTGAACAAAGGCTATATACATAATATATAATATAGTGTGTAAATTCAAAAGTTAAGGACATGGTCCTGAACCTAGAGTTTCAAGTTCAAAAGTTAAGGAAATGTAGTCTTGAAGTCCTAAAGTTAAGTTCAATAGTTAAGGACACAAGTTCAAAAGTTAAGGACATGCAGTCCTTAACTTACAGTTACAAGTTCTAAAGTTAAGGACAAGCAGTCCTTAACTTACAGTTACAAGTTCAAAAGTTAAGGACAGACAGTCCTTAACTTACAGTTACAAGTTCAAAAGTTAAGGACAATAGGTCCTTAACTTTGATTTCCAAGTTCAAAAGTTAAGGACATGCAGTCCTTAACTTACAGTTACACGTTCAAAAGTTAAGGACATGCGCATGTCCTTAACTTACAGTTACAAGTTCAAAAGTTAAGGACAATAGGTCCTTAACTTTGACTTACAAGTTCAAAAGTTAAGGACGCTTGGTCTTGAAGTTTGAGTTCCAAGTTCAAAAGTTAAGGACATGTAGCCTTAAAGTCCTGAACTTAGAGTTCCAAGTTCAAAAGTTAAGGACATGTAGTCCTGAAGTTAAGTACAAAAGTTAATGATATGAGCAAAAGGGTATTTTCGTCCGGGCAGTTAAAGTTTATTAAAGCAGTGGCTAAAGACTAAAGACATTTTAAACGATGGATTAAAAGTAAATACATGTGTTATTAGTGGCCAACCGTGCACTTCCCCCCATATTTATTGTTTATTTTTTTTTTAGCTATATACACAGTTTATACATTGCTTATACACAATTATACATATTTAATATATAAATTATGCATATATTATACCTCCGTAGGCTATTTTAGTTTAAGCGGTTGGGTGGACGGCTATTTGGGTTAATTCTTCAACCTTTTTCTCGTCAAAAGAATGGCTAAATGTGTAATAGTTTTTGAAATAGTGGCTAAAGCTTGATAAGCGGCCCAAAAGTGACTATTTATTAATGGGATTTTTACCTAGCTATACTATAATAGAAACCTATTTACTATTTATTTAGGTTCCTTATTAATCACTTTATATACCTATATTTACTAGTTTTATACAAAACCAAAAAAAGGAGAAAATGAAAAATACCTTAAATATTGGGTATCCGTTACACATAATCCCCTACATTTAAGATACTCTTCCTTTTTTCAAGGAAAACTATATCTGTCTTTGTACTTACCCAAGATCATCACCTCTCTTTGTACTTGACCAAAATCATCACCATAAGAAATCCACTGAACTCCAAAATCATCACCTCTCTTTGTACCTACCCACAGTAAGAAACCCATTGATACTCATGATCTTTCTAACCCAAAAATCTCGCTTGCTCACTCCTCTTCCACTGTTATCCTCCCAAAATTGCAGATTCTTTCCTCTTCCAAAGCTGTTGATATACGATTTCTCTCTTTAGTCATCCAAAATCTCTTTCTTATTTATACAATATAGAAGAAATTCGAAGATTTGCTCTACAATCAAGTTATGGGTAAGCTTCACTCTACATTAAAGTTGGTTTTAGGTTAAATTTCATAATGAAACTCGAGGAAGATGAAGTTTCGGAATTGTATTACGATTGTATGATAAAGGTATCATAATTGTATTGAGTTGTATTTGATACATCAATACCTAAGACAATTCTGATACAATACTAATATTATTAAAATACAATATCGAATTATAGTTTAAGTTTAGAGTTGGTTCTAGGTGGATGTTTTAAATTGAAACTGGAAAAAGATGAAGATCAAAGTTGTATCATAATTTAGAATTGTATCACAATTTGTACCTAAAACAATACACGATACAATACTAATACAAGTATAATACGATATTGTATCAGTTTAAGTTTAGAGTCGGTTTTAAGTTGTATCATAATTGTATCAGAATTGTGTAAGAATTCTTTCAGGATTGTATCAAATTTGTATTGGAATTTATGAGCAGTTGTGAGATCGTGACGAATTTCACAGTTGGTATCACAAATATATGATAATTATATATTAATTTATTAGTATTGTATTAGGTATTATTTTTGTATAGTAATGTACCATCTACAAGTTATATACAATTGTGATACGAGTATGATACAATTACATTTTACGTATTGATGTATCTGATACAATTTAAATATAATTATGATACATTTATCGTACAATTCCTGAATATTTCTTCATTTTGAGTGTTGTCCGGTCTCCTAGCAAAAGAACGATGCAATTGATGATTTAATTAACCCTTCTGATGTTAACTTGATGGAGATGGCTGCATATCCATGGCAACCTATACTACACCATGTCGCCCTAGAGAGAGAGGAGAGAGGAGAGAGCGTGGGGTTTTGACTAATTGTAGGTAATGTGGGTGAGAGGAATTTTGAGATTGAGCATCGTGTTTTCAGGGAATGGGGGAAGAGAATGGAATGTATCAAAGTAGAGAAAGAAAGAAAATAGTGTAACTGAATAGCGTATTTAGTGGCTTAGGGGTAGGAGGTAACCAAAATTAGATATTTTGCTATAAACATTAAAAGGTATCTATAGAATATAATTTTTTAAAATGGTATTTATTTAAAATAAATAAGGTGTTAACCTTTGCTATAGGAGGTAAAAATTCCTAAATTATATGAAGATAATATTATCAGAGTGTACATCATACCTCCTTATGAGTAAATAAGAATTCTCCTCGAAGACTATTCCTTCAATACTGTTTTCTAGTCTGAGAGGTAACCAAATTGCAAAAAACAAAAAACGTGTTTATCTCCAATTGAAACAAGTTAGAATTACATTATATAACCCACGTGTTATATGTTCCTCGACAACGTGTTATAGTCAAGCAATAACTCTTAGTACTGTAATTCAACGATGGGTATTGAGGAGTCGAGAGTTGGCCAAATTCAGTTTATTTTATGGTCATCAAAAACACACGAGGTGTATGTCTCCCGAAGACAAAAGTCTCTCTCACATCTGCTTCATGGTGTTAAACGACGAGATCCATTTTAAGACATTGCATTTGAATATTAAGTTTTTTTTTGTCTTTGTATACCTAAAAATCGTCTTAAACTTCCCTAACATTCACCACAAATCAGAAATCGGAGGAAAGTACGATGCAATCAAATATTACCACGAAATTCACAACGAGGTTCTGTCTTAAAGCTTCTCGTGATTCTATACCAATGTCTGAACCCCACCAATTCTCGTCACAGGACTTACATGGATCTTGTACTTGATTCTCAACCTGCTACGGGAGGTCAAGCTATGACCCCATTAGCTATTGAGACAAGGCTTCTTGTCTTCTGATTGCAGTTGCATCCCTGACCGACTTTACATATTCTTGATAGACGAATATCCCCTTACCCTACTAGCTCCATTAATAAGATAAATAAGATGAAAGGAACAATCTGTGTCGAAACATGTCTGGAGTGCACTCCCTTTTTCCAGGCTCACGGTACTGTATTATACAAGAAAAGATTTCTTCAAAAAATAGTAAAAGAAGTGGCCAGACTTTAGTCTCCTTATACTATTCCAGTTTTGAAATTTGCCTATAACTTGATGTATTTCCCAATACCATGATTTTTGCTAGTAATTCAGAATATTCAAAAAGAAAAATTACATAGCTCAAACCCTCCAAGGGAAACAAAAAAAGAGAGAACAGATGGTTGGGCATTGCGTTCACCATCCAACAAAGTGGAAAAAAGAGATTACATACAATTACAGGATGGCTTAAGAGATAAGAACAGAATAAAATCGACAACTTTATTGCAACTTAATCTAGACTTTCATCGCTATTCGCTGGTTTTGTTCCCAAAGCAATATAATTAACACTGATGTCATCAGATAAAAACCAACAACCTGTCAAAGGGTTGTATACAAATCCAGCCATCTCTTGCACCTAACAAAAGCACAAGATTACCATTCCGAGTGGCGCAAAAACACAGAAATGGGGTTGACAATGATTTAGCTGAAAACAGAAAGGCGGGTAGTCCACTTACAGTTATAGAAGCACGTTGAAGAATAAGGACTAGTTCTTCTGGGGTTACAAAGCTTGACCATTGATGTGTCCCTTTAGGAAGCTGCAAAGTCCATTTAGAACTATTCATGTTTAGTTAAGCTGACAGCAATATGATCAATGTACAACCATTATGTTCTTGGAATGGTAAAATCAATCTAAACTCTTCCTCTCCTCCAACTCTATGAAAGCAAATGCAAGAAGGCGACAAACAAACACAGACATGGGAAGCAGGGCTGATACTCGAGGAACACCAACTTTCCGTATTTCCTTGCTACAGATAATTAGCAAAAAATTTCCGTTTAACATGGCAACTCTTATGCACAGAACGATAGTATATATCAGCAAGATGAATCCTAGCAAATTCAATAGCAGAACGTAATTGGCATACCTTGAAGCATAATCATCTTTAAATCCAGGACATAACACGGTAAACAGAATGTTTCCATTTACACGTATGATAAAGCAAGAACATTAACGTGATCCGCATAAATTGAAAGTTCAATTTAAGCTAAAAGAAGAAATACATAGAGAACTATCCACAAACACCTTTCCTTTAACTGGCTCCATAGTTTTAAAGTGCACCAGCAAATCTCCATACACAAATATCATATATGCATAGCTATGGAACATTTTGGGATCATTTAATTTTGCAAGAAATCAATCCATCCGAGTAGACATAAACCAACAATGACCAGAATTTAGTAGGAATTACTAAATATATGTACCCAATGTAGGAGATACTCTGCTGCAACAATCGTTGTTGCATATGCTCTCATTGAACGATTAATTGTGGATATAACAGTAGCGCCGCCAGGGATGGTCAATGCTGATAGTGACTGGCAGAATCCAGCAGGATCTGCTACATGCTCAATCACCTATGCAATGACGAAAATAAGATTCACATATTAGTAGAGATCAGATCAAAGTTGGGAACAGAACAGGGGAGGTTTTGACCCGAATGTTGCATTTTCACTTCAGCATTCAGACTTCCTAGCTCATGTTCATTATGTCCATCGCTTTGTAACATGTCATTTACATTCAACCATTTCAGAGGTTACTTATACATTGTTTATCAGCTTAATTAAAAATCAAAATAATCAAACCCAAATATAAAAATGCAGAATAAAAGATAATGCAAATGGACTTTTAAAAAGAAAAAAAGGAGTTGAAATCACCTTAAACTAGGCCCAAATATTCTCTTCCCACACCCACTTCCCTCACCCACAAAAAAAAAAAAAAAAGATTTTAACTTCCATTATTCGTTTCATATGTTCATGTGTGATGTGTATACAAATGTTTATATCCAACCTGTTTGATCGCCATCAACTTCATCTTATTTAATTATAATACAAGTATCAAATTACATACATCCATCTGCATCAGTAAATGTACAGTCTGACTCCAACGGCCTCCAATTATCAGACGAGAGAAAGTGCATCAAAGTTAAAAAAAGAGTAAATCTGCTCAAAAGACCAAGGACTTTACTCAATGTACTGCGCAAAGTCCAAATAGATAGTGAAAGCTTGCGAAGCAAAAGATACAAATGATGTAAGTACAGCTTACTAGAACTGTTGGATTGCAATTAAGAAGTTAAAATAACTTAGAACAGAGTCAGGTATTACTTACTAAATCATACCTCTAAAGAAATTACAGCATCAAATTGTCTCTGTTCTTCAACCAGGTTTTCTGTTGATATATATAACATTCAATAGTGTCATTTTTCGAAGAATAATCTTGAGATGCAGAATAAACACAGAATTTTAAAATAAGGTTACCAAAATCTTTTTTCCTGCAGTTTCAAGACATATGACATCAGCCAAGGTTGTTATACAACATAATTAAAAACTAGCAACATACACAAGCATCAAATCATTAATGTGTTTGTGTCTTTGTGGCATAAGAGTAATTGCCATATAACTATTAGTCTAAAACAATTAGCTTGATTCATAATCTCTCAAACATTTTAAGTAGCTGCTCTGAGATTAGGCACAGGCGCCATGGCAAAGTCAATTTCTTTTTCTACTATAAAATTTCTTCAGGAAAGCAAACATAACGACAAAGAAAAACATTTTTAGAATTTAAAGCGGAGACAAAAACAAGTAACAAACAACTAAGATCACCCCAAAAAAAATATTGCATACCTTTTTTCTTTCACGAGGAATCTCACGCTCCAATAATTTTGCAAGTTCAAATACCATTATCGAATATGCAATCTGTTTTTAATTCAAGTCTTTCTGAAGCTTGATGATTTTAGTTATATCTTTTTTAATTAATAAGTGTTTTTTATTATATTACACTGAAGAAAGCATTCATGGAGAAAAATAGATAAAGTGGAGTAGTGGACAGAACTTAATATAGTAGACCAAGTAGATGACATTTCAATTGAGTTTCTCTTCTCTGCATTCATCTGCTGGAAGGTGAAATTCACAGTGAGGACATAACCAACCACGCAAGTCAAGGAATGCAGCGATTAGGGTTTTAACTCTTATGTTGGTTATCATGAAGCTACAAATAATTAGCACACTATCTCGACCAATTACCGACCTCCATAATCTCCATAAGGAAGAAAGAGGTTAACCAATTATGATCCGAGGATCCAACACATAATGAGCACTTTCTTTTGTGGTTCACACAGTTAAATGGGGATAATTTCATACTATTGCAGCTCAAATCAGAACCACACAAAATTTGCAAAAGGCAATGACATACAACAGTTTTGATCAGAATCCACTTCAATTATATAGGAATGAAAGTGAGTGATGCCAAAATTCATTTCAAATTGCTAGGTTGAGCAGACAAAAGCAGTGCTTGATCATTGACATGGTTTCATAATGATAGCTGATGTAATGCAGACTACTTCTCCAATTCTCAATTAAAGAAGGCACCAACAAATTCCGGCACCTAAACCTGCTCATAGATCTGTTCCTTTTTAAATGGTGTCCGATCACTGTATATTGTAATAGAAAATTAACATGCACATAGAAGTTAGCAATATTTGAACTTAAGTATCATCAAACAAGACAGACATGTACCAGCGGTTGTGCACCGATATTCAATTGAAGACGCTTTTGGATCCAAATCCTGAAAGAAATATTGAAGTCCATAAGTATCCACTACATAGCATGATACGGGTTTGACTGTCATATTTGTATAGGTATGACATGGGGACACACGAAGATAATAGTCGGAACTGACACCAATTAAACACTATATCATGTATTATATGTCATTCTCTACATAGCAGAATCAACAAAAAAGATACTGGAAGAAGCATAAGAATATATAACTTCAAAAATAATACAATATCAATTTTTTATTCTTAAAAATAATGCAAAATCAATTTTAACAGAATTTAACACCAGAACATGAATTCTAGACACACACCCATAAAACTATGATAGAATTTAAGATAGGATTTACAGCTTAATAAACAGCAAAAATAATGCTGAATCTATATGTGTTAATCTAGCTTAGAACTCCTTCAAATGGAAGTTAATCAGTTTTATAAAGTGGTTTCGATTACTTCATCACGGATATGATTTCAGAGAATACGCCCTGTGTTTTTAATTTCTTAAACTACTGTTTGGTACATAAAGACCCGAAGTTGTCACAGAAAAGTGTTGTCGCGGGCTCAAGAGTTGTGCTTTGGTCTCTTGGAAGGACAAGCACATCTAGATATGGGGATATGCTGTGCAGAAAATATAACGTAAAATAAGGAACTCATTTTTTTTTCACATACCAAAAGTTAGTACCCTACATATATTTTATCCAATACCTACATATATTTTATCCAATACGATTACGACATAATTACATGGACTAAAGTTCAGTAACTGAGCACCTTAAATGCAATCTTTTGAAAATATTTTTCTGGTATATATCAATCATGGGAACAGCTAGAGTGCAACTTCGATTTGCGAACATCCCAGAACATCACAGCATATATGACTGCACGAAAACAAAGATCTAAAGGATAATCTGGCTTGTTCCCATTTTATGCAAAAAGGAAGAGACTCGTAGAATGGAAGAGATAAACAGAGCTTTGCAAATTTTGGTTAAAACATGACAAGATCTATACATCTTAATCAGAGCATCTTGTGCCAAATTTACTAAATGCGTAAGTTGCCAATCCCTGGACTTTGTTATGTGTCTACTTTATCTGCTTGCCAAACTTATGATACTATTTCTATGCCAGCAGCATGAAGCACTGGTCCGAATGAATATTGCTCCACCTCCCTCAATAATGCCTAAGATTTAAACATTTCTTTATTTTCAGATCACCTAAAAGGGCAGAAGAAAGATTTCGTTTCTTCAACAGTTATATTGCTTCATCTCTACTGGACCTTTAAGTAGGATTAAAAACCTAGACAGAAGAAACATCAGATAACCAAATGTTCTATATTGGAACTTTTCTTGCATTTTCTGTCAACATTGGGTACTTCTGATTCAGTAGACATTCTAGTGATAAGCTCAAAACCATTCTAAATGTTAAAATCCTAGTACCTCTTTCTTCCCGATCTCTTTGACCATCAAGCGAACTATAATTTTGACGGGAGCAAAACTGTAATTGTCCCTCAAGGTAAGGTCGTAAGGATGTCTACAGAAAACTCAAAATCAATAAAAAGACTCGTAAAATTTTAAATGTCATGCTCGTGATATTTCATGCGTGAAAGAACTTTAAAGAAACTGTACATTAACCAGACAAGACTTAAAACAGCAGTTTAATAGTGCACAATGGGTACATCTAAGAGTAAAACATACCGCATGAAGGCGAGCAATCTTAATATTTTTGTCCACAGCGTCAACTCCCATGACAGTAGCTCCCATTCGAGCCAAAGGCTGAATTAAGAGGGAAAATGAGATGTGCCAAGCCATACGTTTCAAATAGGCAAATAACTATATTCACAGGAGAAAAGTAATCTGCCATATGCAAATGTAAAAGTGAACTTAATCGAGTACTAAGCTTAAAGAATGTATACCTCAGTTAAAATTCCCCCTCCACAACCAACATCGACAAACTTTAATCCTTCAAAAGGTCTAGTGCAATTTGGATCCTTTCTGATACAACAAAAACAGATTTAGCTTCCAGGGATACAACAAGAGTAAAAACTGCATGTAGAGCAGTGTCAAGATGTACATAATAAACTGCATGAATAAGAACGCACCATCTCAAACCAGAGTAATTCACTCAGTTTGAGCCACACCTTGTATTGGTGTTATGTGCATTTTAATAGTATTAAATTATAATATTAAAGTGCATTAACTTTTGTGATGTTAGTGGCTATAAATTGGCAAGAAAGTGGTCATTATCTTTGGTTTAACTCATATAACCACTAATACCATGACCTATCACTAATTACCCACTAAAGCTTAAATCTGTAACCACCAACCCATGTTCTAAAATTTTACTATCCCACTACCTTGTTATTTATTTTATGGAAGAAGTTCTACACCTATAAATAATGGTGTTTCTTTCTTGTGTTTGGGTATGAGAAAAGTATTGTAGCGTACATGAAATAGTGAGGTTGGTGTAGTGAAAAAGAGAGTTGAGAGAAGGTGTTCATTTTTTGTGGGGCTTTCCCACTCAATAACTTTGTCCGGAGTTTGTTCAATTCATACGACACTGTCAGGCAGTTGTATCTTGAAGGGGACAAGTCAAGAGTGTTACTGCTGTACCGATGAAGATTCTATCGCAATGGGCTTGAATCTTCTTAAAAAGACCGAGATATCCATGCCTAAGCTGGAGAATGTTTATTTATTTTTCTTCATCTTATTTTTTCATATGCAATTCCTTGTATTTTCACCAACACATTGTTAGGACGTTGATACACTAAATACAATAGCTTCTTTATAAAGACATGCACTTCTGAGAGTTTTCAAGTAGAGACAAAGGTAGCGATAATTTGATTTTCTGTTTTTTATTTTTAAGTGCAAATTTTGTAGTAACTTTTTCTAGAAAGTATAACGGAAAATAGGAACTAATTTGCTGATTACCCTATCTGACAAGGGAGGGTTTTTGCAAATAAGGGAGGTTAGTATACTAGCGAACTCTAAAACCAGCTCAGCATGATTTTTTTAACATAAGCCTGAAAAGAAGGCTACTAATATAGTACTCCCTCCGTTCCAATTTACGTGAACCTGTTTGACTGGGCACGGAGTTTAAGAAAAAATGAAAGACTTATTTGTTGTCCTAAACAAGTCCAAATGGGGCCCAGAGTATTTGTGTGGTTATAAAAGCTTAGCTTCTCATTAAGGTATAAGGTAGAGTTATAAGTTTAAGCTAAATTGTTACCAAATTTAGAAAGGGTTCATTCTTTCCGGAACGAACAAAAAAGGAAATAGCTTCACATAAACTGGAACACAGATAGTATAATAATTACCTGAAATGGCGACAAAGAGAGGACCTAATGAAAGCAAGTCTCGTAGGGTTCATCATATGTAATGGCTTAAACGGTCCTTCTGCATCCCACCTGATTATAAACTCAAATTCAGTACCAAAAACAACTATGCCTCAATTAAAAGAACAAATTGCGGAACCTTTGAACTTTATATAATACCAGGTCTCGGAAATGGCGGAGAATTTAGCAAGTTCAAATTCATTGAGAGAACTTGTAGAGGTGGTGGAGGGATTAGGGGATGGAGGTGGTGGAGGATTTATAGGAGTTGGCTGAGAAACTTCCGAATAAGATCGCCATTTTACTTGATTATGTAACGACTGGAAGTTGGAATTGGGGTCTCTGAGTATATTATTGAAACGAGTATTGCTGAGTTGAGAGACTCTGCATAGGGATCTCAGTCGGTTATGAACGAGTTTCGAAGCCATGGCTGACGAGCTCGAAAATATGGTGTAACGTGTTGCTAATAGGACAACAGCTTTGTCATAGTAACACTTTTGTGTTATACACAGTTAGGTGACCCCGTCATCATTGGGCCTGATTCCTGATTGGGTCTTTGGCCCAAACTTGTTTTCTTGGGCTGTAAGAAATTAATAAGAAATTTTTACCTCCTATAGTAAAGGTTAACACCTTATTTATTTTAAAAAATTATATTCTATATATACCTTTTAATGTTTATAGCAAAATATCTAATTTTGGTTACCTCCTACCCCTAAGCCACTAAATACGCTATTCAATTACACTATTTTCTTTCTCTCTCTACTTTGATACATGCCATTCTCTTTCCTCATTCCCTGAAAACATGATGCTCAATCTCAAAATTCCTCTCACCCACATCACCTACAATTAGTCAAAAAACCCACACTCTCTCCTCTCTCCTCTCTCTCTAGGGCGACATGCTGTAGTATAGGTTGCCATGGATACGCAGCCCTCTCCATCAAGTTAACATCAGAAGGGTTAAGGTTGAATCTCAAGAGCCTTTGTTTGGATCTCGTTTCCGAATCAGGTAACGGCGTATCCTCGTAGATGATGAGATGCCGATTGCCGGAGTTCGGACTGCCATCTTCAGGTTGCTTGCTCTGCGCCCTTCGCTTCAATGGTGGTGTTCTCAGCATCACGATTCCTTCCTTTTTCCATTCACGGGCTCAGCGCGATCCTAGGGTTTTGAATACACTACCTGAATCGCCTGTATATCTCTGATTGATGATGTATTTAGTGCTTTTCAAATGAAGCTAAGAGGAGTATTTCAAAAACTGAGGCGCCAATTGGTAATTTATTGGATCGTATTCGGGGACCCATTGGGGCTGAGCAACTTGGTTTTCTATTAATATATTTCAATGTATCACATTGTATTTTCATGTATTTCATTGTATTCATTGTCTATTTTTTCATTGTAATTCAACGTATCTCACTGTATTCTATGTATTTCATTGTATTCACTGTCTTTTTTTCATTGTATTTCAATTTATCCCGCTGTATTCTATGTATTTCATTGTATTCACTGTCTCGCTATATGCCATGAATGTATTCATATGTTTTTTTTTTAATTAATATAATTTATGTACTCAGATGTATTATATAATTTCTCTGAAGATTGCTGTGTTTTTGGGGTATTTTTCGGTTGAGAATCTTTTTTATAACTGGAAATACAAAATTTGTGTGTTGTAATTGAGTTTGTTGAGTTATATTAGGAGTCTATTATGTTAATTGATTCACTTTCCATTTAAAAATAGTGTAATCCCCTGTTTCACGCCTTGAATACAATCGAATACAGTCGAATACAATAATTTGTCCAGATGTAATCCCATGTTTCATGCCATGAATACACTCGAATACAACAACTGATTAGCTGGACTTCCCTGATTCACACCTATTTTTGCTATTGTATTCATGAATACAGTAGCTTAAATACATATAATACATCTTATAACAACAGAAAATGTATCTACAATCCGTAATATAGCAAATGGTATCTATATATAGCTAATTACCACTAAAAGATAGTGCTTTATGAAAATTTCACAATTAATAAAGGGACTTTTACGGGAGAAGTGCACGGTTGGCCACTATTTAAGGATGTCTTTACTCTTTATTCACGGTTTAGGATGTATTTACTTTTTAGCCAGTGCTTAATAATCTTTTACCTGCCCGGACGAAAATACCCCTGTGTTAGACATGGGTGCTGTGTAAATATTAAGGACATGGTGTCCTTAACTTCATGAATGTTGTGTAAATATTAAGGACTACTTGTCCTTAGTTTTTGAACTTGTAACTCTAAGTTTAGGACTACATATTTCACGCTTGGAATTTAATTTTGTGCTTTGGAAGGAAAAATGTAGGCTAATTAATTAGGGAGTCTTGAATGTTTGGTGTGGCCAAAGTTGGGTCACACCACCCTTTCTTAAAATGAGCTAATATTTGAAGTACTTGATATGTCGCGTATGATAACTGATGACATGTTGGAAAATTCTTTTGAAGTAAACAAATGAAATATCCTCAAATGAAGGCAAAAACAAACTAATTAGTAATTAACACCGCCAGTATTTTAATTTGCAAGAGAAGATTATCTAATTGCCATTATTATATTTCTAACTAATACTCAAGATTCCTGATATATTAGCTATCACGTGTAATGATATTCCTATACCTAACAACCACGGATCGGAGTTAGTGGCGCCTTAACAAAGTAGATGGCCTAAAGCATTTTTTCGTGAAGAGGTCTTAATTTTTTTCTTTGAACTTTCATACATATTTTTATTTAAAGTCTATTTTTATAGTTTCTTGATATGCAAAGTAGTTAAGTAATAATTTTTTCATAGTTAATTTCTTCAAGTAATTTTTTTAATTGATAATATAGCTAATCATTCACATGGCTAAATAGTTCTCTGTTTATTTTTTTTTATTTATAAAAATCATGTAATTTTTACCTTAAAATATTAAGTATATGAAAAAATTAAGGAATTTTTACCTCATATAGTAAAGGTTAACACCTTATTTATTTTAAATAAATACGATTTTAAAAAATTTTATTCTATAGATACCTTTTAATGTTTATGTCATGACCCCAGTTCGCCTTCCTTGAACTTCGTGACGGCACCTAGTCTCTACGACTAGGTAAGCCTAACAATTTGCGGAAAAAGGAACAAAATGGGAAAAACTAATAAAAACTGAAGATAAACAAATATAGAAGTGTTTAAGATGCTGCTCGGCATGTACCAACACAAGAGTTCTTTGATGTATTTCTGCTGATTGATACACGTTCCCTTTATGGAATGCTTCACTTGAAGACCAGGAAGACATTCGGTTCCTCCATCATACTCATTTCAAACTTACTTCCCATGAGTTTAGCAAATTCTTTACATAATGAGTCAGTTGTAGCTCCAAATATGATGTCATCCACATAAATCTGAACAATGAGTAGGTTCCTTCATGATTTCTTCATAAAATAAGTGTTGTCAATTTTCCCTCTTGTAAAGCCTTTTTCTAGAAGGAATTTTGACAACCTTTCACACCAAGCACGGGGAGCCTGACTCCTATAATAGTTCTGTCAGCAGGTCGTAGAACCAGGTTCCACACACTGTTCCTTTCAAGTTGACGGAGCTCTTCTTGCATAGCTTCTTAGAACCAGGTTGAATACTAGAGTCTAAGGATATGATTACATTTTGAAGGGATGTGAACTCTTTTGCTTCTAGTTGGATGCTTGAACTTCAGAATTTGACGGACCAGGTTCTTCCATATGTGAATCATCATTGACATCAACAGCATTATGACATCCACTATTGTGTTC
The DNA here is from genome assembly GCF_001879085.1 of Nicotiana attenuata. Taxonomy (NCBI): domain Eukaryota; kingdom Viridiplantae; phylum Streptophyta; class Magnoliopsida; order Solanales; family Solanaceae; genus Nicotiana; species Nicotiana attenuata. The sequence continues at coordinate 16,439,120 of NC_031995.1, read as the reverse complement.
TGCATCAGAAGTTCCTAATGCTGCATCTCCATCTCTTTCTTCAGCTTCAGTGGTAGTAATTGGGGTACCAAGTTCCTCTTGAGAAGTAGAAGAGGATGTTGCACTGTCTTCGCCTGTCTCCTTCATCTGACTCATCATATCAGCCTTGCCATTTGAAACATCAGATATTTTCCTTAGCACATGCATCACACACTCTGTGCTCCTTGAAATTTGAATTTGGCAGACCACGAACCAGGTCCTTCTTCAAGCAGCTCATATCACCAGCTTGTAGAGACTTAAAATTAGCAACGTAGATATTCTTGTATCTTTTGGTTACTAAGACCACTTCGCCAGTTACCAGATTAGTAACTGTGCACACTTTAGACAAGAACTCTTCATCACCGATTTGAGAGACTTTCCAACCTTTCCGACACCGAGAATGTACCCATTCTTTAATTTCCAGAGGATACATTCCCTCCCTGCAGGGCCTTCAGTGAAAGGAAATCATTTGTTCTCCCAGTCATGAGCTTCGAGCAGTCGCTATCTATGTACCACTGTTGATTGCTCCCTTTCACTGTTCCCTACACACTAAATCAATGACTAGACTTAGGAACCCAAGCCAGCTTGGGTCCCTTATAATGATAGAACGGGCGGATCAAACTTCTTTTTGCCCATGCAGGCAGCACATATTTTCTTTTCAGGGAACCAGGTTCCTCATCAGTACGCCTCTTTTCAATAAAAACTCTGTTTTTCTGTAAAGACTGAATTTTAACTTTACAAGAGTCCTTGTAATGACCAGTTTGACCACAGTGAGTGCACAACCTATTATCAGCCATAGTTATATACTTCCTATGGGGATTATAGGAGGTTTTAGCCTTTTGGAACCCGATGCCTTGCCTGTTTCCACCATTACTCCTACACATAAACGTTATTACATCAGAGGACCGAGTCCATTTAAGTGACTTATCAAGATCATTTTTAACCCTTTTTAAATCCCCCTGAAGTTGTCTATTCTTTTCAAGCTCAGCAACAAGACTTGTTTTAACTTTCTTAAGCTCACTCTCAAGCTCAAGTTGAGCCTCTCTAGCCACTTCCTCTCTCTCAGTGTTGTCCATCCATTTTTTTGTTTGCTTTTTAAACAAGTTATGCTCTCTAGTTACTTCTTCCACTTGTTCCCTTAATTCTTCAATGGAAACTACCATATCGTCCCTTTCTTGCTCAGTAGCTGCAATTTTCTCTACTAGAGTATTCTTTTCTTTGCTAAGGTTCTCTATGGTTTCCTTCAAGTCATCAACCACTACCATCAAATCATCTCTAGACTGTTCAACATCTCCTAGCTCTATGATTAAGGCATCTTTATCATTAACAAAACTATAATATGTATCAATTAGAATATTTGCTAATGACATTAATTTTTTCGAAGAGTAGGACTTCAGATTTCTCTGAACATCCCTGAAAGTTACCTCATGATTGTCATCCTCTTCATCCTCATCGGACTGAGCCGTCATTGCAAACAATGAATCAAATTCCTTTGCTTCATTTTGCACATCCATCATGGAGCTGCTTCCTGCATCCGGTTCCTCTTCTGATTCATTGGAGGAGTCTCCCCATGCAGCAAGAGCTTGCTTCACAACATTGTCAGCTGCACTTTTTCGGCTGAATCGTTTGTCAGGAACCAGGTTCCTTTTTGCTACTTTGTCAGAGTTGTGTTTGTGATGCTCTTGTTTCAGAAATGGGCAGTCTCATTGATGAAGTGTCCAGGATTTCCACACTTATGACAGCAATCATTTCCTTTGAAATTCCTATTGGAACCTCCTTTCTTTGGGATCCTATCATTTTTGCGACCCATCTTCTGACTTTGTGGTATATTGGTTGATTGACTTTCCTCAAAGTTTGGTGGAGCATCCATGCAGATCCTTTCTAGGTGTTAACCTTTTAGAAAGAACCCGCTCTGATACCAATTGTTAGAAAACTAAGCGTCCACCAGACTGTATAGAGAACCGGGTTCTCTATGAGTTTCCATTGAAAATACTGATGAACCAAACTGTATAGCGATATGGTCTTATATCAGTTCCCACAGTGCTAACTGCTGATCCAATATGTAGATGAGACACAGAATAAGTTCCTACTGTATAGAGAACCAGATTCTCTATAAGTTCCCACTGTAAGCAACAGACTGTAAAATCAACTAGTATAGGGAATCAGGTTCTCTAATTGTTCTCGCAGTAGCTCGGCAATAAGTAAAGAACACAGAGGATTTTATGTGGAAAATCCCAACTCAAGGGGACAAAAACCACGACTTACACTTGTAGGCTTTCAACTTCACTAACTTGTAAACCCCTATTACAAGCCACTTTGTAATGACTCTATTACAAAGGATTCAACTCAACTAACTTGTGGTACTCTCACCACAAGCCACTTTGTGACTCTCTAGTTACAAAGACTTTGACTAACTTGTGATACTCTCATCACAAGCCACTTTGTAATAACTCTATTACAAAGACTTCAATCACTCTAACTTGTAATAACACTATTACAAGCCACTTTATAACTCTCTAGTTACAAAGACTTTAACTTATGACTAAACCTAGTCACAACATAAACTGGAGAGTTTACAAATTTGGGTTTCCTAAAAACAGCTTCTAAAAAGCAAGATAGGAGTTACAATGAAGAACAAATAACAAAGACTCAACAAACCTAAGGACTTAAGATATCTTCAATCTTGGATCCGGTCCTTGAGGTTGAATCAGCTTTGTTCTTGAGAGAGGTTGTTCTTGCACTTGAGAGAATATTTTCGTTTTTGATTTTGCAAGTCTTGAAACTGAATCTCGTGCCTTGCATAAGGTTTATACTACAAAAGAGATCACCTTAGTGATGTCAAATCTTGGTTAGTACATGCCACTTCTTCATGGGAAGTGATTGCTGCACTGTTGCAGGCAGTCACTTTCTGCAGTTACTTTCTAGCTGTACAGTTGACCTATATTTATGTCAGGGGAACACTAAGGGATCAGGTCCCTAATCTGGTTCTTGTGAATCTAAAGCACACTGCCCAGATTATCTTGAGTCGCTTTACTTGAATGATTGTACCAGGCATGCTTCAGGTCCTTTATCTGGTTCTCTCATGAAGTAAGTTGTTTTACCTTCCTTGATGGTATTTATACGCACGTGACATCACTTACAATGATGTAAACAAAGTAGGTAAAAAGCCTTCCATAGAAAGTTGACTGCTGCACTGTTCCTGTGCAGTAGCGTGTGCAGGCAGTAACTTTCCTGCTGGAGAGTTGACTTCATACAATCTCCTCGTGAACTTGTAGGGACCTGTTTCCTCAGCTGTTCCTTGCACTCTGAAGGGTTGAGTTATATCCCACGCTGGATCCCAACCTGGAACTTTGTGATCTCAAGGTCTTGTAGATGTGTAGCAGGTTCTTTATCTGGTTCTGGAGGGTAAGTTTGTTAGATCATCAAAACATAAAGTAAAGTACTTATGCCCAAGGTACTTGTATCCTATCATGAGTTATTTTGCTGTTTTCCATGATAATATCTCCGATTTTTCAAAAACACCTCTTCGTCTTCAAAACTAGGGTTTCTTAACCGCTTTTCAAAATGACTTTTCCTCTGATTTTCAGTATTATTCTATGATGTTTACTATGTTTAAACGGTTTATTTAAGTTTTCCTTTTATCTGATTCATTATGTTAAGAACCCTAATTCTTGGTTTTAATCCTGGGTTCTGAGAACTGTCCTAGCTTATTTATTCGTCTAATTTGTTCGCATGTCTGTTATTCATCAATGTGTTCTATGTTTCTATGATTTTACCCTGTTATGCTCATTAGGATTTTTGATTTTGCTTTTTCCGCCTATATTATGTTTATTCTGTTTATTAACAGAAATTTGTGGTAATTTCCTCTAATAAGTTCTATTTCTAGTTGAATCCCTAATTTTCTGTGATTGATACCCTTTACTGATTTCCTATGGTAATATTCTTTACTGATTTCCGACCTTTAGTTTACTTCTTGCCTTATTACATGGCTGACTATACTATTAATTGATTATTATATTATTTCCTTAATTAGAATTGATTCTTACAATTTGAATTGATTCCCTTAATTAAGGGAGTACTTGTACTGATTTAGCTCTAATTGGTTCTGAGTTCGATAATTACTATACAATTGTGATTCTTATCTTATTTTACCTAGTTTCAAACTACTACATACGTGCTCCTTCATTAACAGTCAACACACACGAACACATTAGCTAAAACTCTCTCACACTCAAAACTTTTCTGCTCTCTTCTTTGGTTACTTGCTATTATTCTGAGTTAGCCGGTTGCAAGACAAGGCTAATTATTGTGCTCTCCTCTTCTTCACTTTGTGTTTACTATCTCTTTACTGGAATGTTATGATTTCAATTCAAGTCCCAAAACCAATATGCTTCTTTTACTGCTTTAGTTTATCATGTTTCTAATTTGTTTCTATCTATGGTTCTGTTGTTCAACATGTAATTGACATGTTCACATTATTGCTTCATCTAGCGTGCTAGTCTAACCCTCTTAGGGCATTTCAGAACATGTTCTACTTCCATGCTAGTCTGTATCAATGTGACTCTACCCTGTTTTGAATGCTTGTCTACTTGTTATCCAGTTTTGATATGCACTTACTTTGCAGACTAATCTGTCACTTTAAATGTCTGATTCTATGATTGGTTCTGAAATTCATACTGTGTTGGTACCACTAGCTATCCCCTAATCCCATAAAACCCCACAAGAACTGCTATGCTCCTGTATACTATGTGCTCTATGTGTCCCCCAAATCCCATTACCCATGTTTGTGGTGGCTGAACCTGCCTTGGTTCTATGTTCCTTGGTTATGTATGAACTTGCTTTGGGTGTTGTGTTTGGACTGTTGCTTATTACTCTACTCTTTTTTCAAAACTGTCCTATTGAATAATTTCCTCTATTGTTTTACAAAACTATTTCAAACAAGTCTCTTCTCAAATTGTTTTCCTGCTTAAATCTTTTCAAAACTATGTCAAGCACTCTCACATCTACTTAGGTTTAAGCTCTACCCCTCTAATGTGTGACTGCTTAGAGATCCTTATGAGATTCCTCTGAACTCTGATACATTAGATCTGGCCCTTCCACACTGCACTTACTCAACTATGGTTATGAAATCTGGGTGTGAGCACTGCCCGGGATTCCTTGAGGTCCTTAGGAAACTCTGACACACCCGGGTTATGTGAAAGGCTGTGAGGCAATCTGGCATTGGAAATTCTAGAAATTTGGGCCTACTTTCAGGCTCCCTATAGTGTAACTTCTTATTTTTCTTATCTACTTATGTAATTCATTCGATATTGGCCTGTAATAATTTGTTGTAAACAGATACTGGGGATGGATAGTGAAAATGGGAGGGTAGCTATGCATGTTATAAACATCAAAGGGGTAGAAACCATGCTTTAGGTTTACATTTCCTATATGTGCAATAGAATCCATGTTTAGGACCAACATGTGAAAAACATATCATGTATTAGAGACCATGCTCCCTAGGTTTTTTTTATTATGTATGCTGTTTCGGCATCTCATTTTGAAATTCCTGCTATCACTTAGAAATTCTGTTTCTTGGATAAAAGGCATTAAAACAAAAACTGCTGCACCTGCACACTTGACAGCATGCTCTACAATGCTGTAACCTCTTATGCATTTAGAAATCCTGCTTTAGGAAATTTTGCAGTCATGCTGTGCATTTAGAAATCCTGCTTTAGGAATCTTGCATATAAATCGTTCTATACCTTATGTGTGCATATTAGATACCATGTTTAGGTTCTCGTTCACACTCACTTAGTTACGCGTAGTTAAACTACTGACGCGTGAAAAGGGATATAAATAGTCTCATCCTGCTTTAAACAAATTAGTAATAATCCTGTATCCTGTAAGACTTAGAACAACATGCTTTAGGTAAAATAACTTCTAAACTGTTTTAATAATTCTGGTAACTGTTGTTCATTATCCTACGCCTAGGCAAGCCTTAGGTAATCAACCTCTATAAAATTGGAAATTGTTCTTTGTGTTTACTGCTTAATGGTTAACAGGCTTAAAATCAGTAGGCAAACTGATTAGGGCCCCTGCTTCTGAGCTCATAAAATAATTATGCATGTCTCTTGTGTTCTGATACTCACCTAGACATCATGTCTTAGGATCCCGTTTAACAAATACTGCCCTTATTTGTGTTTGAGTCATGCTGTTTACATGCCTTGTCTGTGGAGGTAAAACTGAGCCTCTTATTTGCTTTTTCCTGCTTTTTATTTGCTAAAGTCCTATGTGTTCTTGCTTGTCGCTCTAGTATTTTCTCCTTTAAACCTAAGGGTCTGTCTAGAACTGCTTATAGGTAGAGGTCCTAATTTTCTCCAGGACTATTAAGAAGGGACGGGTAACAGCACGCATAGAGATCGCTAAATAACATTCGCTTAATAACCGCTAAGGGGAGGGAAGGGTAGATATGGACATGATGACTACGCGTTAATGTCACGTGTAGCCCCTCATTGAGTTGTGTTTACCGGGAATTGCGTGGGGTGATCCTGTAGGCTAACAAACCTTGGACCCCTCCTTCCCAAATTCCCTTTGTCTAAAACTTTACTTTCTTTTATATGTGCACAATTTGTTCAAAGCCTTTGTCTTAATATTTGAGTCATACAATGTCCAACATGCTCTATTTGCAATTATGTGTTTCAACTACTTATTTATTAAAGGACTAATTCATAAGTATAAGTTCGGCCGGGACCCACCGTTGTGGACCGAGAGGGGTGCCTAACACCTTCCCCTCAAGGTTATTTCGAGCCCTTACCCTAAATCTCTGGTAATGCAAACTAGTCTAAGAGTTAATCGCTCTAGGTGCCCTAACGCACCATAATCCGTTAGGTGGCGACTCTTCAAATACCCAAATCCCAAAAGGAAACGAGTCGATTCCCCCATGGAATGTCGAAACCCGGACCTTTCTCTGCGAGGAGGGAAATAAGGGGGCGCGACAGCATGGCGACTCTGCTGGGGATATATTAGGCTCTTACCATAACGAACTTATTTTTGCGAATTAGTCCAAGCATGCTTTATCCCGTACCCCTTTCCCCTTATTTGAATTTAACTGTCTGTTTTCTTTTAAGCATTTACGATTCTTTATCCCTAAAACTGACGTATCTCTTTGTTTTCTTTTTCTGTAACTGTCTTTCAATTATTTACATACTGTATTTATTTTTCTACGTGCAAATACTTGAGTACATGTTATTAATTGCTGCATAAATCATGCTCCACATCATATTCCACTTGTGCATATCAAATCCTATAGCAACGCTTGATGAGTGGTTGCGCTCTTCCTATTTATTACCCTTAAATTAGGAAAGGCTTATTTGCGGTAAAACTAGTCGATCAGCGGTGCAGTCGACGGTTATGTGCCTTTCCCCCTCAAGTTGTTCGCTTGAGGGTACCATTCTAAAACCCCATAAGTAACCTTACTCTGGTCAAAATTGTGCATGCATCATGGTCAAACCTAGTCAGATCAATTATGTCCACATAATAATCCTTTAAGATGATCCTTATCCAAAGTCCACCGGGTTTTCCATAATCCCAACAGACACAACCACGTTCTGTACATTAATTTGGAGAACTAAATGCTGATATGCTGATCATGAATGTATAAATAGTTGAGTCTGGTGGGGGAGAAAGGCCTAACCCTTTTATTTTGCAAAAAATGAGGCACGAGGTCCCCAGATTCGGTATGGTTAGCAACATCCCTCCATTGCTGCTAGATTGGTAGGAGGACCTTTCCTCAAGTGACAAAAAACATATAAGAAAGTACCTGGGTAACTTGCCTTCCCAGCTAGACATTGAGCCAAACAAGAGGTTGATCGAGGCTGCCACTTTATTCTGGGATAGTGAAAGGGCGGTGTTTCGTTTTGGCGGCATAGAAATGACACCACTTCTAGAGGAAATCGGAGGGCTTGCGGGCTTGACTTGGGATAGCCCCGGGTTATTGGTGCCGAAAAACCGTACTGGCAAAGGGTTCTTAAAGATGATGGGGCTGAAGAAGAATGCCGACCTAGTGGTTGAAGGAATCTTACAAACTTTCGAATACCTGTATGAGAGGTATGGCCATAGCAAGTCCTTCCGTACTTACCATGATGAGATCTCTCTCACTTCTCTGGGCCATATACACCGCAGAGTGTTCGTGTTCATTGTATGCTTTCTGGGCCTGATAGTGTTCCTAATGAAAAAGGAAAGAATCCACACTAGGTTGGCCATTATTGCCAAGACTTTGATGGAGGGGATCAATGGACAGACATACACCATAGTCCCCATGATCATAGCCGACATCTATAGGGCTCTGGAGCGCTGTCAAAGAGGGGTCCAACATTTCGAGGGTTGTAAGTTGTTGCTGCAATTGTGGTTGCTAGAACATCTTCAAAGGGGCCAGTATCGCCAAGAATTTCCGCGAAGGGCTTGGAATGACCATATTTCCTTCCATCACCCTAAGCGGATAACCTACATTCCGGATAGGTTTGCTCAGCGGGAGAGTGCCAAAGAGTGGGTGGAATTCTTCGACAATCTGACCGAGGAGCAAGTGCAATGGATGTTTGAGTGGTTCCCAACGGAAGAATTTATCATCAGATCCAGGGACGCTTCACACTTGGTGATGATTGGGTTGAGAGGGATATACCCTTATGTCCCTATCCGAGTTATGAGGCAAGCAGGCAGGAAACAGGTTGTGCCAAGGGTTGCCAAGATGAGTCATTTCAGAGTAGACTTTCAAGACGATGACGTTCCTTACAAGTGCCAAGCCTAGCATATGTGGCACTGCAAAACCATTGTGGAAAAGAACACCATTGAGCCTGACAGGTATCATGCAGGGTGCGAACCTCTCTACCCGGCGTGGTTAGAAGACAATCTGAAAGGAATGGTGATGCCAGGAACTGGTCGAGGGAATAGAATCATAGACGAAGAAGCTGAAGCTCAAGTCAAGTACAACAGGCTGCGCAAGAGGTTCCACGACTCTGAGAATGAGCACCGGGAAATACATGAGAGGAATGTGAGGTTGATCGAAGAGTGGAAAGAAATGGCGGTCACTTCCATAGGAAGCTGGAATATCAAGTTCGAGGAATAGTGGAACTGGAGGGTAAGGTCATAAAAAGGATTGAGGATTGCCAGAACGCTGAAGGAGGACATCTGACCAGAGCCTACTTGCTACTGGGGCTGCGCGAATAGGGAGATCTATATGATGGAGTCCGGAAGATCAAATCTAGGGAAGGTTCTTCTGGGACCAAATAGGCTAGATGTATTTGCTCTTTCCTAAAAATGTAATAAGGCCAAGTGCCAGTAGTGACTTATTTTCTTTTATCTTAGTGTCATTTTGGGATTCGTCTATTTTTATATTAATGAAATGAGGCATTTATTGGCATCTGAGTTCTCCAAATCTATTTGTCACTAGGCCTACCTCAGGCAAAACGAGGCTACCAAATTAGGACGCAAATTTACATTCCCGCAATACGTGTTTAAATACTGCAACATTTTAATATCCCCACTAACTTGTTACCTTTTTGTTTTTCTTTATTTTTAATTATTCCTATCCCCTTAGGTTGGTTCACTCATACTGGCATCGTCAGCGTATCATACCAGATCTAGAGGCCCTCCACCTCCTCCTCCTCCAAGCAATACAAAAAGCAAAGGGAAAAAATGGATGACTTAAGTGGTATTCGAAAGGAGAATTTTGAGAACGCAGAAACTTCAGACGGTCAGAGTACGCCGACACCAAATGATCTAGTTCTGATATTGGAACAAAAGAGAGAGCTACAAGGGGAGCTAGAGCATGTTCACAACTTGGAAAACTTATCACTCACCCTGAATGTCCCCGATATCAATCAACAAAACATAAAGAAACCAGTACCTCCCCAAAACACACCAAACCAACATCCACAAAACCTTCCTGCACCATATCAATACACAGCCCCACCGCAAAATCTCAATCCCTTACCAATACCAACCCTACCAAAACACCCATATCAGTCAATCCAGTACCCACCAAGTGCCACTTACCCCACTCCCCAAAATACACCACAGCCCGTCCCCGACCCTAAAAACTCAACCAACGACCATCACTACACCCAAGTCCCTGACACTCATCAGAACAACCCTATATATGTGGAAACGGTACCTCACTCCACTCAGTCCACTTCCTATCTACCAGAATCCTCAAAGAAGGACCAACTCATTAAGAACATGGTTGAAGAACTCAAGAAATTAACAAGCCGGGTTTAGGGTGTCGAAGGCGGCAAAGGAATAGAAGGGTTGAACTATGAAGACCTATGCATACAACCAGATGTAGAATTGCCGGAGGGGTACAAACCTCCCAAATTCGAGATGTTTGACGGCACATGCGATCCTAAAGTCCATCTAAGGACCTACCATGACAAGTTTGTCGGAGTCGGAAAGGACGAGAAGATCCGGATGAAACTCTTTATGAGGAGTCTTACCGGTGATGCTTTGTCCTAGTACATTAGCCAGGATCCCAAGAAATGGATCAATTGGGTAAGTATGACATCAGATTTCATGGGCCGATTCAGGTTCAACACAGAAAATGCACCTGATGTCTTCTACATCCAGAATCTCAAGAAGAAACCCACTGAGACTTTCCGCGAGTATGCTATCCGCTGGAGGTCGGAAGCTGCCAAAGTCAGGACATCCTTGGACGAAGAGCAGATGAACAAGTTCTTCGTCAGAACACAGGACCCGCAGTATTACGAAAGGTTGATGGTTATTGAAAACCATAAATTCTCGGATATCATCAATCTTGGGGAAAGGATTGAGGAAGGCATTAAGAGCGGGATAGTAACAAATTTGAGGCATTATAGGCCACAAATAAAGCATTGCAATCAGGCGGCATATCGAAAAAGAAAGACGTTGGGGCAGTAATGGTGGCTCAGGGCCCGAAATCTCCACTTACCTATCGAACACCTCCACCCACATATCAAACACCTCCACCCACATACCAAACACCACCACCCACATATCAACCATTATCTCCCAGATACTCCCAACCAACCACTGTCTATCATACCTACAACTCCCAATCACCTCATTTCCAATCGCCTTTGACTTGCCAAAATTATCCAAGACCAAGACCCAATTTCGGCCGCAAGCCACTCAGATACACCGCCATCGTTGAACCCATTGACCAGCTATATGAAAGATTGAAAGCCGCAGGTTATGTCATGCATGTTCCCGCTGTGGCAATAGAGAATCCATCCCAATGGGTCAATCCTAATATAACTTGTGCATACCATTTCGGTATGAAAGGGCACACCACTGACGAGTGCCGAGCATTGAAAGACAAGATCTAGACACTAATTGACAACAAAGTTATACAGGCAAAAGAGGCCGCACCCAATGTTCGCAATAACCCTCTCCCTGATCATAGAGGTGGTGGAATACATGTGATAGAGACAAACGAAGAATGGGGCCCTGAGGGGTCGATTGGGCTCATTCGGGAAGGTGATGACTTCAAACCTTCAGTCACACTTACCCCTATTGTGGTACAGACTCAGTCACCAGTCGAGGTTAAGGTAGCCACATCAGTTCCGTTCGAGGTAAAGATGGCTCCACCCGCGACCACCCCTATTCCGTTTGAAGTAGAAGTGGTCGCACCGTTCACAGTGACAGTATCAACCACACCCTCTTTCCACTCAAAAGAGATACCTTGGGATTATGTTGCCGAATCTAGACACAAAGGAAAGGCAAAGATGAAGGAATCCGATGCCGCACAAGGAGTGACCAGGACCGGGAGAATCTATACCCTTGAGCACCTGGGAGGACCAGGTAAGGATGCCACTGCCAAGCAACCTGTCATTGAAACAGGGCCAGATGACCTTTGGAGGAAAGTACAAGCAAAGGAGTATTCCATCATCGATCATCTGAACAAAACCCCAGCTCAGATATCCATCTTGTCACTGTTGCAAAATTCAGAGGCACGCAAAAATGCTTTGATGAAAGTGCTGAGCGAAGCCCATATGCCCAATAACATCACCAGCGGAGAGATGTACAATATGGTAGGACATGTATTAGAAAGACACAGAATCACTTTCCACGAAGATGAGTTGCCACCTGAGGGTCTGAATCATAACAGGGCACTGCACATTACGGTGCGATGTGAAGACTACTTCATTGCCAGGGTTTTGGTTGACGGAAGTTCGAGCCTCAATATTTGTCCGTTGGACACTTTGAAAAGATTGGACAAAGGATTTCATGAAATACGGACAGGAAGCATGAATGTGAAAGCATTCGATGGGTCTCAGAGGGCCACGATCGAGGAAATCAACCTTTGCTTGCAGATGGGGCCAACTTGGTTCAACGTCAGGTGCTCGATATACCAGCCTCATATAATCTTCTGTTGGGCCGACCATGGATCCATGCCGCTGGAGCCGTACCTTCCACACTACATTAAGCCGTGAAATTCGAATGGAATCGTCAAGAAATGGTTATTCACGGAGATGGGAGTAACCCCATTTACACTAGTCAAACCATCCTAGTCATTGGAAATAGGAGAAGGCTAGGAGGGGAAACCTATCATCACATTGAGCGCGTCAACGCCGTCGAGAAGTACAAATAGTGGAGCAGTAAAATAGAAAGCATACTAGCATGGTCTGGGTACGAACCCGGCAAAGGGCTTGGGAAGAATCTCCAAGGCATCACTAAGCCGATACAGGTGAAGGGTCATGGTACTACCTTTGGGCTCGGATATCAATACACATGGAAGACTATAATGATTGGTCGCCTCCATGGCGTGGACCATACTACTCTCTTGAGCAACCAGTGCCACGTTAGGAACAAGTTTTTCACCAAGCTGATACTATATGGGGGACTGCAGAAGAGGAAGCACTAGCGGGGTTGAAGAATTTACTCTTGGGGGATGAAGACATGGGCTGCAGTGCGATAATTGAGGAGGTGGAGGAAGAAGGCCTCACTATTCAGGCTGTGGAGAAGGGAGCTGTTCTTAGAAACTGGACCGCCACAGCATCCCGGGCCTGCTGAGTCCCTGGGTAGCTTGGCAAATTTTAATTCTATAGCCATTTTAGGCACTTAAGATTTTCAGCAACTTTGTTTTTAAAGACTTGTTTGGTTTCAAAATAAATGCTCAATTCATCGAGCCGTATTAGCCTGGATGATGTTTAATTTTAATCAAATACATTTGCTCTTTATCATTCATTACTATTTTCTACACTTTTCTTTCTACAGCGTTATAATTACTTTTCCTGATGAACCGGTGACTGTGACATGTAATGAGGCAACGCAACATAAGGATAGTGATTCAGATGAAGAAGACAAGATACCCGAGGAAGTTGTCATAGAGGTGGAAAACTTTGAGAATAAGCCTATGTCCAACCTGGACGAAATCGAAGCAACAAACCTGGGGGATGCCGAGACCGTTAAGGAGACTCACATCAGCATTCACTTATCACCAATAGAGAAGTAAAAGCACATCCATTTCCTAAAAGAATATGAGGACATTTTCGCATGGTCATAGGATGACATGGCAGGTTTGAGCACATCCATAGTGGCTCACAAGTTACCTACCAATCCCATGTGCCCACCGGTGAAACAGAAACTCAGAAAGTTCAAACCATACATGAGCCTGAAAATCAAGGAGGAGGTTATCAAGCAGATCAAAGCCAAAGTTCTCAGGGTGGTTGAGTATCCAACTTGGTTAGCCAACATTGTGCCAGTTCCAAAGAAAGATGGAAAAGTCAGAGTATGTGTTGACTATCGGGATTTAAACAAAGCAAGTCCCAAGGACGACTTTCCACTGCCAAACATACACATCCTGATCGATAATTGTGCCAAGCATGAACTCCAATATTTTGTAGATTGCTTCACGGGTTATCACCAGATTTGGATGGACGAAGAGGACGCAGAGAAAATAGCCTTTATTACACCATGAGGTGTATACTGTTACAAGATGATGCCATTTGGTCTAAGGAATGCTGAGGCTACCTATATGAGAGCCATGAAAACCATCTTCCATGATATGATACACAAGGAGATAGAGGTATACGTGGACGATGTCATCATCAAATCCAAGAGGTCCGCAGACCATATACTAGACTTGAGAAAGTTCTTCAACAGATTAAGGAGGTACAACTTGAAACTGAACCCCGCCAAATGTGCATTCGGGGTTCCCGCAGGAAAATTATTAGGGTTCATTGTCAGCCGTCGAAGGATTGAACTAGATCCGTCAAAAGTCAAGGCTATTCAAGAGTTACCGCCGCCCATGAGCAAAAAGGACGTGATGAGCTTCCTAGGGTGCCTCAATTATATCAGCCATTTCATAGCACAGTCCACAGTCATATGCGAACCCATCTTCAAGATGCTGAGGAAAGACGCCGAGACAAGCCGGACCGAAGATTGTTAGAAAGCTTTGACAAAATAAGGAGTACCTGTCCACACCACCGGTCCTGGTCCCACCAGAGCCAGGACGACCTTTGATGCTCTATCTATCCGTATTGGATAGAGCCTTCGGGTGTGTTCTGGGACAACATGACGAGACAAGGAGAAAGGAGCAAGCCATCTACTACTTGAGTAAGAAGTTCACACCATACGAAGCACGATACTCTTTGCTGGAACGTACTTGCTGTGCTTTGACCTGGACGACCCAGAAGTTGAGGAATTACTTCTGTGCCTACACTACATACCTCATATCCAGGATGGACCCTTTGAATATATATTTTAGAAACCCATGCCGACCGGAAAATTGGCCAAATGGCAGATACTGTTGAGTGAGTTCGATATCGTCTACGTAACTCAAAAGGCGGTCAAAGGACAAGCATTGGCGGATCATCTTGCTGAGAATCTGGTGGGAGGAGAATACAAAACCCTTGAAAACGTATTTTCCTGATGAAGAAGTGTCATTCGTGGGAGAAGACATTACTGAAGCATATGATGGTTGGAGTATGTTATTCGACGGAGCCGCAAATTTCAAAGGAGTGGGCATTAGGGCAGTTTTGGTATCAGAAACAGGTCAACATTATCCAGTATCTGCTAAACATGGTAGAGTATGAAGCCTGCATATTAGGACTCAACATGGCAATCGACATGAACATTCAGGAGCTGCTAGTTGTCGGTGATTCAGATTTACTTGTGCACCAGGTGCAAGGAGAGTGGGCCACCAAAAATTCCAAGTTATTACCATATATGCACCATGTGTAGGAATTGAGAAAGAGGTTCACCAAGATAGAGTTTCGGCATGCACCCAGGATTCAGAATGAGTTTGCCGACGCATTGGCCACCTTGTCATCTATGATACATCATCCAGACAAGAATTACATTGATCCCATTCCTATAGGGATCCATAATCAACCTGCATATTGCGCTCATGTTGAAGAAGAAAAAGATGGAAAGCCTTGGTTCCATGACATCAAGGAGTATTTCTCAAAGGGAGAATATCCAGAGCATGCAAATCACACTCAGAAGCGCACACTTCGAAGATTATCCAATCACTTCTTCCACAGCGGAGGAAATTTGTATAGAAGAACTCCTGATTTGGGATTGCTAAGATGTGTCGATGCAAAAGAAGCCTCTAAGCTACTCGAGGAGGTACATGCTGGGACATGTGGCTCGCACATGAATGGTTTCGTCTTGGCTAAGAAGATACTCAGGGCCGGTTACTTTTGGATGACCATGGAGACCGATTGTGTCAGGTATGTCCGCAAATGCTACCAATGTCAAGTGCACGCAGATATGATAAAAGTACCGCCAAATGAGCTCAATGCAACAAGCTCACCTTGGCCGTTCGCTGCTTGGGGAATGGATGTTATTGGTCCAATTAAGCCCACTACTTCAAACGGACACAGGTTTATTCTGTTAGCCATTGATTACTTCACAAAATGGGTAGAGGCTGCATCTTACAAAGCTGTAACCAAGAAAGTCGTCGCAGACCGTATTGTTTGCCGATTCGGAGTTCCTGATTCTATTGTTACTGATAATGCTGCCAACCTCAACAGTGACCTGATGAAAGCTATGTGTGAAACTTTCAAAATCAAGCACAAGAATTCCACAGCCTACAGACCTCAGATGAATGGAGCCGTAGAAGCCGCCAACAAAAACATCAAGAAGATACTAAGGAAGATGGTAGGAAACTACAAACAATGGAACGAGAAGCTACCTTCCGCTTTATTGGGATACCGCACTACGGTTCGCACATCAATCGGGGCAACTCCCTACATGCTGGTTTACGGTACCGAAGCTGTCATCCCAGCCGAGGTAGAGATTCCTTCTTTAAGAATCATACAGGAAGCTGAATTCAGCGATGCAGAATGGATTATGAGTTGCTACAAACAGTTGGCCCTTATAGATGGAAAAAGGATGAACGCAGTATGTCACGGCCAACTTTATCAGAACAGAATGTCCAGAGCTTTCAACAAAAGGGTCAAAACAAGACAATTTGCACCAGGACAGCTGGTGTTGAAGAAGATCTTCCCACATCAAGATGAAGCGAAAGGGAAATTCTCTCCCAACTGGCAAGGTCCGTACATGGTTTACAAGGTGCTGACAGGAGGAGCACTCATACTTGCAAAAATGGATGGAGAAATCTGGCCGAAACCAATCAATTCAGATGCAGTCAAGAGATACTATGCTTAGATGATTTACATTTCCTCATCTGATGTAGTTGAACTACGCTTGACCTGATTCCCATTTAAGAGGGGAGACGTAGGCAGCCTTATGGGTTCAGTCGTATCATAATAAAATTTCCATTTCCCCCAGGATCAGAAACTGGAGCAGAATTTTGAGGAGGACCCTCAAAATTCCGGAGCAAGTCCAGCCGACGCCAACATGTGTCAGACGGTCAGAAATCAGCTAAGAAACCGGGGCAGAATTTTGAGAACGATTCTCAAAATTCGGAAGAAGGTTTAACAAGGCCTATTATCTGCAAACGGTCAAAAGATCATCTACCAAACTGGGGCAGAATTTTGAGGGGGACCCTCAAAATTCCAATATAAGGGAGCTGCAATGCCTTTGAGATGTGTTACACTCACTAGTTCATCTAAATTACTTGATATTTCAATATATTTCTGAATAACTCTATTTTTCAATAATTGCATATTTTCGGAAACTCTATTTCCGTAACAGTCAAGTTACCCAGGAAACTCAAAATGGAGCAAAGCAAGACCCAAAAACTTATAATTTTTCTTTGAGCGCAGGCACATCAGACACAACGGTAACATCCGCAGATATATGCACGTAGCAAGATTACTATCAATCAGGCCATCAGACACTGAATATATCTCCAACTAAGACATATGCTACTCTTATTTGCTACTCGCTATTTGCATAAGGCTAATCGTTGCCTCCATACTTGCACGAGGCTAATCCCTGCCTCCCTACTTGCATGAGGCTAACCCTTGCATCCCTACTTGCATGAGGCTAATCCTTGCCTCCTTACTTGCATGAGGCTAATCCTTGCCTCCCTACTTGCATGAGGCTAATCATTGCCTCCTTATTTGCATGAGGCTAATCCCTGCCTCCATACTTGCATGAGGCTAATCCCTGCCTCCATACCTGCACGAGGATAACCCTTGCCTCCATACCTGCATGAGGCCAATCCTTGCCTCCATATCTGCATAAGGCTAATCCTTGCCTCCATACATGCATGAGGCTAATCCCTGCCTCCCTATTTGCATGAGGCTAATCCATACCTCCATATTTGTATGAGGCTAATCCCTTCCTCCCTGCTTGCACGAGGGCTAATCCTTGCCTCCATACTTGCATGAGGCTAATCCCTGCCTCCATACCTACATGAGGCTAATCCCTGCCTCCCTATCTGCATGAGGCTAATCCCTGCCTCCCTATCTGCATGAGGCTAATCCTTGCCTCCCCATTTGCATGAGGCTAATCCTTGCCTCCATACTGCATGAGGCAAATCCCTACCTCCCTATCAGCATGAGGCTAATCCTTGCCTCCCCATTTGCATGAGGCTAATCCCTGCCTCCCCATATTTGCATGAGGCTAATCTTTGCCTCCCCATTTGTATGAGGCTAATCCCTACCTCCCCATATTTGCATGAGCTAATCCTTGCCTCCATATTTGCATGAGGCTAATCCCTGCCTCCGCACCTGCATGAGGCTAATCCCTGCCTCCCTATCTGCATGAGGCTAATCCTTGCCTCCCCATATTTACATGATGTTAATCCCTGCCTCCATATTTGCATGAGGCNAAAAACCTTATAATTTTTCTTTGAGCGCAGGCACATCAGACGCAACGGTAACATCCGCAGATATATGCACGTAGCAAGATTACTATCAATCAGGCCATCGGACACTGAATATATCTCCAGCTAAGACATATGCTACTCTTATTTGCTACTCGCTACTTGCAGGAGGCTAATCCTTGCCTCAATATCTGCATGAGGCTAATCCCTGCCTCCATACTTGCATGAGGCTAATCCCTGCCTCCATACTTGCATGAGGCTAATCCTTGCCTCCCTACTTGCATGAGGCTAATCCTTGCCTCCCTACTTGTATGAGGCTAATCCTTGCCTCCCTACTTGCATGAGGCTAATCCTTGCCTCCCTGCTTGCATGAGGCTAATCCCTGCCTCCATACTTGCATGAGGTTAATCCTTGCCTCCCTGTTTGCATGAGGCTAATCCCAGCCTCCATATCTGTATGAGGCTAATCCCTGCCTCCATATCTGCATGAGGCTAATCCCTACCTCCCTATTTGCATGAGGCTAATCCCTGCCTCAATATCTGCATGAGGCTAATCGCTGCCTCCCTATTTGCATGAGGCTAATCCCTGCCTCCATACTTGCATGAGGCTAATCCCTGCCTCCCTACTTGCACGAGGCTAATCCTTGCCTCCATATCTGCATGAGGCTAATCCTTGCCTCCATACCTGCATGAGGCTAATCCTTTCCTCCCTGCTTGCATGTGGCTAATCCCTGCCTCCATACTTGTATGAGGCTAATCCCTACCTCCTTGTTTGCATGAGGCAAATCCCTGCCTCCATACTTGCATGAGGCTAATCCTTGCCTCCCTACTTGCACAGGGCTAATCCTTGCCTCCATACTTGCATGAGGCTAATCCCTGCCTCCCCATCTGCATGAGGCTAATCCTTGCCTCCATACCTGCATGAGGCTAATCCCTGCCTCCATACCTGCATGAGGCTAATCCCTGCCTCCCTATCTGCATGAGGCTAATCCTTGCCTCCATACCTGCATGAGGCTAATCCCTGCCTCCATACCTGCATGAGGCTAATCCCTGCCTCCCTATCTGCATGAGGCTAATCCTTGCCTCCATATCTGCATGAGGCTAATCCCTGCCTCCATATCTGCACGAGGATAACCCTTGCCTCCATATCTGCATGAGGCCAATCCTTGCCTCCATATCTGCATAAGGCTAATCCTTGCCTCCATACATGCATGAGGCTAATCCCTGCCTCCCTATTTGCATGAGGCTAATCCATACCTCCATATTTGTATGAGGCTAATCCCTTCCTCCCTGCTTGCACGAGGGCTAATCCTTGCCTCCATACTTGCATGAGGCTAATCCCTGCCTCCATACCTACATGAGGCTAATCCCTGCCTCCCTATCTGCATAAGGCTAATCCTTGCCTTCATATCTGCACGAGGCTAATCCATGTCTCCCTATTTGCTTGAGGCTAATCCCTGCCTCCATACCTGCATGAGGCAAATCCCTGCCTCCCTATCAGCATGAGGCTAATCCTTGCCTCCATAACCGCATGAGGCTAATCCCTACCTCCACATTCGCATGGGACTAAGCACTGTCCCTTTTCGCACAAATAATGCTCTGCTTTTGATCGGGCTAAGCTCTGCCTTCCATTTCACAAGACTAAGCCTTGTCTTGTCAACATCATATTAGTGCACTTCATGGGCTGAAATATTGCCAACTTCTCAAAAGGCATCATAGTCTAACGACATCATCCTCATAGCCGGAAGACACCATGCCATGGCCTGAGGATCTCTCTCAATTTTGCATATCATTATTCAAAGGCGTCATAGTTCAGGGGCACCATCCTCATGGCCCGAGAACATCATTTCATGGCCTGCGAATCTCTTATCAAACAATTCATGGCCCAGGACATCATGGTCCGAGGACGTCATCCCTAATCGTCCGAAAACAACTTTCATAGTCCAACGGGAACCTGCATCATGTTTTAATTTATGCACAATACACACTTGCGGTATTCTTATTTGCAGATAACCCGGCGAGCAACGGCTATCCTAGCAGGAGCGATCCCGCTCCGATTCCTCCAGCCATATCAAACCTAACCATTCCCGTAAACCGTTGACTCACCCAGCCCTCGATGTTGCGTCCATTCTTGAAATGACTTCATCAGTATACCTCGCCGATGAATCCAGAACTACACATGGCCTGATTCCTGTAAAACGAGGGATATGTAGGCAACTCGAAGACCGGAGTCCGGCCTCTGTCTTTCAAAAACATCCCGCCCGGTCAAAATTGGCCATCATTTCTTTACCCGAAAACTCTTTCATCCTTCCTGGGTAAAGAGGGGCAGTTGTTGATACCCAATTTTTCCCAAAAAATATTTCAAATTGCATATATACCTTCAAAATCATGCATTAATAGCAATTGGTATTTTTCAATAATTTTCCTATATTTTTATTTATTTACCCAACATTTTATTTCCAATAATTTATTACGAAATGGCATTACAAATGATTTCAAAAGCATTTCTTGATTTAATTTATTATTTATGGTCCTATTTAAACAAAAGTATTTCATAATTAGCCAAATTGGCATCGTTTGGCTACAATTGCAATAACTTTGCAATTATAGCCCAAGCATATGATTTTATACTATTTTTGACCGGAAATTAATTATTTGTATTTTAAAATACTAAGTAATCATTTTTAAATTATTTTCTATGCATGAAATTCATTTTTTGTGATTATTAGCTATTTTTACAAATTATTCTAATTATTTTAATTGGGTATTTAACAAATAGCCAATTTCATTTCAATTGTATCCTAATAGAATCAGACCCCAACCCAATTAAATCAGCCCAAACATCCTAGGCCCAATCCATTAATCCCCCGACCCAATTTCTTGTTTAATCTGGACCGTTGATCAATTTTGATCAACGGACCAGATTCACCCATACCATAATTAACCTAAAAGACTACCCCCCCAAACCCTCATTCCGATTCTCTCATCTCTCTCTCTCTCTCTCTCCGCCGTTACACCCTCTCATTCTCTCTCAAGCTCTCTCTGCTAAACAATGGCTCCTACTCGCCGGCCGTTGGCTCTCCAGTATTAATGGTGGTTCCACCACCACACCTAGCCTCCATGGCTCCCCCCATGCCGGATTCTTGCTACCCTAAGGTACTCAAGGGACCAGTGGCTATTCAACTCACACCTACGGTCTGTTCTTGCCATTCTCAGGCCACCTTGGCCCGTCTGAGTAAGAACTTTCTATTTCTCCGGCTAAGATCCATGGTTTCTAAGCCGAAATCTCTCCATCTCAGGGTTATCTCTCTCTGAAACCCTAATTTATCTTCTGACTTCTTAGATCTGTAACAGATCTAAGAGTATTCTGAGTTATTTTGCTGTTTTCCATAATAATCTCTCCGATTTTTCAAAAATGCCTCTTCGTCTTCAAAACTAGGGTTTCTTAACCCCTTTTCAAAATGACTTTTCCTCTGATTTTCAGTATTATTCTATGATGTTTACTATGTTAAACGGTTTATTTAAGTTTTCCTTTTATCTGATTCATTATGTTAAGAACCCTAATTCTTGGTTTAATCCTGGGTTTTGAGAACTGTCCTTGCTTATTTATTCCTCTAATTTGTTCACATGTCTGTTATTCATAAATGTGTTCTATGTTTCTATGATTTTACCCTATTATGCTCATTAGGGTTTCTGATTTTGCTTTTTCCGCCTATATTATGTTTATTCTGTTTATTAACAGAAATTTGTGGTAATTTCCTCTAATAAGTGCTATTTCTAGTTGAATCCCTAATTTTCTGTGATTAATACCCTTTATTGATTTCCTATGGTAATATTCTTTACTGATTTCTGACCTTTAGTTTACTTCTTGCCTTATTACATGGCTGACTATACTGTTAATTAATTCTTATATTATTTCCTTAATTAGAACCTTATGAACCTAGCCCTAATTGTTTACTATGTGCCTACTATGTTTGAATTATTTCCTTATCTGTTATGCTCTAGTTACACATTGATTTCTTTCCTTATTTGCTACCTGTTCTTGCCGTTTGAATTGATTCCCTTAATTAAGGGAGTACTTGTACTTATTTTGCTCTAATTGGTTCGGAGTTCGATAATTACTATACAATTGTGATTCTTACCTTATTTTACCTAGTTTCAAACTACTATATACATGCTCCCTCATTAACAGTCAACACACACGAACACATTAGCTAAAACGCTCTCACACTCAAAACTTTTCTGCTCTCTTCTTTGGTTACTTGCTATTATTCTGAGTTAGCCGGCTGCAAGCCAAGGCTAATTATTATGCTCTCCTCTTCTTCACTTTATGTTTACTATTTCTTTACTGGTATGTTCTGATTTCAATTCAAGTCCCAAAACCAATACGTTTCTTTTACTGCTTCAGTTTTATGGTTCTGTTGTTCAACATGTAATTGACATGTTTACATTATTGCTTCATCTAGCGTGCTAGTCTAACCCTCTTAGGGCATTTCAGAACATGTTCTACTTCCATGGTAGTCTGTCTCAATGTGACTCTACCCTGTTTTGAATGCTTGTCTACTTGTTATCCAGTTTTGATATGCACTTACTTTGCAGACTAATCTGTTACTTTAAATGTCTGATTCTATAATTGGTTCTGAAATTCATACTGTATTGGTACCACTAGCTATCCCCTGATCCCATAAAACCCCACAAGAACTGCTATGCTCATGTATACTATGTGCTCTATATGTCCCCCAAATCCCATTACCCCTATTTGTGGTGGCTGAACCTGCCTTGGTTCTATGTTCCTTGGTTATGTATGAACCTGTTTTGGGTATGTGTTTGGACTGTTGCTTATTACTCTACTCTTTTTTCAAAACTTTCCTATTGAATAATTCCCTCTGTCGTTTTACAAAACTATTTCAAACAAGTCTCTTCTCAAACTGTTTTCCTGCTTAAATCTTTTCAAAATTATGTCAAGCACTCTCACATCAACTCTTAGGTTTAAGTTCTGCCCCTCTAATGTGTGACTGCTTAGGGATCCCTATGAGATTCCTCTAAACTCTGATACATTAGAGCTGGCCCTTCCACACTGCACTTACTCAACTATGGTTATGAAATCTGGGTGTGAGCATTGCCCGGGATCCCTTGAGGTCCTTAGGGAACTCTGTCACACCCGGATTATGTGAAAGGCTGTGAGGCAATCTGGCATTGGAAATTCTAAAAATCTAGGCCTACTTTAAGGCTCCCTATAGTGTAACTTCTTATTTTTCTTATCTATTTATCTAATTCATTCGATATTGGCCTGTAATAATTTGTTGTAAACAGATACTGGGGATGGATAGTGAAAATGGGAGGGTAGCTATGCATGTTATAAACATCAAAGGGGTAGAAATCATGCTTTAGGTTTACATTTCCTATATGCGCAATAGAATCCATGTTTAGGACCAACATGTGCAAAGCATATCATGTATTAGAGACCATGCTCCCTAGGTTTTTTTAATTATGTATGCTGTTTCGGCATCTCATTTTGACATTCTTGCTATCACTTAGAAATTCTGTTTCTAGGATAAATGGCATTAAAACAAAAACTGTTGCCCCTGCACACTTGACAGCATGCTCTACAATGTTGTAACCTCTTATGCATTTAGAAATCCTGCTTTAGGAAATTCTGCAGTCATGCTGTGCATTTAGAAATCCTACCTTAGGAATCTTGCATATAAATCATTCTATACCTTATGTGTGCATATTAGATACCATGTTTAGGTTCTCGTTCACACTCACTCAGTTACGCCTAGTTAAACTACTGACGCGTGAAAAGGAATATAAATAGTCTCATCCTGCTTTAAATAAATTAGTAATAATCATGTATCCTGTAAGACTTAGAACAGCGTGATTTAGGTAAAATAACTTCTAAACTGTTTTAATTATTCTGGTAACTGTTGTGCATTATCCGACGCCTAGGCAAGCCTTAGGTAATCAACCTCTATAAAAATGGAAACTGTTCTTTGTGTTTACTGCTTAATGGTTAACAGGCTTAAAATCAGTAGGCAAATTGATTAGGGCCCCTGCTTTTGAGCTCATAAAATAATCATTCATGTCTCTCGTGTTCTGATACTAACCTAGACATCATGTCTTAGGATCCTGTTTAACAAATACCGCCCTTATTTGTGTTTGAGTCGTGCTGTTTACATGCCTTGTCTGTGGAGGTAAAACAGAGCCTCTTATATGCTTTTTCCTGTTTTTTATTTGCTAAAGTCCTTTGTGTTCTTGCTTGTCGATCTAGTATTTTCTCCTTTAAACCTAAGGGTTTGTTTAGAACTGCCTATAGGTAGAGGTCCTAATTTCCTCCAGGACCATTAAGAAGGGTCGGGTAACAGCATGTATAGAGATCGCTAAATAACATTCGCTAAATAACCTCTAAGGGGAGGGAAGGTTAGATATGGATATGATGACTACGCGTTAATGTCACGTGTAGCCCCTCATTGAGGAGTATTTACCGCGCATTGCGTGGGGTGATCCTGTAGGCTAACCAACCTAGGACCCCTCCTTCCCAAATTCCCTTTGTCTAAAACTTTACTTTCTTTTATTGCACAATTTGTTCAAAGCCTTTGTCTTAATATTTGAGTCATACAATGTCCAACATGCTCTATTTGCAATTATGTGTTTTAACTAGAGGTGTCTAACGGGCGGGCTGGGACGGGCTGAACAAAAGAAAACCAACCCGTTCGTTAACGGACCGGGTTGGTTAGCGGGCTGGGCATAGCGGGCTGATAGCGGGTTGGGAATTTGCGGGTTTTTGTGGGCCCGTCCGGGTTCGGGCTTAATGGGCTCGGCAGGTTGTGCTAAATTTTTTTTTAATTAAATTTTGTTAGCAACGGTACACAAATTTAAAAAAATTAAAAAAAAAATTAACCCATTAACGGGCTGAATCGGGTTGCAGCCCGTTAACGGGTTAGCGGGCTTAGCGGGTTCCGGTGCACCGGTAACCAAAATGTGTTCGTCTAAAACCCGCTCCCCGTCCAACCCGTCCCAGCCCGCCCTATATGCTACAGTGCCGGGCTGAACCGGGCTGACCCGGGCCGAACAGTGCTGAAAATGGGTCATCCCGACCCGATTAACAGGTATAGTTTTAACTACTTATTTGTTAAAGGACTAATTCATAAGTATAAGTTCGGCCGGGACCCATCGTTGTGGACCGAGAGGGGTGCCTAACACCTTCCCCTCAAGGTTATTTCGAGCCCTTACCCTAAATCTCTGGTAATGCAAACTAGTCTAAGAGTTAATCGCTCTAGGTGCCCTAACGCACCATAATCCGTTAGGTGGCGACTTTTCAAATACCCAAATCCCAAAAGGAAACGAGTCGATTCCCCCATGAAATGTCGAAACCCGGACCTTTCTCCGCGATGAGGGAAAAAGGGGGCGCGACAGCGGTTATAACAGAAAACACAGCTTCAGCTGCCAACTACAAATGCCTAACTCTCCGTCAACCATCCGAAATCATCCCGAGGCCCCGGGACCTCAACCAAAAGCACGAACAAGTCATATACCACTATCCAAACTTATACCAATCCTTAAAACACCTAAAACAACATCGAAACATCTGTTTAACCATGGATTCAAGCCTAGAACTTCAAAAACTCTCAATTTACGCTTTCGATCAGAAAGTCTATCAAACCTCGTCCGAATGACCTGAAATGTTGCACACACGTCACATTCAACACTACGGAGCTACTCCAACTCCCGGAATTCCATTCCGACCCCGATATCAAAATCTCACTATCGAACCGGATACTTCAAAAATTCAACTTTCGGCATTTCAAGCCTACATGAGCTACGGACCTCCAAAACACAATCCGAACACGCTCCTAAACCCGAAATTACCCAACGGAGCTAACGGAACCAATGGAATTCCATTCCGAGGCTGTCTTCACACTGTTCTGACTACGGTCCAAATTCTAAAACTTAAACTCTCATTTAGGGACTAAGTGTCCCAAAACTCTCCGAAACTCCAAATAAATCCTCCCGGCAACTCACAATAGCAGAAACAAACACGGGGAATGCAGTTAATAGGGGATCGGGGCGTTAATTCTTAAAACGACCAGCCGGATCATTACATCCTCCCACACTTAAACATTCGTTCATCCTCGAACGAGCATAGAAACATACCTGAAGTAGTGAAAAGATGAGGGTAACGGCTGCGCATATCCTGCTTGGTCTCCCAAGTCGCCTCCTCGACCGGCTGACCCCGCCACTGAACCTTCACTGATGCAATGTTCTTTGATCTCATCTTTCGAACCTGCCTGTCCAATATTGCCACTGGCTCCTCAACGTAAGATAGATCCTTGTCCAACTGGACTGAACTGAAATCCAACACGTGCGACGGATTACCGTGATACCTCCGGAGCATCGAAACATGAAATACCGGATGAACTCCTGCCAAGCTGGGAGGTAAGGCAAGCTCATAAGCAACCTCCCCAACACGCTTCAATATCTCAAAAGGGCCGATAAACCTCGGACTCAACTTCCCTTTCTTCCCAAATCTCATAACGCCTTTCATAGGCGAAACCCGAAGTAGGACCCGCCCTCCAACCATGTAGGAAACATCACGAACCTTCCGGTCTGCGTAACTCCTCTATCTGTACTGGGCTGTGCGAAGTCTATCCTGAATTACCTTGACTTTTCTCCAAAGCATCCTGTACCAAGTCTGTGCCCAATAATCTAGCCTCACCCGGCTCAAACCAACCTATCGGGGATCTACACCGCCTACCATATAAAGCCTCATACGGTGCCATCTGAATGCTGGACTGATAACTGTTGTTGTAGGCAAACTCCGTCAATGGCAAGAAGTGATCCAAGACCCACCAAACTCAATCACACACGCACGGAGCATATCCTCAAGAATCTGAATAGTGCGCTCGGACTGTCCGTCCGTCTGAGGGTGAAATGTTGTACCCAACTCCACCCGAGTACCCAACTCATTGTGTACGGCCCTCCAGAACCGTGATGTGAACTGAGTACCTCTATCTGAAATAATAGAAACTGGAATACCATGTAGTTGGACAATCTCCCGAATATAAATCTCCGCCAACCGCTCCGAAGAATAGGTGGTATACAAAAAAATGAAGTGCGTGGACTTGGTCAGCCGATCCACAATAACCCAAATGGCATCGAACTTCCTCAAGGTCCGTGGGAGCCCAGTCACAAAGTAATGGTGATCCGCTCCCACTTCCACTCCGGAATCTCTATCTGTTGAAGCAATCCACCCAGTCTCCGGTGCTCATACTTCACCTGCTGATAATTAAGGCACTGAGCTACAAACCCAACTATATATTTCTTTATCCGCCTCCACCAATAGTGCTATCTCAAATCCTGGTACATCATCGCGGCACCCGGATGGATGGAGTACTGTGAACTGTGGGCCTCCTCTAGAATCAACTCTCGAAGCCCATCAACATTGGGTACACAAACTCGACCCTGCATCCTCAATACCCCGTCATCACCAGTAGTCACATATCTAGCATCGCCATGCAAAACCTTGTCCTTG
The DNA here is from genome assembly GCF_001879085.1 of Nicotiana attenuata. Taxonomy (NCBI): domain Eukaryota; kingdom Viridiplantae; phylum Streptophyta; class Magnoliopsida; order Solanales; family Solanaceae; genus Nicotiana; species Nicotiana attenuata. Next base: position 16,411,378 of record NC_031995.1, on the reverse strand, counting down.
AGGACAAGCAAATGAGGGTCATCAAATTGATGCTCCCGGATACGATCAAACAAGGAAGACCGAGAGACCATGCAAGCTAGAACCCTACTGAGTTCCGAAAGATCCAATCTCACAAACTGGCTGGCTAAGGCCTGAACATCCATCACCATGGGCCTCTCTGCTGCTGGTAAATAAGCTAAACTCCCCAAACTCTCTGCCCGGCGGCTCAAAGCATCGGCCACCACATTGGCCTTGCCCGGTGATACAAAATAGTGATATCATAGTCCTTCAGCAGCTCTAACCACCTCCGCTGACGCAAATTGAGGTCCTTCTACTTAACAGATGCTGCAAACTCCGGTGATTAGTATAAATCTCACAAGTCACACCGTACAAATAATGACGCCAGATCTTTAAGGCGTGAACAATAGCAGCTAACTCGAGATCATGGACAGGATAATTCTTCTCATGTACCTTCAACTGTCTGGACGCGTAGGCAATCACCCTACCATCCTGCATCAATACCGCTCCAAGGACAAACCTCGAGGCATCAGAATAGACAGTATAAGACCCCAAACCGGTAGGCAATATCAAAACTGGGGTTGTAGTCAAAGCTGTCTTGAGCTTCTGAAAGCTCTCCTCACACTCTTCTGTCCACTGGAACGGAGCACCCTTCTAGGTCAGCCTGGTCATAGGTGCTGCAATAGATGAAAGCCCCTGAACAAATCGGCGGTAATATCCCACCAAGCCCAGAAAACTATGGATATCTATAGCTGAGGATGGTCTGGGTCAACTCTGCACTGCTTCCACTTTCTTTAAAACCACCTGAATACCCTTACTCGAAACCACGTGACCCAAGAATGCCACGTAATCCAACAAAAACTCACATTTCGAGAACTTAGCATATAGTTTCTTCTCTCTCAAAGTCTCGAGCACTGTCCTCAGGTGCTGCTCATGATCTTCCCGGCTCCGGGAATATACCAGAATGTCGTCAATAAAGACAATGATGAATGAATTAAGATATGGCTGGAATACACTGTGCATCAAATGCATGTAGGCTGCTGGGGCATTGGTCAGCCCAAATGACATAACAAGGAACTCGTAATGACCATACCGAGACCTGAAGGCAGTCTTCGGGATATCTGGCTCCCGAATCTTCAACTGATGATAGCCTAAACGCAAGTCAATCTTAGAAAACACACAAGCACCCTGTAACTGATCAAATAGATCATCAATACGGGGCAAAGGATAACGGTTCTTCACCGTAACCTTGTTCAACTGGCGATAATCAATACACATACGCATAGAACCATCCTTCTTCTTCACAAATAAGACAAGAGCACCCCAAGGTGATACACTGGGCCGAATGAAACCCTCATCAAGCAATTCCTGTAACTGCTCCTTCAACTCCTTCAACTCAGGAGGAGCCATACGGTACGGAGGAATAGAAATGGGCTGAGTGCCCGGCAACAAATCAATGCCAAAATCAATATCTCTATCGGGCGGCATGCCCGAAAGGTCAGCTGGAAACACATCATAGAAATCCCGTACTACTGGGATAGAATCAACTGTAGGGGTATCAATACTGACATCTCTCACATAAGCTAGATACGCGTCATACCACTTCTCAACCATACGCTGAGCCTTAAGGAATGAAATAACTCTACTGGAAGTATGATCTAAAGTACCCCTCCATTCTACTCACGGTATACCTGGCATAGCCAGCGTCACGGTTTTCGCGTGACAATCAAGAATAGCATAATGGGGCGACAACCAGTCCATGCCCAGAATAACATCAAAGTCTACCATGCTGAGCAATAATAAATCGGCTCTGGTCTCAAAACCACTAAGAGCAATCAAACACGACCGATAAACGCGGTCCAAAATAAGAGAATCTCCAACAGGGGTAGAAACATAAACAGGAGAACTCAAGAAATCCCGAGATACGCCCAAATACGGGGCAAAATAAGAGGACACATAAGAATAAGTGGAGCCTGGATCGAATAGAACTGATGCATCTCTGTGCAGACCAAGATAGTACCTGTGATGACAGAATCGGAGGCGACAGCCTCGGTACGAGAAAGAATGGCATAGTATCTGGCCTGGCCTCCCCCTCGAGGGCGACCTCTACCTCCCCGACCTCCACCTCTAGCTGGCTGAGTAGGTGGGGTAGCATTGGTGCTGTGATCATAGCTTGAGAACTCTACGGGGCATGATGTGGCTGAGAAGTCTTTGGAGGTGCACCCCTCCTAAGTCTGGGGCAATACCTCACTATATGACGTGTGTCACCACACTCAAAACAAGCTCTGGGAGAACGTGGCGGCTGTGACTGGCTCGGGCCAGGTCTGCTAGACTGACCACTGGAAGCACCCCGTGCAGGAGGCGCACTAGATACTGGTGGAGCATAATAAGGCTCCTGAGGTCTGGACGGAGGTGGAATACCACTGGCTGCTGGAAGAACTGAATGAACAGGGCGACTCATATAACCCCTACTATGACGACCTGCAGCTGGGGCACGGGCATCCGAATAATGGCCCGACTCTCGAGACCTCTTGGCCTCCCTCTCCTCTCTATCCCCGTAGCATGCATACCCCTCAAACTCCTCCTAGCAATCGCTCGTTCTCCGCGGTGGGTCAAATGACCGATCGCGCGAAGAACTCTAATGATAACCGGAGCTTGTGATTCATGACTCCTAATGAACCTAGAGCTCTGATACCAACTTTTCACGACCCCAGTTCGCCCTCCGTAAACTGTCGTGACGGCACCTAAGTCTCTACGACTAGGTAAGCCTAACAATTTGCGAAAAAAGGAAACAAAATGCGGAAAACTTATAAAAACTGAAGATAAACAATATAGAAGTGTTTAAGATGTCGCTCGGATTACCAAACAAGAATCTCAAAAATTGAAATTTCCAAAACCCGGAATCCCATGATCCAAGTTAAGAGATACATAAAAGCACTCTAACTCCAGAAACGTTCTATCAACAAGGAAAAATACAGAGGGCTAAACTAGTACAGAGAATAGAAAGGGACTCCTTGGTCTGCGGACGCGGCAGATATTACCTCGAAAGTCCCTAACAAAAGCGCCTCGCCTCAAGGCTGATAAGACTGAGTGAAGAGCACCTGGATCTGCATAAGAAAACATGCGCAGAAAGACATGAGTACGCCAACAGCAGGTACTCAGTAAATGCCAAGCCTAACCTCGGTCGGGTAGTAACGAGGAAGGTCAGGCCCTACTGAGGTTAGAGTGAAATACAAGGTATAATAGTGTAGAATAAGACAGTATAGTTAAGTACAACAATAAGGGGTAACACAGGATAGAAAGAACAACAACAGCTATAATAGAAACAAAATAATCACGGAAAGGAATACAGCTCTCACAGAGATAACAACGGGGATCTCCCAAGGATTACCGTCCTGTAGTCCCCAAATATAAATATCCAGTGGATCTCCCGGTGCGTGTCCCGAGTCCAACTCATAATGCGCGGGATCTACCGAAATCCCGATCCGTAGTTCCCAAATGTAAATACCTCGTATAGGGGGAATCTCCCGGAATACAAATCCGTAGTCCCAAAGTAAACATACAGGGAGGGATCTCCCGGCTAGCCGTCCCGTAGTCCCCAAAGTAAAAACACAGCAGCAACATGAGAAGAAATACTCAATCAAATTCAAATTTCCATACAAAGTAAAACGAGTATTTCTACCTAAGCATGCCGCACATATTCCACATAAGAAATTTGAGCAAGTAAAGCAATTAAGTCAATTAAAATGCTTCCCTCGGCTAATAGTAGGCCTTAAATTACACGCAGTATGAACAAGGAAAAAAAGGAAATCATATTTATAGCTACTTAAGAAAATGGATTTTCAACAATTAGCACAAGTACGCACTCGTCACCTCACGTACAAGGCATTTCAATTATCAACAAACCAAATCCTAAGGGGAGTTTCCCCTACACAAGGTTAGCAAGCCATTACCTCGAACTGGCTCAAAATCAACCCGAAACCACGTTCTTGCCACGAGTACTCGACTCCAATGGCCCAAATCTATTCAATTCAATTTCATAATGTAAATAACACACTTCAGAGTAACTGATTCTACAAATAAATTCTAAGCTAATACGCGAAATTAGGAAAAATAACCAAAACGCCCTCCGGGTCCACGTCTCGGAATTGGGGTAAAAATACATTTCAAAATCCTTCATACTCTCACGAGTCTAAACCATATCAAAATTATCCAAATCCAATGTCAAATTCCCAATCAAAACTCGGAATTTAGGTCTAGGAAACTTTCTCCAAATTTTCCCCATCCCAATTTTCATCTCAAATCCAAAATTAAATGATAAAACTAACAATAGATTAATGGAATAAACTAGAAAGGGATAAGGAATTGTTACCACTTACATAATTTTCTTCTTCAAAAATCTCCAAAATTGCCTCTCCCGAGCTCCAATTAATTTTTCTAACTTTTGAAACTAAACTCTCGTTCTGCCCTTTTTCCTGACCAGGGATTTTCGCACCTGCGGTCCACCTAACAAGCTTCTGCGGTAGCGCGTCTGCGTTCTACCCTACGCATCTGCGGTTCTCACATAAAAGCCTGGGACCGCACCTACAATCAAACATCCGCTTCTGCGGTTCCAGCTTATGGCCCAATTCCGCATCTGGACCTACTGGGCGCTACTGCGAGCCCGCACCTGTGGTCCCCTAGCCGCAGGTGCGGTTATGACAGAAAACACAGCTTCAGCTTCAACTCCAAATGCCTAACGTCTCCGTCAACCATCCGAAATCATCCCGAGGCTCCGGGACCTCAACCAAAAGCACAAACAAGTCATATACCACTATCCAAACTTATACCAATCCTTAAAACACCTAAAACAACATCGAAACAAATCTTAACCATGGATTCAAGCCTAGAAACTCTCAATTTACGCTTTCGATCAAAAGTCTATCAAACCTCGTCCGAATGACCTGAAATTTTGCACACACGTCACATTCAACACTACGGAGCTACTCAAACTCCCGGAATTCCATTCTGACCGATATCAAAATCTCACTATCCAAACCGGAAACTTCAAAAATTCAACTTTCGGCATTTCAAAGCCTAATGAGCTACGACCTCCAAAAAACAATCCGACACATGCTCCTAAACCCGAATCACCCAACGGAGTAACGGAACCAACGGAATTTCCATTCCGAGGGCCATCTTCACATTGTTGTTTCGAATACGGTCCAAATGCTAAAACTTAAATTCTCATTTAGGGACTAAGTGTCCCAAAACTCTCCGAAAATTCCAAATAAATCCTCCCGGCAACTCACAATAGCAGAAACAAAACATGGGAATGCAAGTTAATAGGGGATCGGGGCGTTTAATTCTTAAAACGCATAGGCGGTCGTTACAGTTTATACAACTCTGAAATACACGATGACTCAATCTCAAATTCCTTGCTCGCCATGATTACCTAACATTAGAGTCACAACGGATTAGAAGAGAAAAAGATACGAACGACAGAGATATGTGTACGAAGAAGAAAAATGGCATCGAGATAATGTGCCGCGTTTGGTCGCCAATGAAAGAATGGACCGGAGTCAAAGTGAACAAATAGGGAGCGGTTTTGAGAAGTACCCATAAGGGCAAAGCCGTTTTTTTTTAATCGATTGTTAGATGAATTTCGAAATAACTGTTTGGCATAAAGTACTGCGAAGTATATGGATGTTGTGAGATTCGACCCATTATTTTAGGTATTGCTGAATAATTTGGCGCAAATTTTAGGGTTTGTTCTTTGAACAAAGACGATGGGTTAGGGTGGGTGCATTGAGTCATTGATTTCCTGTTAATATTTTCATTATAAATTAATGTTTATCTCGCTTTATTCCATGTACTTTCATTGTAATTCACTGTCTTTTTTTCATTGTCCTATTTCAATCCGTATCTCCGCGTGCTATTCTATGTATTTCATTGTATTCACTGTCTGGCCATTATTGCCATGAAATGTATTCATATGTTTTTTTTAATTAATATAAATTATGTTTCAGATGTAATCTAATAATATTTGTCTCTAAAATATTGCTATGTTTTGGGTATTTTATCCGGTTGAGAATCTTTTTTATAACTGGAAATGACAAATTTTGTGTGTTG
>NC_031995.1:16396588-16405245 GCF_001879085.1 Nicotiana attenuata | reverse complement strand
TAATTGAGTTTGTTGAGTTATATTAGGAGTCTATTATGTTAATTGATTCACTTTCCATTTAAAATCAGTATAATCCCCTGTTTCACGCCGTGAATACAGTTGAATGCAATAATCTATCCAGCTGTAATCCCATGTTTCACGCCATGAATACAGTCGAATACACTCGAATACAACAACTGATTAGCTGGACTTCCTGATTCACGCCTATATTTGCTATTGTATTCATGAATACATTAGCTTAAATACATCTAATACACCTTATAACAACAAAAAACGTATCTACAATCCGTAATATAGGAAATGGTATCTATAGATAGCTAATTATCACTAAAAGATAGTGTTTTATGAAAATTTCTGAATTTTTACCTCCTAAAGGTTAACACCTTATTTATTTTAAATAAATACCGTTTTAAAAAATTAAATTATATAGATACCTTTTAATGTTTATAGCAAAATATCTAATATTGGTTACCTCCTACTCCTAATCCACTAAATACGCTATTGAGTTACACTATTTTCTTTTTCTCTCTACTTTGATACATGCCATTCTCTGAAAACACGATGCTCAATCTCAAAATTCCTCTCACCCACATCACCTACCATTAGTCACAAACGGATTTAGAAGAGAAAATACAACGACGGAGATATGCGTACGAAGAAGAAAACGGCGTCGGAGATGGCCGTTGGCGGCCAATGAAAGTGGACGGAGCAAGTGAACAATGGGAGGCTTTGAGACGTACCCTAAGGCAAGCCGTTATCAATTGTTAGATGGGATTTCGAATAACTGTTTGCATGAAAAGACTGCGAGTATATGGATGTTTGAGATTCGGCCCAATTTTTAGGGCTGAATAATTTGGCCAAATTTTAGGGTTTGTTCTTAAACAAAGACGATGGAGTTTGGGGCTGAGCAACTTGATTTTCTGTTAATATTTTTCATTATAATTCAATGTATCTCGCTGTATTCCATGTATTTCATTGTATTCACTGTCTTTTTTTCAATGTATCCCGCTCTATTCTATGTATTTCATTGTATTCACTGTCTGGCCGTATGCCATGAATGTATTCATATGTTTTTTTAATTAATATAATTTATGTATTCAGATGGATTATATAATTTCTATAAAGATTGCTATGTTTTGGGGTATTTATCGGTTGAGACTCTTTTTTATAACTGGAAATACAAATTTTGTGTGTTGTAATTGAGTTTGTTGAGTTATATTAGGAGTCTATTATGTTAATTGATTCACTTTCCATTTAAAATCAATGTAATCCCCTGTTTCACGCCGTGAATACAGTTGAATGCAATAATCTATCCAGCTGTAATCCCATGTTTCACGCCATGAATACAGTCGAATACACTCGAATACAACAACTGATTAGCTGGACTTCCTGATTCACGCCTATATTTGCTACTGTATTCATGAATACATTAGCTTAAATACATGTAATACATCTTATAACAACAGAAAACGTATCTACCATCCGTAATATAGGAAATGGTATCTATAGATAGCTAATTACCACTAAAAGATAGTGCTTTATGAAAATTTCTGAATTTTTACCTCCTAAAGGTTAACACCTTATTTATTTTAAATAAATACCGTTTTAAAAAATTAAATTATATAGATACCTTTTAATGTTTATAGCAAAATATCTAATATTGGTTACCTCCTACTCCTAATCCACTAAATACGCTATTGAGTTACACTATTTTCTTTTTCTCTCTACTTTGATACATGCCATTCTCTGAAAACACGATGCTCAATCTCAAAATTCCTCTCACCCACATCACCTACCATTAGTCACAAACGGATTTAGAAGAGAAAATACAACGACGGAGATATGCGTACGAAGAAGAAAACGGCGTCGGAGATGGCCGTTGGCGGCCAATGAAAGTGGACGGAGCAAGTGAACAATGGGAGGCTTTGAGACGTACCCTAAGGCAAGCCGTTATCAATTGTTAGATGGGATTTCGAATAACTGTTTGCATGAAAAGACTGCGAGTATATGGATGTTTGAGATTCGGCCCAATTTTTAGGGCTGAATAATTTGGCCAAATTTTAGGGTTTGTTCTTAAACAAAGACGATGGAGTTTGGGGCTGAGCAACTTGATTTTCTGTTAATATTTTTCATTATAATTCAATGTATCTCGCTGTATTCCATGTATTTCATTGTATTCACTGTCTTTTTTTCAATGTATCCCGCTCTATTCTATGTATTTCATTGTATTCACTGTCTGGCCGTATGCCATGAATGTATTCATATGTTTTTTTAATTAATATAATTTATGTATTCAGATGGATTATATAATTTCTATAAAGATTGCTATGTTTTGGGGTATTTATCGGTTGAGACTCTTTTTTATAACTGGAAATACAAATTTTGTGTGTTGTAATTGAGTTTGTTGAGTTATATTAGGAGTCTATTATTTTAATTGATTCACTTTCCATTTAAAATCAATGTAATCCCCTGTTTCACGCCGTGAATACAGTTGAATGCAATAATCTATCCAGCTGTAATCCCATGTTTCACGCCATGAATACAGTCGAATACACTCGAATACAACAACTGATTAGCTGGACTTCCTGATTCACGCCTATATTTGCTACTGTATTCATGAATACATTAGCTTAAATACATGTAATACATCTTATAACAACAGAAAACGTATCTACCATCCGTAATATAGGAAATGGTATCTATAGATAGCTAATTACCACTAAAAGATAGTGCTTTATGAAAATTTCTGANATATTTAATATTCTATAGATTACCTTTTAATGTTTATAGACAAAATATCTAATTTTGGTTACCTCCTACTCCTAAGCCATTAAATACGCTATTGAGTTACACTATTGTCTTTTTCTCTCTACTTTGATACATGCCATTCTCTGAAAACACGATGCTCAATCTCAAAATTCCTCTCACCCACATCACCTACCATTAGTCACAAACGGATTTAGAAGAGAAAATACAACGACGGAGATATGCGTANAATACCTTATTTATTTTAAATAAATACCATTTTAAAAAATAATATTCTATAGATACGTTTTAATGTTTATAACAAAATATCTAATTTTTGTTACCTCCTACTCCTAAGCCACTAAATACGCTATTCAGTTACACTATTTTCTTTCTCTCTCTACTTTGATACATGCCATTCTCTGAAAACACAATGCTTAATCTCAAAATTCCTCTCACCCACATCACCTACCATTAATCATAAACGGATTTAGAAGAGAAAATAGAGCGACGGAGATATGTGTACGAAGAAGAAAACGCCGTCGGAGATGGCCGCCGGCGGCCGATGAAAGTGGGTTGAGCAAGTGAACACTGGGAGGCTTTGAGAAGTACCCTAAGGCAAGCCGTTATGGATTGTTAGATGGAATTTCGAATAACTGTTTGCGTGAAAAGACTGCGAGTATATGGATATTTGAGATTCGGCCTAATTTTTGGGGCTTAATAATTTTGGCCAAATTTTAGGGTTTGTTCTTGAACAAAGACGACGGAGTTTGGGGCTGAGCAACTTGACTTTCTGTTAATATTTTTAATTGTAATTCAATGTATCTCTTTGTATTCCATGTATTTCATTGTATTCACTGTCTTTTTTTTTCATTGTATTTCAATGTATCCCGCTGTATTCTATGTATTTCATTGTATCCACTGTCTCGCCATATGCCATGAATGTATTCATATGTTTTTTTTAATTAATATAATTTATGTATTCAGATGTATTATATAATTTCTCTAAAGATTGCTATGTTTTTGGGGTATTTATCGGTTGAGAATCTTTTTTATAACTGGAAATACAAATTTTGTGTGTTGTAATTGAGTTTGTTGAGTTATATTAGGAGTCTATTATGTTAATTGTTTCACTTTCCGTTTAAAAACAGTGTAATCCCATGTTTCACGCCGTGAATACAGTCGAGTACAGTTGAATACAATAATCTATCCAGTTGTAATCCCATGCTTCACGCCATGAATACAATCGAATACACTCGAATACAACAACTGATTAGCTGGACTCCCCTGATTCACGCCTATATTTGCTACTGTATTCATGAATACAGTAGCTTAAATACATCTATTACATCTTATAACAACAGAAAACGTATCTACAATCCGTAATATAGCAAATGGTATCTATAGATAGCTAGTTACCACTAAAAGATGTGCTTTATGAAATTTTCTCTATAATTTATGCCCTTTTTTTGGTGCTTATGTTTTCCTGAGCTGAGGCCTCTCTATCCTAACAAGGTAGGGGTAAGATCTGCGTACATACAATCCTCCCCGAATCCCACGGTATAGGATAATACTGGGTACGATGTTGTGTATAATTTATTGTTTTTTTCTTATCAATATTTGTTTGATTTGTTAGGATGTTGTCATTATTTAGTATCTTAATGTAATTTTATACTGTTAGTACTAGGTTTGCATGCTTCTATAATATGTTAAATTTTCAACATTTGAAAATATTTGTAACAAATTTTCAACATTTTGAATTCTTTTACTACTGTCTACTGTATTAATTTATGGATAGTAAATTTTAAAACTTAACAAGACGTACCATGCATCGGGACGTATGCCATACCTTGTCCTATATCAGGTGAAACATCTCGCATTGTGCCCCTCTTACACTATTCATATGAAACTAGTTTTATTTGATGTCCTCAGACTTCCAATTTCCTATTTTACAAGAAATCCAAAAGCACTATTTGCAATACTATGGATTGAAAACAATGGAAAGTATGACACTCAAGCCCGCAAAAGTTTTATGAATAAATACAGAATTGCACTTTGATGTTGCAGAAAACAAAGTAATCATCATTTTCTTCAACAGCCGACTTTGATGCTTTCAGTGCCAGTGTAGAATCTCTCTTACCGGCTTGTAAATTTTGATCTTGAGGAAGAAGCCATAGAGGAAAAACCACCTGGTTTTTTTGCAGGAGAAATTTGGCTGGGAAAATTGAAAAATTAAAAAGAAGATTAGAGAATAATAGAATAGAGTATGTTGAAGCATCAAAACTGTAAGTAGATCTTTACCTGTGGCTGTGATTTCTTTGCACAGCCTTATTCTTCATAGCTGCGAGATTCTTTACTTCTCGACTGTAAGAAACGGCAGAAACAGAATCAGCTACCTGAATAAAGAAGCCCTTTCAAAGAAGCAGAGCTAATCGAGCAACTCACACAAAAACATATACAAGTTACTACAAATGTTAAACTTCTTAACACAAAATTTTCCAATCAAACTGCATATAAGCTGAAGGCCAAGAATATACATTCGATACACGCTCATGAACATAGAGACAGTTGAGGACAAATTTAAGAACACCACTGGGAAAGATATCCAATATGGAGTGGGGGAAAGAGTGCCTATAGTTGCATGAATACAATATCAGAACCATGTGTTCCAAGGAGGCCAAACTTACCTGTTGACAAACTCTATTTTTGCCTTCTTCATCAAGGTACTCTTTGTGTTGCCAAAACTGCTACCAGGTCCACTACCTACAAATTACCTCTTTACTCAGGAAAAAATAGAGAAGGAACCTTATTACCTTGTAAGGTGTATTATGACAAAATACCATACATTCTCCAATAAACATTACGTATTGACTTTGACAATGAAAAGGAATCTGAAGAAAACATGAAGCATACCCCAAAAGCTTCTTTTATTGCTAGAAGGTGGAACCTTTGTGCAGACACGAACTTGTCGGCTTTGCCGTTCTACAAAGACAAAAGAGACAGTCCGACTATAAGCCAAATATAACGGTAAACTTATACCATATCTCCACTACAAGAGAAATAAGTTAAACAAGTTTCAAGAACTAGATATAGTCAGATGTGATCACGACACAACCTATCACCATAATAACCAAATTCAAATTTCTGAGGAGGATACTTAAATACTCTTGAGCTGTTACTGAATTTTGTAATTCATTCTTAAAAGTACTATGAGAGGATGGGAATACTTACTGGGAAAACAAATCAAAGAACAAAGAAAACAGAAGTAAAGCACATACTTGCATCTTCCTTTTGATACAATTCCTTGATTCTTTCGAATGACCTTTGTTGAGTCTCCTCCACTTCTTTTGTCTTTGCCTGCAAGTAAATTTTATACCCTTTTGTAAATGTTGAATGATTTGGTAATCACAATAAGAAAAAGATACGATCTAATACTAAACATACATCAAAATAAAAAGGGTCAGCCCGGTGCACTAAGCTCCCGCTATGCGCGGGGTCCGGGGAAGGGCCGGACCACAAGGGTCTAGTATATGCAGCCTTACCCTACATTTCTGCAAGAGGTTGTTTCCACGGCTTGAACCCGTGACCTCTTGGTCACATGGCAGCAACTTTACCAGTTACGCCAAGGCTCCCCTTCACTACATCAAAATAAAGGAGTAAAAAGTATGGAATGGAAGAACAAGATATGAAACGATAAATCACCTCATACAACTGTTTCCATTTAAATGTTACTTTCTTTTGCTTCATTCTCTCGACCACCTGATTGGTGCTCTTCTCACCGAACTGAATCTGGTAGAACCTCTTCCAAAGCCTATCCGTCACTTCACTGAGATCTCTTCCCTGAAAGAAGAATTCAAAAGTAAAAATTTTTAGCCTGCTTTGTCACACTGTAAGAGGATAACCCAAACATAGAGTTTCTTACTTGTGTCGAATTCTCCACATGTATTAACTGTTCAAGAGAACAGTGAGGCAAAATGCGCTCTAGTAGATGAGAATCTGTTTCACCAACATCCCCTAGGTATCTGACATTATATATAGCTGTCTGAACACATAAATCTACCAGTGAAGGAACCATATGCCTCATCGCTATACGTTGTTTATGCCGACTATGTGCTCAATCTATTCTGGCCACGTACACCTTCACAGAAAAAGCTAATCAGCAGCAAGAAAAAATTGGCAGAATATAATCCAAATTTAGAAACATTTATTAGATCCAATAGTAAGCCAGACAAACAACAACTTCCTGCTTTGAGGCCTCTAACCTTCCGCACCTTTCTTGCTGTACTCCAAAAAATACGTTTTGCAGGTATATAGTTGAATTTTCTTGTTTCACATTACAGGTTATGAAAAGTTACAAAATGATACTTGTGTATATTCCTTACTACATAATTCCAGCTTATATAGTCCCTCTTTACCAGTTTATTTGATCATATTTCCTTTTTGGTCCGTTCAAAAAAATGACCCTTTCTATATTTGAAAACAATTTACCCTTCAAGAGAAGTTTTTCTAGCCACATAAATGGACATATAAGTTTCAAAAGTCTTTTTTTTCTTTCCTTCTTAAACTCCGCATTTAGTCAATTAGTTCACATAATTGACATGGAGAGAGTAAAATTTTCAGAAATTTAAAATTCGTGGATTATACATAAAGCAACGATTTAAGGCGTCGATTAATCCTACAGTAACCGTCCGGAAGATTATAAGTCAACGGTAATTACAATTAACAGATCAAATCAACTGGATCATTGAATTCCACAAAGCTGTAGGCATAAGAACTTCAGGTATATAAATTTACGGATCGAATTTATTAAATTATTACTGAAACAGGAACTAAAAGAGAACTGAAACTCACCGGCACGTGATCGGAGCTGAAATCGGCTGACGGACTCCGACAAAGAAAAATCTGAAATCTGAAATTGAGAAAAAGGAATTTGGAATTGCAATATGATTTTTACTAACTTCTATGCATCGGAGGATTCATGAAATACTGAAAATAAAATAATTGATCGATTGATGGAAGAAGACGAAGACGCCGATGAGAGGTTGGTATATCCCCTAAAGTAATATCGAAAGCGTTAGAGCACGTGTTCGTACGCGCTGTGGCTGGCAGGTAAATATGGGGCCTTCGAATTTGGATTGAAAATTCGGGCCCAAATTAGTAAAAGAGCAGTCTCCAGGTGCCCTTTGGAAGAAAAGAAGTGGACTCCTTGTGTGATTGGCTTACAGCTTGTATGGGATTATCAGATCTTACGCCTGGCTACTCTATTGGACTATGCTTGTTTGGATGGTTGTTAATGTTGTATTTTATCAATATTTTAAATATAATATTTATTTTGATTGTTACTTAAATTTTATTGTATCGTATCGTTAAATTCGTCGTTACGTAACAATAAAATGTACTACTTTATGAAACTATCGATTTGGTGTGGTCGCGTTGTTACCTTATTTTTTTTCCTCATCTTGCCCTTCCTTGTTATTAAATTAAATACACTCTCTAGCTTTTCTTTCAAGGCGCAAAATAGTGGTGATTTCTAATGTACGCCCTCGCCGGAAATGGCTAGGAGCCGGGCGAAAAAGGGAGTGAATAAAATTGAGCTATCAAATGTGAAATAACAAAGATCAATGGACGAACGATGAGAAACGATAATCTAGAACAGGAGGATCCAAGAGGGGTGCAGAAAAACTAATAAACAGAAATTTAAAATTACAAAAAAAAGTAAAAATAAATAAAAAATTGTGCCGGGGAAGGGGGGGGGGGCAGTGGGTGTGCAGAAAAACGAAAAAACAGAAATTTAAAAATTACAAAAAAAGGAAATTCAAAAGAAAAACTTTTTTTGGGCGGGGTGGGGGAGCAGTAAGGGTAGGGTTTGGCGGGGTGGTGCAGAAAAACAAAAAACAAAAATTTAAAATTAC
>NC_031995.1:16372147-16396568 GCF_001879085.1 Nicotiana attenuata | reverse complement strand
GTGGTGGAAAAAACTGAAATTTGAAAAAAAGAAGGGCCTTTTTGGAGAGAGGAGGTGGGGCATGCACCAACGAAGATGGTGATTGAGAAGATTACGCCACCCGAAAAGGGGCCCTTGAGCAAGAACTTGATGACTACTGGCACACCAAGAGATCAATTGCAACAAAAGGAAGGACCATGGCCTACTCTACCTAGCCGAGTTGAGAAGAATAAAATGCCAGTTTCTGATGTATCGGTAGCGGCAGGAGCAAAGGAACTAGGAAATGATATATCTACTCCGGGCAAGCAGAGTGAAACCCTAGGGGCGGAGACGAACAAGGCGCAACGACGACTGGATCTAGGACAAACTTCAAATTCCAACCAACCATGGGTGAACCTTTTCGAAGGAAACAAATATGCCTCCAAAGGTACGAATCTGAGATATATTCCCCCTACTATACGATGGAGTTAAAATTGTGTAACTAGAAAAAAAAGTGAAAGAGGAAATAGAAAAATGGATGAAGGCAATTATCTTCTATGTGGTGGGTGATTCCCCTACAATTGGGGCTGTAGAGAGGTTTGTGGCAAGCCAATGAAGATTAATGCCAAGCCAAGAGTCTACTACCACAATGATGGATACTTTCTGATCTAGTTTCAAAGAATATAGGATAGGGATAAGACACATATGCATCCCCTTGTACAATTAACAACATGCCGATAATAATAAGGGAATGGACAGCTGACTTCAATTTCAAGGAAGAAGTATTGAATACTCTGCCACTATGGGTAAGATTTTCCAACCTAGCGCTGAATTGCTAGGGGCGACGTCCCTAAGTCGAAAAACAAGCAGCTTGGGAGTGCCATTGTACGCTGATGATTGCACTACCAAAGTTGAGAGAATCTCATATGCTAGGGTACTAATTGAAATAGACATTACTAAAGATCTTCCAGATAAGATAGACGTGAAGGACCCCAATGGTAGATGCTTTGAGCAGATAGTCACCTATGATTGCCGCCCTGAGTATTGCAATGTTTAGCAACAGCTGGGGCATTCATGCCAGCAAAATAAGAAGCAAAAAATGGGAAAAGAGAAACCAAAGCAAGTAGGGAAGAATTCTCCTAAGCAGAGGCATGATTGGCAAGCAAAAGGGGTAGTACAAATAGAAAAGACATCAAGCATTCCTGAAAAAACAAAGATGACACATGCCCCAAATAAAGGGCCAATAAATGAAAAAGAAACTGGAAAGAAAGTTGGGTGGACAGAGGTCAGGGGAAAATCAGCAGGCAAGTCTCCAGCAATGAGTAACCAAAATGAAGGCACACACACCAAAAATGGATTCGATCATCTAGCATCATATAGTCCTATGCAATATTGTCACGATCCAAATATTCCTCCGTCGGGTGTCGTGATGGCACATAGTCTTAGGGACTATGTAAGCCTAACAACTTCTGAAAATAATAACAAAATAAATAAAGATTAGCAATTTCAAATTTAGAATTCTCTATACAAGTATTACAATCCCAAAACCGATAGTACAAGTCATAAGCTCTACAGAGTTTACTAGAAAACCTCTAAATACAACTGTTCCGAAATAGGAGTAAACAGTGTAAATAAAAAAAACTAGAAGGTGACTCCGAAGCCTATGAACGCAGCAACAGGTTTACCTTGAGTCTCCACCGTAAGATCTGAACAGCTAGCTAACGATCGACTGACTCTGCAATACCTGGATCTGCACAAAAATATGCAGAAGAGTAGTATGAGTACACCACAGCGGTACCCAACAAGTATCAAGACTAACCTCGGTGGAGTAGTGACGAGGGACAGTCAAGACACCTACTGGACTAAATAACCTGAACAAGTATAAGTGTAGGACTAACAGCAATACGATATCTCTATAAAGCTATGCATAATGACAACGATCATATGGTACTTGCAATAAGAAATAGAAACAACAATTAGCAGCAGAACGCATTATGTAACAACACCGTAGGGTAAGCTGGGCACAGTCTAAACCCGGAGAACACAACTAAAAGAAG
This sequence comes from Nicotiana attenuata, assembly GCF_001879085.1. NCBI lineage: Eukaryota > Viridiplantae > Streptophyta > Magnoliopsida > Solanales > Solanaceae > Nicotiana > Nicotiana attenuata. The sequence continues at coordinate 16,394,553 of NC_031995.1, read as the reverse complement.
GACAGATATCAACTAGATGAAAATAACCGTTTCACATCAGGTTTTATCTAATAATCACCACGAGGCACCGAACCTAAAAATATTCATAATTCACGGGTTCCAATTTGTTAACCTTAAACACTTGGCATCCTGTGCCTTCGCTACAAACAATAACTACACGGACGACTCACGTGCCAATAGAACCAGATGAGGGTGTGTATCAATACTCAACAATATCAAGATCCATCCTATGAACCGATAAGAGTGATAACTGCGTGTATGCTTGTGCAAGTGTTCTAATATAGTTCATGCCAGCTAGTAAGTAAAGAGAAAACGGACATCACGTAAAATGTTTTCCCATAATTTTTCACAAGATAAAACTCGCACAAGTAAGTGTACTACTACACAAATATCAACAATAAGAATGCCCACAGGCCATCACAAGTCACCATAAATCAATCCCTGACATAGCCCACCTTGTCTTGCCACGTGTGCAATTAGTAAAGTAAATGCCCGCCTTGTCTCGCCACACATGCATAATAATTTTCCCACCTTGTCTCTCCACATGCGCAATATATATATATATATATATATATATATATATATATATATATATCCCACATTGTCACGCCGCATGTGCAAATATCAATAGTAACAATAGCACGACAGAAATCTCGTGCAACCCGATAACACCGCATGACAGAAACCTCGTGCATCACAATAATAACCGCACGATAGAAACCTCGTGTATCACAATAACAACCGCAGACAGAAACCTCGTGCATCATAACAACAAGAACAACAACAACAATGACAATAATACAGGAGTATGGCAATTAAATCAACTCAGAAATTCTAGAACTCAAAGGAATGGAAGAACTAATTCACAAGGAATAACCACAATAGAGGATGCTAGTCATAATGAGAACAGCTTAACAAGGGAGAAATAATATGTGACAACGGTGCCACAAAGTACAATTCAACAACAAGGGAGATATCACGAGTCAATAATTCCAATAAGTCAACTAAGATATAGAATACCTAAACTTCTTTTAAGGTTGAGCAATCACGAAAGAAATACTACAAATTCAATTAAGGATAGGCAGCGGGAAGATAATCATAACCTCAATTAAGGATGAATAATTACAGAAGAGATAATAATAATTTCAAGTAAAGATAAGTAGTTAGGAAAAGATAGCATGGAAATAAGAGAGTTAAAATCTTCAGTTAAGTTATATAAGAGTCAAATAGGCAATAAGAGTGGATCATGAAGCAATTAATTCCAATTAAAGCATGTAGAGTTGAGACTAGTAATTAAGAAAACCTAATCAATACAAAACAACTTCATACTCAGTGAATACAAGGACCTAAGAACCCTAAAAGGCCAACTTTCCACAAATAAGCCCGAGCACGTACTCGTCACCTCGCGTACACGGACTTCACAAGATACAATTAGCATAGAAGACTCAAATCCTAAGGGGTAGTTTCCCCACACAAGGTTAGGCAAGATACTTACCTCAAAGAAGATAAATCGATACTCAAAAATGAACTTCTCGGGTGAAATAACCTCCGAACGGCTCAAATCTAGCCAAAATAACTTCAAAGCATAAATAAAACTCATAAGAAACTATTTCGGGATCATAAAGCCTCAATCTTTATCAAAAACTAAAAATCAACCCAAAAGTCGACCCCGAGGCCCGCATCTCGGAACCCGACAAATTTCATAAAACTCGAACACCCATTCCTATACGAGCTCAACCATACAAAAATTATCAAATTCCGATACCATTTAGTCCCCCAAATCATCATTTTTTATTTTGAAAGTTTTTACAATTTTCCCCAAAATTTTCACTTTGATTCTCATCATTTTGATGTCAAAACTCAAATAAAATCATGAAGTATAATTAGAAATTGATCAAGAGAACTTACCCAATGATTGTAGATGAAATGTTTCTCTCAAAATCGCCCACTCTCGGACCTAGGGTTCAAAAATATCACAAAATGAAGCAAAAACTCGAATTACACAGCTGGAAACAAGATGCAGATGTCGCATTTGTGATCCAGGGCTCGCAATTGCGAACCCTCGCAAAAGAGAAGAAGCCTTCGCAATTGCGAACAAGAACAAGGCCGGAAAAGGTCGCATTTGCGACAAAAAGTTTGCAATTGCGAACTGGGCATCGCAATTACGATAGAAATGTTCGCAATTGCGAGCACACCAGAATCCAGCAGTCTCCCCGACACAGAAATGAGAATAACTCCCTCATACGATGTCCAAATTCGAAGATTTTTTTTGCTGTGGATCCGTAATTACGATACGGATATAATGGTTCAATAAAAGCTGCATTTGGAGCTCATTTGCTTAATGTGGTACATTTATGCTTCAAGAAACGATGACGAAACAACAAAAACAAGCGCAACACAACCTAAACCTATCCGAAACTCACCCAAGCCACTCGAGACCTCGTCCGAACATACCAACAAGTCCCGTAACACAACACGAACCTACTTGAGGCCTCAAATCAGGTCAAATAAAGTCAAAATTACGAATCACACCAAGATTCGAACTTATGAACTTTCAAATCTTCCAACTTCTAAAACACGTGCCGAAACCTATCAAATCAACCCGGAATGACGTCAAATTTTGCAAGCAAGTCCTAAATGGCATAACGGAGTTGTTCCAACTCTCGGAATCGCACTTCGACCTTGATATCACCAAAGTCAACTATTGGTCAAACCTCTCCACCTTCCAAACTTCAGCTTTTCCAACTTTCGCCGAAATGCTTCAAATCACCCTACGGACCTCCAAATCCAAATCCGGACGCACGCCTAAGTCCAAAATCACCATTCGAAGCTGTTGAAATCATCCAAAACCCATTCCGGAGCCGTTTACACAAAAGTCAAATTCCGGTCAACTCTTACCGCTTAAGCTTCCAAAGCTAGAATCCTTCTTCCGATTTGACTCCAAATCATCTGGTAACTGAACTTGACCACACACGCAAGTCAATACACATAATACGAAGCTTCCCAAGACCTTATGCCGTCGAACGCGACTTAAATTCTCAAAATGACCGGCCGGGTCGTTACATCCTCCCCCTCTTAAACAAACGTTCGTCCTCGAACGTGCCAAGAATCGCCTCGAAGCCGTCATATCACTGAATGCACACATCTAGCATACACCCGGGGGTGACCCCACGTCATCCCAATCCACATAAGCCTGTCGACACTATCTCAACTGTAATTTATCCCTTCCACCAACATCAATAAACCTTAGAGTCAATATTTTTACCATCCGCTCATCTTCAAAAGACCCGATTCTAAATACACACTCGATATCAGTCTCAACTAGCTGCAACCACTTATGCCTACACCCATAGAGTACAACCACACAACATGACACATCACACATAGGCCCATAATAACAGTTCTGATCACAATAGCTATCCGTAATCAAATCCAGCATCGGCAATTAGCCTCATATCCGTTAGAAACCTTTTTCAAACCTCCACAACGCTGACAATGATGCAAGAAACAAGAAGACCTCATAACTATATGCCCGGATCAACAACTCCTCTAGGCACACGCCCCACAAGCAAAAACTCAGGAAGCACAGAACGAAAATGACTGAACATGTAAGGAGAAACGCATAAGAGAAATATCAAACAAGCGCGACAGGCACATCTCTCTATCAGTACCATCCTACGAATCAATTTAAAAGGAAAAATTAAAGTATATGATCTCATCCTAATATAACATCTACCGTGGCACGCAACCCGGCTCAAACATATCAAATCACGTGGAATCACGAGGGTCTCACCCTCAACTCTGAATCACAAGTCGAATAAACATCATACCAAATGAAACCTTCCACTAACTCAATTCTGCCAAAAATATCACAACACTTACTGAACTCTCACCCCGGTAGAGCATTCAAATTACAAATCATAACCAAATTACTCAGGAATCACATCAAAACCTACCATAATGGACAACAGGAATTCACTTCTAGCCTCGTAACTCTCAATAATGAATAAAAACAAATGATAGACACGGGCTACCACTCATAGAATCTCCCAACAAGAGTAAACACATAAGCAGAGTACTAATCATGAAACTCACCCATAAATTAAGCAACAAATAAGGGAACTCGCCCCGACAAGAAGAACCGAAATAAAATACGAATGGTGCTCCTCTATAACAAATCAAAAGCATATCTGTATGACATCATCTGGCATATATAGCGGCCTCAAGCCTACTATATGAAACACATCAACGGGTCGGGCCTTCCCCTCTTGGGCGCCCTCTACTCGCCTGATGCCCCCCTATGACACATCTGTCCGGAGTCTGGGACGATCTCTCACCATGTGGCTGGTATCTCCACACTAAAAGCAACCCCTCTACACGTGGTTGTGGGAACTGTGCGGTACGGGTACTTTGAGACCCATGAGTACCTTAAACACCGTACGAAGCCTGAAGTGCAAACTGAACTGGCTGACCCACAAAACCTCTACCCTGACTCCAAAATAAGGACCGGTAGATCTCTCCGGTCTACAAGGCCTCCTAGCCTCCCTATCCTCTCTCTACTGACCTCTCCTTCCCTCTCTCTCTCTTGGCCCCGCTTGCCCTCTTTTTCCTGGTCCCACATGCCCTCCAATCGGCGAGCGATCCCTACCACCTGCTGAAACGAAACATCCGACTCTAACTCCCAAGCCATGCTGAACAAAATATCGTGCCTGAGCCCCTCAATGAATCTACAGACACGCTCTCCAAATACGGATGCACGCCTAAGTCCAAAATCACCATACGAAACTTTTGAAATTATCTAAAACCCATTCTGGAGCCGTTTACATAAAATTCAAATTCCGGTCAACTCTTGCCGCTTAAGCTTCCAAAACTAGAATCCTTCTTCCGATTTGACTCCGAATCATTGGATAACTAAACTCGACCACGCACACAAGTCAATACACATAATACGAAGCTGCTCAAGACCTTATGCCGCCTAACGGGACTTAAATTCTTAAAACAATCGGCCGAGTCATTACAAATATAGTATTATCAAATAGGGGCTAGAGTAAGGGCAATGTAGCACAAGTAGGGGAAGTGAGTTACAACATCTATTCATTCCAAAATGAAGCTAATCACATGGAATGTAAGAGGATTGAATAAGTTGTACAAAAAGAAGGAGATGAAGGAGTTTCTAAGAGAATGTAATATAGGTATAATAGCTATAGTAGAACATAGAGTGACAGAAGAAGTAGCAAAGAAGATCAAAAATAAAATAGCTCCATAGTGGAGCTGGTGCAACAACTATGGAGCAGGGAGTAGAGGAAGAATATGCTAATCAGCTTAGTTTCACAGCAGAAACTACTCATATACACTTCATTCATGGACAAGTCTGCCTATTGGAGAGCTAAATGGAGACAGGAAAAATCTATGGCATGACTTAAGACAAATCCACAATGATCAATTAGGACCATGGCTAACAATTGGAGACTTTAATGTTGTGATGAATATAGAGGATAGAATGTCATGACCCGGATTTCCACCCTCGGGAGTCGTGATGGCGCCTACTAGAACGAGCTAGGCAAGCCAATAAATTTCACAATTTACCATTTTTACTCATTTTATATTCATTAGCAATTTTAATAATAATAATAATAATAACATTTAAATAGCGGAATTTAACATAAGCAGAAGAAAGAAGCCATAAGCTATCTGAACACGAATATCTAATACATCTGTTTGAATCTCGACTACCCAGAACTGGTGTCACAGTTTCACAGACGGTCTAAGAACACTACAAATAAAGGTCTGAAAAAAAAATACAACACTATCTCTGGAAATGCATGAAAGAAACAGGAATAGTAGATGGAAGGAGACGCCAAGGCCTACGGACGCCTGCAGGACTACCTCGGGTCGCCTGATGAACAAGAATCAACAATCTCACTGCGGTCCGAAGTTTACAAAACTGGGGTCTGCACAAAAGAGTGCAGAGTGTAGTATCAGCACAACCGACCCCATGTGCTGGTACGTGCCTAGCCTAACCTCGGCGAAGTAGTGATGAGGCTAGGATGAGACTACCAAATAACCCTGTGCAGTTATATAATATACAATGGAAAGTAAAGCAGGAATAAACAAGTAAAGGTGGGAGGGGGAAACATGCTGCGGGGGTATACCAGTATTGACACTAAATCCAGAGTAACAGTCTAAGGCAGCTTAGAATTCACAGCAAAACAAAGAATCTAATATCCAAACTAAAAACGCTTGTATCAATAATTGTTGTGGTGCGCAACCTAATCCCAATATATATAACAACACTGTTGCGGCGTGCAACCCGATCCATATCATTTATCATTGTTGCGGCGTACAACCCGATCCACATATATCATTGTTGCGGCGTGCAACCCGGTCCACATATAATATTGTTGCGGCGTGCAACCCGATCCACACATAATATTGTTGCGACGTGCAACCCGATCCACATATAATATTGTTACGGCGTGCAACCCGATCCACAAATAATATTGTTGCGGCGTGCAACCCGATCCACATATAATATTGTTGCGGCGTGCAACCCGATCCACATATAATATTGTTGTGGCATGCAACCCGATTCACATATAATATTCACAATCATAACGAGAGTCTCGACAAGGGATCAATAATGTCTACACTATCCCGGCAAGGGATTCGACAACATAAGTAAATACGTCCCGGCAAGGGAGAAACAGCTATAACCAAACTTGTTCCAACATCTAACTACCTTAGCTATAACCAAACTTGTTACAACACCTAACTACCTCAGCTATACCCAAACTTGTTACAACACCTAACTACCTCAGCTATACCCAAACTTGTTTCAACATCTAACTACCTCAGCTATAACCATAATCCTTACCTAACACAAAGAATCATCAACCTAAGTATCCGTTATATCAATTAAGAACACAATACAAGGGAACCACAACTCAACAATAGCCCGGCAAGGGGGCAACATAATGATCTCTTCTCTTTCTCACTTTTACTTCGCAATTCACTTCACAACTCGAGCCACCGCTCTAGAGGTTCAATTATCACTTATACTTCCACAATTCGTTATACAACTAGAGCCAACGCTCCTCAACGTTCATAGGTCACATTTCTTTTCACAACTTTACACAACAAATAGAAATTTTCACCAAGGCATGTATAACACAACGAAATCATGGAAATCACAATACAAGACTCACGGTCATGCTCGACACCAACGTATAGATACTCGTCACCATGCCTATACGTCGTACTCAACAAGAAACAAATAGCAAATAGGACACAACTCCTAATCCCTCAAGCTAAGGTTAGACCAAACACTTACCTCGAACTTTCACGGCCAACTCAATCCTCAAACACCGCCTTTCCTTTCGAATTCGGCTCCAAATCAATTGTATCTATACATAATCGACTTAATAACATCAATAAATGCTAAACAATCCAATTCCAATACTTAATTATAGCTTTGTAACCATTCTTCCCAAAAAGTCAAAAATTGACCCGGGCTCGCTTGGTCAAAACACGAGGTTCGGACCAAAACCCGATCACCCATTCACCCACGAGCCCGAATATATAATTAGTTCCAAAATTTGACCCCAAAACGAGGTCTAAATCATAAACATATAAAAAGCCCTAACTCTACCCAAATCTCTAATTTTCTACCCTTAATCACATGTTTTAGGCCTAGAAGGTGTTGATAAAAATGGAATAAAACAAGTTAAAGATTACTTAACCAAGAGATTATGGTGAGGAAATGCTTCAAAAATCGCCTAAGAGCTTTGGAGAAGAAGAGGTTTTTGAAAGTTTATGAAAATCCCGTAAGTGTTCTGTTTTTGAGACTTAAAAATAACTGGGCGAAATTACTCTACGCGTTCGCGACAGACACACCGCGTTCGCGATGAGTCAGGCCTGTAGACCTTCGCGTTCGCGGAGAGGAAACTCCTCGAGCCCTCGCGTTCGCATCCAATGGGTCGCGTTCGCGTAGAACAAATGCCCCACCCCCTGCCCAGGCTCATTTAGCCTTCGCGTTCGCGTGGCCAGGACCGCGTTCGCGAAGGGATAACCCCCCAATGCCTCGCGTTCACGACCTGTGCTACGCGTTCGCGTAGAAGGAATTTCCTTCATCAAAATTTAACACATCGCGTTCGCGCGGGTCCTCCCGCGAACGCGAAGAAGGAAACATCAGAAACTCAACAACTGAAAACCTGCAATTTTTCTTAAGTTCGAAACCTTCCGAAATACATCCGAGTCCCCGGGCTCCTAACCAAACATACATACTAACTCGATGACATCGTACGAACTTATCCGTGCGATCAAATCGCCAAAATAACCTCAATAACAACGAATTAAACCTCAAAATCAAAGAAGTTTTCTCAAACTTCATAAAACAACAATTTTTGCAATTTAGGTCCGAATCACGTCAAATGACATCCGTTTCTCACCAAATTTCACAGAATCATCTTAAATCATATATAAGACCTGTACCGGGCGCCGAAACCAAAATACGGGCCCGATACCATCATGTTCTAATCGAATTTCATTTCAAATTCCTTTAAAAATTTCAGAAAATAATTTTCTTCAAAAATTCATTTCTCGGGCTTGGGACCTCGGAATTCGATTCCTGGCATACGCCCAAGTCCCATATTTTCCTACGGACCCTCCGGGATCGTCAAATAATGGGTCCGGGTCCGTTTACCCAAAACGTTGATCGAAGTCAACTTAAATGCATTTTAAGTCAAAATTTTTTAATATTTCACAGATCTTTCACATAACAGCTTTCCGGCTACACGCCTAGACTGTGCACGCAAATCGAGGTAAAGATAAAAGAAGATTTTAAGGCCTCGGAACACAGAATTAAATTTAAAAATAAGTGATGACCTTTTGGGTCATCACATAGAATAAATGGGAATACGATTCAGGAAGCTGAGGTCAAAGACTTTAAAGAGTTCATGTAGGACTATCATATGGCAGAGCTGAGAAGTAAAGGGGCAACCTACACATGCTCGAATAGCTCAGTGAGCAACAAGAACGATAGAGGAGTTGTAAATACTGAATGGATGATGAAGTAACCACACTTTTATGACATAGTTAGGGGTGTTCATAGAAACCCGAAAAACCGAACTAAACCGAAAGCCAAACAAAACGGACCAAAAAACCAATACTTTTTGGTTTGGTTTGGTTTGGTTTTGGTTTTGGTTTTGAATTTAAAAAAAATGATCAAATTTGGTTTGATTTTGGTTTTAATAAAAAAATAACCAAAAACACCGAAAAAATATACATATATATGTATATTTTTATACAAATTTTTAAATTTTTTATGGTTAATGTTAATCGTCTGCACTTTTAGTACAAGTCTTTACCTTTTCATTCTAGTTTGATTGGTAGATTTCTTTTGTTAAGGTAAGAATTCATTTTATGTTAAAAATAATATATTTTTAATTGAGTCTTAAAATTATTCATCACTATTTGATTCAATTGTCATCAATATATCTTGGTAAATAATAGATTTCTCAAAGGGCAATTGATTTGATAGTGTTACGTTGAAAATGTGATCGCCGGAATATGTGTTTGGTAGTGTATGTCATCTATTTAAGAAAAAACCGACAAATAATCGAAAAAACCGAAAAACTGACAAATCCCGTCATAAACTGAATCGGGAAAAAACTGACTTAATTGGTTTGGTTTGGTTCTAATATTTGAAAAACCGACTTAGTTGGTTTGATTTCTTTCTAGGGAAAAACCGATCCAACCGAACCATGAACACCCCTACTCATGGTCATGGCACCATACTTCTCAGACCATAGTCCATTAGCACTCAAATTGGAGAATCAACAAATTAAGACATATAGACCCTTTCGACTCTTCAAAATCATAGTAAAATATAAAGACTTCCAACAAAAAGTGTTGGAAGGATGGAATAGTATGGAAAAAGAGGGAAGCATGCAAAGCATATGGGCAAAGCTGAGAGACAGAAACAAGGAATGAAACAAATTAACGGTACTCATTACTCAAATATTGAGGATAAGATCAAAAGAAATAGGAAACAACTGTTGACAATCTAGGAGGAGCTAAGACTAAGGGAAGGACAGAGGCGGTAAATCAGGAAGAGAAATCAATTAGACAACAACTGGAAAAGTGGTCATTATTGAAGAAAGTGTTACAAAACAAAAGTCCATAAACCAATGGTTGCAATTTGGGGATGCAAATACAACCTATTTTTTTGCCTCTGTAAAGAATAGGCTAGCCCAAATAAAATCAAAAACCTGATGGATGAGAATGGTATGTTGTTGCAGCCTGAGAATGCCATTCAAGAAGAGATTATAGAATTTTATAAGCATCTATAGGGTTCAACAACTAATTCTATACCTGTAATTAATCCCTTCTTATGAAAGAAGGACCTTGTCTGAGTAGGGAGATACAACTGCAACTGATAGCACAAGTGTCAATGATGGAGGTGGTCAACGTACTGAGACACATAAATGATAAAAAAGCACCAGGATGTGATGGTTTCAATGTTGTCTTCTTCAAGAAAGCATGGAGCACCATAAGAAAGAGGGTAATAGATAGAGGCGTTCAAAACCGAACTAAAACTGAAAATCGAACCCCAAAAGTGGCTTAATGGCTTATTGGTATCGGATTATCGGATTAATGGGTGGAGAACGAATTGAAATTTTATTATTAATGGCTTATCGGTTTGGGGACGGATTAATCAATTCTCTTATCGGATAAACCGTTAACCCTTTAAGAATTTTTATATTTATATATTTTTATATTATATGTATATTAAATATCCCTTCCATTTATCCACTATTAGAAACCCTAAAATCTAATTTCTAACTTCCCTCAGCAGTAGTCACTAGTCAGAAGTGAAACAAAGCCCTCTCGCGTCGCCGCTCACTTTCTACTCTCTACTCTCTGAAGGTTGATGCAACATAACAACAACAACCTAGCCGCTCTCGCCTCCCATTCTCTTCTCTAAGAATCAAGTCACCTCCTCGTTTCCTCCATACGGCCATAGCCAGAGCTTGCTCCTACTGATATTGGATAAGATATTGTATGGTGTTGTGTTTATCTCTTTGATAGAATTTTAAGAATGGTTTTTGTGGTGTGTACTGTGTATGATTGGTGAAGAAACCATTTGCTTATATAAATATGAAAGCCAAGCCATGTCTGGACTCATTTTGATGGATTAATTGCCACGTTAGGAAGTGCTATGTTACCTACAGAATGTGCAAGACTGTAGAGCCATAAGCTTGGCTGCATTTTAGCTACTTTTGAGGAGCTTACTGCCTTGCTCCTTAGTGTGTGAAGGTTCAAGTATGTTTGTCCATTATTGGTTATGTCTTGTGATACTATCAATATGTTGAAAAAGTTTAACATATCCTGTTGTGCAGCTGTGGTATCACCCTATCACTGTATCAGTGTGTTGCCAAAATAGGCCTCTGTAATACAGATTAAAATAGGTCGATATACTGCCATTAACCGCCCAATAATAGCTAAATCGATACCAATTCACCCGATATCTTATCGGATGGCTAGCGGATTAATACATTTAGAAGCCGATAACCAATAAGCCGAACCGTAAAACGTAAATAACCGCCCGATCTGCCCGATAAGCAACCCTAGTAACAGATGATGTCCTGTACCTTTTCCATACAAAGAACCTCTACATGCCTATAAATTGCGCTACAGTCACACTAATACCAAAAGTTCATAACCCCTCTACTATCAAGCAATTTAGGCCTATATCCTATTGTAAAATTCTGTATGAACTGATAACCAAAATACTTACAAGGAGACTGCAAGGTGTATTGGATACTATAATCGACCAAAGCCAATCAACTTTTGTCCCTGGCAAAATTATATCAGATAACATAGTCATTAGCCATGAATTGGTCAAAGGATATGGAAGAAAGGGAGTGTTCCCAAGGTGTATGATCAAAGTAGATATGCAAAAAGCATATGATTCATTAGAATAGCCTACTTAGAAAAGATTTTACATGCTCTAAAATTCCCACATCTGTTTATAGAATGGATCATGACCTGTGTAAGAAGTGTCTCTTATTCAATTATTATCAACGGGCAACCAAGTGCTCCATTTCAAGATAAGAAAGGGTTAAGGCAGGGGGATTCACTGTCTCTATTCCTTTTTGTTATTACCTTGGAGTATCTCAACAGGAAGCTAAAGACATTGCAGATAAATCCAGATTTTAACTTTCACCCTAAATGCTCAAAGCTACAACTTATTCAATTATGTTTTGTAGATGATAGAGCAGATGTAATTTCAGTCCAATTGTTGATGAACTACTTCAATGAATTCTCAAAGTGTTCAGGAATGATAGCAAACAGAGACAAAAACTCCATTTATTTTGGAGGGGTGAGAAGGGTGGTACAAGGGAAAATTTTGACAACAATAGGGTTTGTAAAAGGGGAGTTACCTATTAGATATCTTGGGGTTCCTTTGAGCAAGACTCTCCCTAGTTCAATGTCAGCCACTCATAGAAAAGATGCTTGGGAGGATAACCTCATGGACCACAAAATACCTATCATATGCCGGAAGACTCCAACAGATCAAGAATGTGCTATTTTCAGTCCAAGAATTTTAGTCTCAAATTTTTTGCTACCAAAAAAGTTGTGAAGCCGATAGAGGCAACATGCTGGAGCTTCTTCTGGACAGGCACAATAGAAATATCAAAGAGAGCTTTGATGGTATGGGAAAAAGTCTGTTAGCCCAAAATAGCAACGGATTCAATGTGATTCACATTAAAACATGGAACAAGGTGATGGCGTCCACAACACACTTCTATAGGAGATATGATATGGTCGTATACAATAATAATTACCCAACTATGAGTCCGGGTCGAACTCCTAGAAGTTATGAGGGGTGTTAGGGGCATATATTTGAAGCAAGCAAATGTGTTATCTAAGATTGCACTTTCACAACAAGGTTTTGTTTTGTATTTCTACTGTTACTCTAAAAAATGAAAGCTAAAGAATATACATTAGAGATAAATATTTTTGAGGTTTTTCCAAATGGGTTAAAGGCCTAGGGCTGTGAACATAACCTAGCTGTTGGGCTAATGGGATAAAGACATTAATGCTTGTTTTTTTTATTGGGGTGTATTATAGCTCTCAACTTTACATTACCCACTCAATACCTCTTATTCAGAGAGTGATTTTGTCCAATTTGGCTTTCTCAAGTCCTTACGATCTCTAGTTTGAACCCTTTAATTAGGTTAATCAATCTCTCAATTAACCCAATTCTTTGGTAGCTAAGTTATCCTAGACTAAGTCCCTATTTCTCAAGTAGAGACTAAGTCAAATAGGCATGAATCAATGTTTGCAACCATTAATTTTAAAGTTGAAGCATGAACTAAGCTAAATACTCAACACCCAATCATAAACAAGCACTAAATTAAATACCATAAGGTTTACACACTAGGGTTAGGTCACAACCCTAGTAAAAATCTAGCTACTCATAATGAAAATTGCAGAAAATAAAGATGAAGAGCTAATTAAACTCATAATGGAATATTAAAATGATGAAATCTAATGTTAAAAATACTCAAATAAGCTAAAACTTCCTAAAATAGTAAAGAGAAACAACTACAACAACTTTGTATGTTCAAAGTTGACCTAATTTTGCAAAACTCGTCTAGTTATATAGGGCCAAAAATTATGGACAAAAATGCCCCTTGGGAGGTTCTGCGGCCGCACAATTCCATGTGCGGTCCGCAGATTTCTTCAGTTGGCAGGAAGGTGAATTCTGCGACTACACATTTCTGGACTACGGCCCGAGGCAATCTTCTACGGTCACACATTTCTAGACTCCGACCGCGAGGCAATCTTCTGGATGCCCATTTTTGGATTACGGCCCGAGGCAATCTTCTGTGGCCGTACAATTCTTGTATTGTCTGCACTTCACAAGGTCTCCAGGACTTGGTCTTTTTACATACTCTCTAATCTTTGAATCTTAAGCCTAGTTCTGCGGCTGCACAATTCATGTGCGGTCCGCACATTTCTGAATGTCCTATTGGAATTTGTTTCTTGGTTTGCAGCCGTAGAGGGAATTCTGCGGTCTGCAATTTCTTCTGCAGCCGCATAATTCCTTCTGTGGACTGCATATTTTTACTTCTACGCTCTTTTATTGCCTAGTGCTTTGGAACACTCCTTTTTGAGTCGGATGTCATCTTGATAGACCAAACTTCCGGCATTCCTGCAATTTGCACAATTTCATTAATTTCAGGAGCACAATTCAATACTTTCGGACTAAAACAAAAGCTAAAAGGGGCTAATAAGCAGTCAAAATCCCCATTTATCTACTTCCCATAACTTAAGTCTTTTCTTTTCCTCAAGCAATGAAATTAGTTCCCACCTCCGAAAGTTAAGGGTCATTCCCGCGAATCAAAGGTGAGCCATTCACACATCAGTTGCGACCAACAATTACCCACACTACTCATTCATTATTAACAAGGCGACACGTTAAGCATTTATGCACATATAGTTCTGTTGTGACATTTGAGCTTCAAGAATTGACTTACCTCATCAAGGACTCTTGCTCTCTCATGTAGGCCATGGTTGACCCCAAACTCTTCCTCCTCTACTTTCTATTTGCAAAGCTCAGATAAGAAATTTTAGCACTCAATCCAAAGATTTATGAAAGGTTCACTCATCTCTCTCAAGAGAATATCACAAGTACGACTTCAAGTACCATAGGCTTACCCCTCATGTAGATTGCCACTAATGTAAGCTCACTCTATTAGAAATCAAGTAGGACTTCTTTCGGGATGTAATGAAGGCTTTTGGGTTAGGGTAGAATACCTTATGGGTAAGTGGTTATGCCTTTCCTTAAGCATTCCATCTTTCATTTCTTGGCTCACACTATGCCTTTTCTTAGAGGCATTTTCTTTTCATTGGGGACTAGAGAGACTTAGCATCACTCTTTCTTGTTCATTTCATTCTTTTTCTCCCATTTGATTTCTCAGTGCTTGGGATCATTACCTCTTTTTGGATCCATTCAACCCTTCCACTTATTCACTTTTTGCATTTTTCTTTTTGTTCTTTTCTTTTTCTTGCCTTCTCTTCTCATAGAGATCATTTTTTTCTCTTTTTGTGCCTTGATACCTTTTTCAAGTTCCTCATCTCTCCCCCAAACTTATGTTTTAAGCTATTTGTTTCACACGGCTGTTAAGGAAAGATCGGTTTCCAAGAGAGGGTCACGACAAAATGGGTAAAGGCTTGTAACATGGTTATTAAATGAGAAAGGCTAGAGGCTCAAAGGGGTTGACTAGGAATAATGACATTGGTTGGAAATAGAAAACTCAAACGGGCCAAGAAGAGCCTACAATCACTTCTCAAACCAAGCAAAACTTAGGATTTCGCCTTGAAACACATTCAGGGCAAGTTCTAGACCCTTCGCATGGATACTTGGACTAGCAACAATTCATATCACCCCTCACGCAACCAGATTGTAAAAGAGGACAGAGTCGAGGCGCATAACGACCACATTCAAGTTTAAAGATCACTATGGTCCAATTAAACCACTCGATGATTGCCAAAGTCAACACAAGAGTCATAAAGTCACTAACTAGAGCTATTTCTTTCAGAAAACCTTGTCTCTAACTATAAGCACGTAGTTATGTGTGTTGGTGCCAATTGAAGCATGGTTGACTCTTCGAGCATGACTTAATTAGGTCTTTTTATTCATTACTACTACTATTATTACCTAAAACACAAAAACGGACTCATTCCCTTAAGAAGATTGTCACGCCATCCATCGTTGGGATGAGTCACCCGGTTCACACAAAAACTACCTTTGGAAAGAACCGTGGTATTAAGAAAACCAAAGGTTTATTATCTACTAAAACATAAAAAGAAGCTACTAAACAAAACAAGAGCTAATACACTACTAAAATATAAAAAAAAGCTAATAAGCAAAAACAAAGATAAAGAAGCTAATGAACAAAACTACTAAGGATAGAATGAATATACATAGTAAGAGAGGGAAGATATATAAATACAAATAGGAAAATAGAGAATATTATCAAGTTATTACAGGCCAATTGTCTCAGAATGTATCAAATGTAACAAATAAACTCCACCCCCCGAATAAAAGTAAGCATTATCCCCAATGCTTAGCAAAATAGGAGTAAAAGAGGGAAGAGTGAAGAAAACTCCCTATGGCTCCTTGGACATCTCTGTGTCGCCAGCAATGTCCTCACCCTTTGGCTCAACTAACTAGATCTCATCATCCTCGACTCTAGGTGTGACTGGGTTGGCGAACATCTGACGCACAGCAGTATCGGCAGTAAGGTCTGGCTCTTCAGACAGGCCAGCTGGTGCCACTGGTGCAGATGGATCTGGGGCGGAATGGTGCGTGTCAAGTAACATGTCAAATCGAAGGTCTCCGACTGTAGATTTTGTTCACCTCTTTCCGGAGCTTATCCACTAACTTCTTGCTAGCTTGTCATCTCCTTATCTTCTTTACTTCCTTTCCCAGCTCTTCAATTGCTGACCCATGTTGTACCAAGGTGTTCATGATTGTCTTCTGGTTATCCAAAAGCTTCTTCAGTGTCTCTCCAATGGTCGGGGGAAGTTGAGGTGCCTAAGTAGTAGACTGCGTTGCAACTGTACTGGACAAGTTAGACAGCTTTACAGTAGCTGTTGTATCCGATTATTGAGACTCACTAATGTCTGGAAGACTCGCAGTGCAGAGAGTGGGACTGTAGGCATAGGCAATGGCTTCACAGCGAGGTGGGACCTGTGGTAGGAGCTGTAGTAGGGGTCGTAGATAATGGTGGAGGCATAACTGTGGCACTGGAGGAAGTCTCAGCCAAAGTGGATGGAACATCAACTGTCCGAGTAACTACCACGACTGGCTCATCAGACTGGCCCGTAGTGGTAGGAGGCTAAACTTTCTTTTTCGGATTGTTCGCATCCATCAGTGAATACCAAGTAAAAGGCTTCTTCGACTTCACCTTTATGTCATAATCCCTCGGCTCTACCCTCACATCCGTGAGATATGTTGTAATAGTATTGGATACGGGTAGGACGAGTCATCTTGCCGAGCAACCACTGAGATATTGGCCAACATCACGGTACCTGATAACTGTGATTTTAACACGTTTTATGCCCATACTTGCCTATGCTTTATGTATGATTTGCCATAAAATAAACCCAGAATGCTTATAAGTTGCGCTTGATTGCAGGTTTGAGCAACAAGATGCCAAAAGTCACAAATCGGCTCGAAACGGAGTGAAACCTGCTCAAGTGTCAAAGGTCATGAAAGCAAGGATATTCAGAACTTGGTGCGGACCGCACCATCATGTCATGCGGCCGCAGCATAGGAGTTCAGAGAGTTGGCATTCTTAGTTCCAGCCAATGCGGCCGCACTACAAGCTCACGCGGTCCGCACCACAAAAGTCCAGAGACCATCACAAGCCACTCATGCGGCCACACTACAAGTTGACGTGGTCCGCGCCAGTCATCATGCGGCCACACTCCATCATTGTGCGGTCCGCGTCAACTTCTTCAGAAGGCAAGTCTCAGAAGTCAAGCAACCTAGTTCGGCCGCGTGTCAACTTCGTGCGGACCGCACGGACCCCGCAGGGGTATTTTTGTCCGGTTTTTCTTAACTTAGTATAAATAGAATATTTGCCATTTTTAGGGCACGAATTAGATACCAGAGAGCAGCTGCACTCGTGAGACAAAAGTTTTAGCCTATTTTGGGCATTTTCATCTTGTTTTAACGTGGATTATTGTAGATTAACATTCTAGTTAATTAATATGTTCATTTTATCTATTTCTTCTTTAATTTCTGTTGTTATTATGGCTAGCTAAACCCATTAGCTAGGGTTGTGGCTCAACCCTAGTGTGGGTAATTAATGGGTGTGATTGTTTAATGCTTGAATGATGTTGGGTGTTTGATATTTGGGGTTAATTTTATATTTTCACTTGGATTTGGTGGTTGCAAACACTAAGTCTAGCTTAGTGGGTCTTGACTCTTCTTGAGAAAGAGTGTCTATGACTCCAAAATTAACCCAACAAGGAATTGGGATGGACCCATGAGAATGGTAGTCCCAATAAACGGGTAAGACCTCGAGAGAGTAATTACCCAACTTGAACCCTAAGTTTCTTGGTTTGTTAGCCTACCCAATTGGTCTCGAGAGAGTCAATTGGGCAAAATCATTCTTTCTACCGAGAGGTGTGAGAGTGAGTGCTATCGTGCAACGGTTATATCATAAGCCCCATAATCATCATTCTCGTATTAGGAATCTCTACCCGTTAGTTGACCACCTAGGTAAATGCCACGACCCTAGTGCCTTTCTCTATCTTGCATACAACCTAGACTTAATATCTTAGCATAATTTAGTTATAATTAGTAGTTGTTAAATTGTAGTTGATAATCACAAAAACCCAAAATGATAGAAGATCAATTAGAAGCAAACTCGCATTTCTAGGCTAAACAAATATCCAACTCCCTTCCTAGCTCCTTGTGGAAATTGACCCCGATACCACTATTGGGTAAAAGTATTAGCGCCCACTCTTCCAAAGGTTGAGTCCGCTGCGACCTAATCCCTTTTTGGCGCCGTTGCCGGGGAGCTTACGGTGTTGACTATTTGTGTAGCTAGTTTTGTGTTTTGCTTCTCTTTCCTTCTTTTTACTAACTTTATTTGTGTTGATCCATCAGGTACACATGGCTCTAAATGGAAATGACCCTCTTGGCAATGCCTTGGCGGGGGAGGAGGTTGAAGATGTTGAGCAAGATGAGCTTCCGTACCTCAAGTACCACGGAGAGGTCGTAATGCCAATGCTAATGTACATGACAACAATCCTATTCCAGACCCTTCTCCGCCACCACCAAGAGCGGTCCCAAGAGTTCTTCCTAATCAAGGGTACGCAAGTGCCATCGTTCCTCCCCGAATCCGGGCGGGGAACTTTCAAATCACAAATGTCATGTTGACCTGGCTCGAGCAAAGGGGATATTTTACGGGCGCCTCCGACCAAAATGCATACAAGCACTTGAAGGGGTTCGTAGATACTTGCTGGGGCAGCAAACAAACAAACGTGTCAGAGGATGCGTTGAGATTGAGGCTTTTCCCGTTTTCTCTTCGGGGCAAAGCATTGGACTGGTTAGAAAGGTTACCAAATCATTCTATCACCACATGGGATGAATTGGCGGACAAATTTATTGCCAAGTTCTTTTCTCCAAGTCATATGACGACTCTTCGGGATGAGATTCTAGCCTTTAAGCAAATGCCAACGGAACCCTTGCATGAGATCTGGGAGCGATATAGAACAATGGTGAAGGAATGCCCTAACAACGACATGACTGAGGCGATGATCCAATAAACTTTCTATAGGGGCATCAACACCACAAATCAATGCATTGTGAACCAATTGACTGGTGGGAACTTTATGAAACTTTCTTACCAAGAGGCATGTGATGTACTTGATGAAATGGCGGACACCTCTTCGGCATGGCAAAGCCGAGCGAATGTACCCCAAGGTGACCCCACGGTCATCCATTTGCATAAGGAGTTGAGTGATCACGACCAAGCTATTGCCGAACTTACAACAACAATGAATCAGTTGGCGAAGGCGCAATTGCAATAAGTACAAAACCCGCGCCAAGTCAATGCAATGGAGAATGTTTCTATGCTAAAAAGGAGGCAAAGAGGGCAACAACAACCTCAAGGTAGCGGTGACCAATTTGACAACAACAACGATGGTGGTGGATATTCGAATGAGTGTTTTGATGATCAAAGTGAGGAGTGCCAATATGTCAATAACTACCAAGGAAATAGAGGAAATCAAGGAAATCAACAATGGCGCCCCCAAGGCAATTGGGGACATCAACAAGGAGACGGCAATTGGAACAACAATAATCAACAACAGGGTGGCAACAATTTGAACAATGGCAATCAAAACAACAATTGGGGTAATCAAGGCAATAACCAAGGCAATTGGAATGGGAACAACAACAATTGGAACAACAGCAATAGCAATCAAGGAGGGTGGAATAATGGTGGCAGGGGGCAAGGCTTTCAAAGGCCCCCCATGTTCCAACAACCAAACAATCCACCCCCCTTTCAGTCACAAGGGCCTAGTTCTTCTGGAAGTGATATGGGACAGATAGAAATGATGTTCGAGCAGATGATGAAAAAGAACCAAGATTCCGATGCACAATTGGCTTCGCATAACACATCTATCCGGAACCTAGAGGTGCAAATAGGACAAATCTCTCAACTTTAAATACCCGCCCAAAAGGTGCGCTACCAAGTGATACGGTAGTGAACCCGAAGAGGGGTAATAATCATGTGATGGCTGTTACAACTAGGAGTGGAAGAGGTGGTGATGTGCATGCCTCGGTTGAGAATCAAGTTGTGAATGATGAAGTTGAGTTGCATGATGATGAAACACCTTTGAATGTTGACAATGTGGTTGAACCAATAGTGACAAATGATGTGCGGATCGATATTGATGATGAGGCCGGGGTAGAGACTCAAGAGACCGTGAACCTGTCTAGGGAACACATCGTTGATATACCCGAGCTGGCGGTGCCCAAGGCAAAGGCACCCTTGCCTAGACCACCTCCGCCATATCCTCAGCGGTTAGCAAAGCAAAAGAGCGACAATCAGTTCAAGAAATTCATAGACATGATGAAGAGCCTCACAATCAATGTCCCTTTAGTGGAGGCACTTGAACAAATGCCTGGGTATGCAAAACTTATGAAGGATTTAGTCACCAAGAAGTGTTCTATGGAGTGTGAAACAATAAAGATGACGCACCAAGTTAGTGCGATTGTGCATTCTATTGCCCCAAAACTTGAGGACCCTGGAGCTTTCACTATTCCTTGCACTATCGGAAGTGCGGACTTTGCTAAGGCCCTATGTGACTTGGGGGCTAGCATTAATCTGATGCCGTACTCAGTCTTCAAGATTTTGGGAATTGGGCAACCTAGGCCAACCTTCATGAGACTTCAAATGGCGGACCGGTCGATGAAGAGGCCTCTAGGTATAATCGATGATGTGCTTGTCCGGGTGGACAAATTCATATTGCCGGCCGACTTTGTCATATTGGATTGCGAAGTGGATTTCGAAGTGCCTATCATTCTTGGAAGACCATTCCTAGCTACGGGGAAGGCATTGGTTGATGTGGAAGCAGGGGAGTTAACTTTCCGTGTGGGAGATGAGAAGGTGGTATTTCATGTGTGCAAGTCAATGAGGCAACCCAATAGTACGGACGTGTGTTCATTTGTGGACATTGTCACGGCGGTGATAGTGGATGACACAAGTGCCTTGATCAATGTTGAAGATCCTCTTGGAGCCGTGCTTCTTAACATGGATGCCAATGATGATGCCGTAGAGTGGAGTGCGTGAATGCATTGCATGGAATGGGTTCATATTCATATGAGCCTAGGAAACTATCTTTGGATCTTGAAAATCGCAAAACTCCGCCAACCAAGCCATCAATTGAGGAGCCACCGGTGTTGGAGTTGAAACCACTTCCTCCACACCTCAGGTATGAATTCTTGGGCTCTAATTCTAGTCTTCCAGTTATTCTTTCTTCTTGCCTTACTAACTTGCAGGTTGAGGCCACTGTGGAGGTGCTCCAAAAGCGAAAAAGGGCAATAGGCTGGACTTTGGCGGACATCAGGGGAATAAGCCCCGCATTTTGCATGCATAAGATCATTTTGGAGGAGGATGCACGGCCATCTCTTGAACATCAAATGAGACTCAATGAGGTGATGCAAGAAGTGGTAAAGAAGGAGGTTATCAAGTGGCTTGACGCCGGTGTGGTTTACCCGATCTCGGACAGTTCATGGAACTCTCCGGTCCAATGTGTGCCAAAGAAGGGTGGAATGACGATAGTGACCAATGACAACAATGAGTTGATTCCTACTCGGACAGTTACGGGTTGGAGAGTGTGTATGGACTATAGAAAGCTGAACAAGGTGACAAGAAAAGATCATTTCCCACTACCATTCTTGGACCAAATGCTTGATCGTCTTGCGGGCCGGGCCTTTTATTGTTTTCTAGATGGCTACTCGGGGTATAATCAAATTCTCATTGCCCCAGAGGATCAGGAGAAGACAACCTTTACATGTCCTTATGGCACGTTCGCGTTCTCGAGAATGCCATTCGGATTATGTAATGCCCCAGCGACCTTTCAAAGATGCATGATGGCAATCTTCACCGACATGGTGGAGGATATCTTGGAGGTATTCATGGATGACTTCAGTGTGGTGGGAGATTCATTTGAAGAATGTTTGGTGAACTTGGATAGGGTTTTGGCAAGATGTGAAGAAACCAACCTTGTGCTCAACTGGGAGAAATGCCACTTTATGGTGCAAGAGGGAATTGTATTGGGCCACAAAATCTCAAGGCAAGGAATTGAAG
>NC_031995.1:16245133-16372047 GCF_001879085.1 Nicotiana attenuata | reverse complement strand
AGATCTCGCTTTTAGAAAATACAAGAACTGCGGAACTCTTGGAGTCCCTGACTCGTGAAATGTTCCCAGAAAAATCTTCAGATGAACCCGTTCCTCCTCCATGCAAACCCATTTCTGTACCCCTCATTCACTCCAAGATCATAGGGTCTTCCTCAAAATCTCTCACTATTAGGTCTCTACAGCAAGAAAGCTCCGAATCTTCAGTTCAGAAAAGCAAAAGGAGTTTCAAGCCAAGAAAAGGAGAAAAATGAATCCAAAGGATTTTATCAAAAGTGGGTCAGTAAACCAACCAGACACAGATGCTTCCAAGGAACCTGGTTCCTCAGTACAACAATCTATGCAACTCAACAGTCCATGGAAAAGGGACTCGGTGAAATTGTTAAGAAACAGAAAGGGCAATCTATGACGTATAGGAGCAACTCGAAATGTAGTAAGACTGAGCTGGCTGCGTTTGAAGACAATAATGTGAGAACATCAAGCTTGGAAGGAAACTCTGATGAAGGCTGTAGCAATTAAAAGTTGGAAATAGTGAAGGAACCTGGTCCGTTAAGGTGCATGGCCAATGATGGGGGTCTCTAGCAACAGAAACTTAGAACTCAGAAAGTGTTGTGGGGACGCACATTTGATCGAGCTATTTCGGAAATGACAAGAATGCGTCAAATTCTGGAAATTGTGGAGTTTCAACAATGGGAACACTTGTTCGAAGAAAGAATGCCTCTAGTGTACGAAGATGCCGTACAAGCCTTCTACGCCTCTCTTTTCACTATTGAGGGGGACCACATCTGTGCTCTCATAAATGGAGTTGACATTGTGCTAGATGCTTCAACATTGGGGAAGGTTCTCAGAGTCCCGTCTGAAGGTATGAACTCAGTTAAGGGTGTCTGTGGAGTAAACATTCAGGGAGCCATTATGAAAGAGCAAGCCATTCAACAGGGGGAACAGGTCCATAAGAAGGTATTGCTTCCTGAGTACCAGCTTCCCTTTGAACTGGTCAATAAAGTACTCTTGCCCCACTCTGAGAGACGTTCCATTACTACAAAATCAGACTTGGTACTGATGGAAGCGCTTGATGAGTTTGTGCCAATCAACTTGCCAGCAATCATGATAGATCATATGCAAAAAGTGGCAAATTTTAAGGGTGGCAATCATGGATTACCTTATGGCTTTCTCCTCACTCAAGTGTTCAGATTCTATAAGGTTCCCTTGGGAAAACCTAGAGTAGGCACACAAAAGCAAACCTTCCCAAAGACCACTTTAGAAGAATGTGAATGCATAGAAAAGGTTGGTGGGAGCATTTCGACCATTTCACAGCTGATAAACGCCCAAAATGTAGCATCTGAGGAAATACAAAGACTGAGGGCTCGAAATGCCATTCTAGAAACTCAGCTTAGCCAAACAACTAAGGGACTTGATTTTGTACATGAGGAGGTTGCTCAACTAAGAAAGGAAAATGAGAGACTCCAGGCTCAACTATTTGAAGAACAACTGGCTGCAAACGCCAGACTGGACTTGGTTCTCAAAACCATTGTTGTCTCTCCATTGAAGCCTCTGTCCCTTAGTGCTCCCTAGGATCCTCCTCAGTGTCTAGCTATATTTGTTCCAACCTCCGGTGGGTGCTGTTTTACTGGTGTTTATTTGTTTTGTTTTTGTGTGATGGCATGTTGAACTTACCCATTACTTGAGATATATTCAAAAAATAGTCGGGGTAGTTAAAGGTACCGTATGAGTTTTACAGAAATAAAAAAGAATGCCACTGGGAAGACAATCAAAATATCAGTTCAGAAGCAACCCTACAAGCCCAAGGGCGTGGAGGTAAGTAACTACGGATAAGCATAGGCAAGGAAGGACATCAGAAGGTCCGTCAAGTATACAACGTAATAGGCTCACAGCTTTACAAGAGTTAGAGGGTCTTCCCTAAATACTACAATGAAAGACTAGCTATGGAAAATAAGGAAGAAGGATTCAACCTAAACTTAGTGACCTAAAGAGGAAACGGTCTTATAACAACAATATCAAAACAACATTATATGCACTCCATAAGAAATTGGCACCTACAGTGGATAATGAACGGGAAGTAAAATTAAAAGTAGTATTCGAGATCATATGAGTTGCACAAAAACTACGGCATGCATGAGAACTAAGATAAGCTAAGTATGCACACAACAAAGGGGCAGAAAGACCAGGAAAAGTGATAGCTTGCGTTAAAGAAAGCTAAGAAATCGTGATCATGCTTGGGTTATAGAAATCGTGATTGAGAATATTGCAGAATTACTCTTAAGGTGCAAGAGAGATAGTACAACAACCATATTCTATAACGGCTCTACGATAAAGCCAGTTAGAGGAAGTACCAGCCTCATAAGAATTCAGTATGAAGCTCCCACCAAATTGTGTATGCCCAAAGGTGCAAGTATTATACTAGAGCTTCAAGTTGTGAACGTGAATTATACCTATTTGAAAGGGAGGTCATGAAAGAGATAGAAGATAGGATGCAAGATTTTAAGGTATGAAAGGTAAAAGGGGAACAACTTACGAGATACTCAAATGCAGAAATAGTCCATACTGCAGATGAAAGGCTAGAAGCACGGGGATTCAGTATCCAGGAATGATAGCAGCATCGTCAGTGGCATACTTTCCAACCTATGGTTTCTAAGCACCGAAAGGTCTAATAAGAGAGTAAAAGAAGAGTTAGAGACGATGCGATATCCCGCTTGATTTCCTAGAAAAACATAAGGAAATCGGTTGCAAGCTAAAGTATGGTAAAATGACAGGTTTTATACAGGAGTAAGGATAAGAAAGGGTGAGTGAAGAGGTGACAAGAAATGTATAAGTCCTCGAAATTAACCCCAGGAAAACAAGGGAGCTGATGGTTCCTCTAAGTTATAGAAAGCTCAGTATAGCCTGAACGAACTCAAAGAAGTCTAAGATTAGTAGCATTTAGAAGAGATGGAATGCTGCCCTGGTAGTAGAATGAGGGTGTGATTGTGATAGATAAAGGATAACGTTTGGCCTTTCGATTGAGTAATGACTTGAAGAGGATTTCATGAATTGTAAGGGACCAAAATACCCATATAAGGTGAGTCACATTGGGATGCTACAAAGTACGGTTATGGAAGTATAGTATCACCCCTAGGTGGATCAATCTAATTACTCCAAATGTCCCCGATGAGACGTAAGCCTTAGTGACAATGTATTACGTAAGAGGTTTCAAGTTATCTGTAGTAGATTGCAGATCACCATTGATATAAATCAACAATGGATGGATAAAAGTTACAGAGTGTGAGATAAGACTAGGCAAACATTCTTAATATGAACGGTAAGGAAAAAGCATTAAAGGATTTAGATTTATGCATATAGGATAAGCAACGAGAATAACCCGGAGTTTGGTAGCAGACCTCAGCAACGATAAATCGAAGTAAGATTTATGGTACAGTATGACCTACCTAGATGCAGTAAAATCATGCGGATGGATATCTAGGTCTATGAAATAAGATAAAGCAATATTCATAAATTTGACAAAGTATCGAGCAAAGAACTTCAGTACACATATATATGCTAGAGGGATATCTTGTCAAGTTGTGTATATGTTCCCAAAAGTGAAGCCTAGAGATTGGCTAAAAGCTAAAGAGAAGAGTCGCATAGGCGCACATACAAGGAAAACGTCGTACAAGCTGCATGACAGATAATAGCAACAGATTCCGACCACAAGTCGTGGTGTGAGAAAGAGGCCTAAAGGGGGGAATGCCTTGGCCTTTGGATTTGTTCAAAGCACAGTTTCCTAAATGGCAAGAAGAGTATTAAGACTTCGCAAGAGCTATGGTTTATGAGAATATAAGTGCATTAGTCAACATTTGAGGATGAATGTTCCAAAGGGGGGATGATGTTACACCCCATGTTTTCGTAGGTAAAAGTACGACATAAGTAAATTGATGAAACATCATAAATGAGATATTACATCCCGCATTTTTGTACGTTAAAGTTTCGTCGTAAGTTAATAAACGTAAGTTCGTGAATGGGATTATTTTGAGATTATACGCATTATGCTATTTTAAACAAGTGATGAGTAAATTCATGAAGGTGAGAGGGTAGGCAAATCGAAGAAAATGAATTTTTTCGAAGTTTGACATGTTGGGATAAAATACGGCCTGAGCTAAAATACTCGGTATTTATGGGCTAGTGCCATACAAGGTACCACATGACCATGATAGTAAGGTGTATAATGTATTTTAAAAGTGGGTAGTATTTTAAGTAATTTTAGATAGTCCTTAATTATGTGGATAATTGATTAATAGTAGAGATAATTACGGTATTAAGTGGATAAGAACCTTTTTGGGATTGCCATATGGCATAAGCTTAGCCAAGGTGGCAAATTATACAAAATGAGTCACTAGACAAAGTGATAACTTGTTTACACATAAAGATTGCTTGGTCTCTCACATAAAGATGGCTTCATCTCTTTATTGGAAAAGTATAGGACCTTGCAATGTTAAGCAAAATAACATTTCTATACCATTAAAAGAGAAATAACAATGATCCAACGTGACATTTCTCTGAAATCTTACAATATCCAACGTGAAATTTTAGAGAGAAATGCTACACGATCCAACGTGTAATGCCAATTCAAAAAAAGCCCGGTACAATCTTTCTCAAGAATATCATACGGATTTTTCCCTACTTCGATCCGCCGTTACGTGTTTCTGCAAAAGAGAATCGATTCATGTATGTTAAGGCTATCCCTTCTTTCTTTTTGGCATGATCTATACGACACGAACGAAACGAGCAAATGCACAACATCCATAAATGACTCTATTCATAGAAACACTAGAGAAGCTTATGTTTTTGATTCCCCATGTGTGATATTATTCTATCATCTGTTCATGGGTCTAAAAAATACGTAAGTTTGTAAATTTTATTTCATGGTATTAATCAGAGGCATAATGGCCTTATGACGTACCGGGAGATTTTATTAACGTATTTCATATGCATTTCATGTATTTATACATGCACATTGAGCCATGACCAGATGGTATTATATACGCGTATATATATATATATGTATATGGGATAATGGGAAAGGTTATGGTGTTACGTACGCACCACCACCTAATCAGCTGGTATACGTTGATGATTTTGCCCACAGTGGCCGAGATGATATGATGGGAAGCCATCAGAGGCTTGATATGTTATGAACACATGTACCTATGCACGACATGACATTCATATGCATATGCATGACACTATAAGTATTTCATGATTTACAAAGTTATCCAGACTTACAGGTTGAGCCATTTACTCTATATTTCTTCCATGTTTTTAATGTACTTATTTATGTTCCTTACATACTCAGTACATTATTCGTACTGACATCCCTTTTGTGTGGGGACACTGTGTTTCATGCCCGCAGGTCCCGATAGATAGGTCGAGAGTCCTCCAAGTACGCTACAAGCTCAGCAGAAGATGTTGGTGCACTCTGTTTGCTCTGGAGTTTCTTGTTTAGTCAGTATGATTTAGACGTGTATTGTTTGGTATGGCGGGGCCCTGTCCCGAACTTTATGATAAGTATGTACTCTTAGAGGCTTGTAGACAGATGTCATGTACACAGATATTTGTATGGCCTTGTCGGCTTGTATTTAAAGTATATGATGGATCACATTGGCCTTATACGTCGGTATATCATATGTATAAGTTTTTATATCAGGTTGGGTTGTCCTATATTTGGTAATCCCCTATGTTTATTCTGGTAAGACCATGACAGCCCGTTTGGCCCACTTGCCAATGAAGTTACAATAAGAAAGATATGTTTGGTTTATACTCGGTTAAGTAAGGCACCGGGTGCCCGTCGCGGCCCATAGGTTTGGTCGTGACAAAAGTGGTATCAGAGCAGTTCCCTTCAACCAATTTTTGTCCCAACCTGATTTTTCTGGCAAGGTTTTTAACGAGGCAGCAACGGAAAGCATACTATGAAGGAAGCGTCATTAGCAAAGTCAAGACCTTTAAATGACAAGGCATTGAGATCACGAACCACTATGGGATGGTTAGATAATCTTTGGGTCGATGGCAAGTTCCTAATGGGAAACAAAGCTTGCCATTGAACCAACGAGTATTCAACCGTTCACATGTGTTTAAACAACGTAGCAAGACCTCCAGTGTTCCAATTCACATATTTCGCATTCGAACACTGGGGGGAATAATATTGGATACGGCGGCAATGATGCCACGAAAATTGAGATTGCGAGATCTAGAACAATAATGTCTCATAGGGACCGGGAACTATACGACCATCCCCGTAGAAACGAGTTGCACAAGTTAGCCACATGTATTGGCATTTTATTTTCTTTAGCAATTGAATGCTTATGTACTTTTAAAGATGGAAGGAATAAAATAAATTCCATTTGTTTTTATCTTGTTTCTTGTCCGCACCATAAACATAAAAGGTCACTCTCTTATGAAATTCTCATAGTAAAGGGTTGGTTCTGGAAGATTTTATGCCCAAAACCCAAAAGCTATGGGACGAAAATACACCTGAAGCCTTATTTAATTTGATGCAAAAAGAATAAACTTTGTTCAATACTTAAACAAAAGTCTTTTTTGTTTATCAATATACCAAAAGACATATGTACAAAAGTAAAAAAGGGAAAAACACAAAAGAAAGAAGGAAAAATCTAAACATTGTCGCCGCCGGAACTCGGGGGGAAAGAGGCATCTACCTCCTTCCCCCTGGAGAGGTGGGCAGATTCATCACCGGTGTGGGATCTGGGGCTTCATCATCATAACTGAATACTCGGAATCGGTACTTGAAGAGTCAATTTGTTAACCTGAGCAGCTTTGGTTTTGATGATTGGCAAAGGAACACATGCATGAACCGGGTCCATGGACAGTGTACATAGGTAACGGACATAATCAAGCAAAAGGCATGCACGTGAAAGGATAAGTATAATTGGTTATTTCTGATAATCCCTGAACGAAAAGGTTGCATATTTGATAATGAGCGGGACCAAGAGAACTCTATCCAAGATAAGCGAAGAGTTAGAAGTTGAAGTTCATTAGAACTCTTCCACCAAGGAAGAGTAAAGCATTATAACTCTAGTTAATCGTTGTCGCGCCCCCTTTCTTTCCTCGCGGAAGTCCGGGTTTCGACATTCATTGGGAGCAACTTGTTTCCTTTTGGGAATTGGGTATTTGGAGAGTCTCAACCTAACGGATTAAGGTGCGTTAGGCACCTAGAGCAATTAACTCATACAACTAGTTTGCATTACCAAAGATTAGGGTAAGGGCTCGAAATAACCTCGAGGGGGAGGTGTTTGGCACCCCTCGCGGTCCACAACGGTGGGTCCCGGCCGAACTCAATTATGTGAATTAGTCATTTAACAGGTAAGCAGTCTAAGACACCTTTACAAATAAAGGGAAGTTTAGGCAGTCTAAGCACATATATGCAAATAAAGGAAGTTTGGGCAGTCTAAGCATACATATGCAAATAAAGGAAGGGAAGTCCTAAGTTGGTTAGCCTATAGGATCACATCTGTACAATACCCGGTAAGCCTTTCTCAAATAGAGGGGTTACACATGGCATTAGCGCACAGGTCATCATATCCTTTTACTACCCATTACCCTCCCCTTAGCGGTTATATAAGCGAGTTTAATTAACAAACTTTAAGCGTGCTTCACCCATCCCTTCCTTATGGTCCTGGAGGTATTTAGGACCTCTAAATTTAGGCAGTACTAGACCCTCCTAAGGTGTTTAAAAGGTAAAATCTAAGCGACAGCA
Organism: Nicotiana attenuata; assembly: GCF_001879085.1. Classification (NCBI taxonomy): domain Eukaryota; kingdom Viridiplantae; phylum Streptophyta; class Magnoliopsida; order Solanales; family Solanaceae; genus Nicotiana; species Nicotiana attenuata. The sequence goes on along the minus strand of NC_031995.1, from coordinate 16,364,285 downwards.
AATAACATATAGGACTATCAAATAGGGAAGCAATTAAGGGGCTTATGTTTACCTCCACACATAAACAAATAAGTAGCACGTCTCAGACAGTAGATTCTAAAGAATTTCAGAAGGTCCTAGAGTAGGATTTGTATGTGAGCATCACAAACACAGAATATGCAGCATTTGTTTTAAGGCGAAGTGACATAATCCTAATCAGTTTGCGTACTGATTTTAAAGCTTGTTAAACCTGGAAAATTTTGCAAATAAGAAGAGTATAATTTCACAGTTTTTAGACCATTAATTACCCAGGGCTTGCCTAGCTGTGAATCTTTTATACTCCTGTAAACATGCTGCCTAAAATAGAATTCTGGGAATTAGTCAAATAGCTTGAGTTTATTAAATCCTATAGGCATGCTGATCTAGGTGCTGAATGTTATAAAAACTGATTTCATGCATATTTATACTAGAACATGATATCTATGTGTTGGGCTGTTTTAAACCTCTTTATGGATAATTACTCATTTAAGAGACATAGATACAATTTAAAGCAAATGCAAATAGTCCTAAGGCAGATTTCTAATGCACAGAGAGAGATGGTCATTTTGTTAAACATGATTACCGCAGTGGCTTAATGATAGGATTTTCAGGTGATGACAACTTATGCATAATCAGAAATGAAGTGATGAACTATAACATGTTTTCTAATATGCAAAGGCAGTAAACGTGAGTATCCTAAGGCAGGATTTCTAATGCAAATAACATAGACCTATGACATGTTTTTAATGTAAGTAACATAGCATATATACCTAAAGCATGATCCCTATTGCAGATAAGCACAACATAATCCTAAAGCAGATTTCTATTGCAAATCATCATATAGGCCTCAAGCATGATTTCTACCCGATTTCCCCACAAAAATCGTACGGGAACCTTCATTTTTTACTAATAACCCCAATATCTGTTTACAAAGAATATTATTACACACCAGGATCGAATGAATTACATAAATAAATGTAAACTATACTCTAGGCAGCCTGAATTAGGCCAGAGTAAACCTGGGGATGCCAGGCCTTCAAATAGTCTTAGATGCAAGAGTCTCATAGCCAATGGTATGTCCTGGTGTGTCAAAGTTCCCTAAGGACCTCAGGGATCTCGGGTAGTGCTCACACCAAGACCCTTTCTTAAAATAGAGAACTGGTTATGTGCAGTCTGGAAGGGCCGGCCATGGTGTGCCAGAGTTCAGAGGAATCTCAAGGATCCCTAAGCAGTACACACACCAGAGGGGCAGAACTTAATATTCTAAGAGTAAAGTGAGAGTGATTGACATAGTTTTGAAAGACTTAGTAAAACAATGTAGAGAGAATTTTAGAAGTGAAAAGATTTCAGAACTGAAAAAAACAGTTTTAAGAAGATGCTAGGAGAGACACCAGTTTTGAGAAGAATACTAAGCATAGAAGAACAGTTTTGAAATCATTTATGAGGAGAGAAAATTCAGCAAACAACCAATTAATCATAGAATACCCAAATTCACCAACACTTAGCAAACAGATCTACAAACAGGGGGTGAAAGGGATTTGGAACATATAGAGTTGAAACCACATAAACAGGTAAAACATTTGAGACGACAAATGCACAGAAGAACTAGGAGTCCACTGAACAAGTCAGTCATGGTAACAGGCTGTTGAAACATAGAGGAAGAGTGGAATAAAAGTCATGTTGATGACAGTGGTGCGTAAGACAGGGTTAGTTATACAATTAGGGTCAATCAAATGCATTAGGAGACTAAGTGACTAACATGATCACACAAGCTAAAAGGGGGGTAAGCAGGGACTAAGTAAACATGCTGGACAAGTATGAAGTTTAGACATGCTGATTACACATTGAACAAGAGAAGGCAGAATTTAGACATGCTGAATAAAGCAGTAAACAGGGAAACAAATTGGATACATAGTCAATTGAACTAGTGCAGGAATAGAACACATGGAGTTGAGTTTCAAAAGTTAACTAGAGACATACCAGTTAAAGAAGAAAGTGCAGAGTATAAAGCAGGTGTAGTTCCAATATCTAGCCCTGGCTTTCAGCCGGCTAGACCAATAGTTATCATAAGTAGCAGAGAAAGAAGACAGAGTTTGAGTGTGAGTGTGTGTTCTGAACTTAGTGTTCGTGTTTTTGAGAGGTAAAATAAGAGTGCTTATATAGCATTTCAAGAGTATAGCAAAATAAGGTAAAGGAATCAGAAACCAGCAATTAAGGGGTCACAGAATCCAATCATACAAAGGAGTTCAGCATAGACCTCCCTTAATTAAGGTCAATTAGCCAAACGGTAATAATAGGGATTAATTAAGGAAAGGAGTTAAATCTAAATAAGGGAGTTCATAATAGACTCCCTGATCAAACGGTAATACAGGGGCCTAATTAAGGAAAGAACCCTAATCGTACCATGTAGAGAATCAGCAAAGATCCACAATTATACAGACAATTAAATAAGGCATAGATGACTAAATTAAGGTCATAAACAAGAAAACATTCAAGAATTATGCACATGAATCTCTGACAGAGCAAATCAATTAGCCAGAATTTCAAAGTAATACAGATTTCTGGAAAGAAATATCAACTTCCACAAATAGAAAACAGGCTAAGTTAAACTTCACAAAAAGTACAGAAATTAGCCGAAAACAGATGCAAAACCTAATAGAGATTAAATAGGGCAAAAACCACAGAATAATGGATTTGATGAAGGAAAATGTGTAAGCTAGAAAATACAGGGTGAATTAATACAGTTGGTAGCACTAAAAGACTCAAAACCGAAGCAATGGTCAGAAAATCAGAGTATCTCATAAAATCAACTAGGGTTTGAGTATCTTTTGCACAAATCAGTCAAGAAGATGAAAAGAGAATCGATTAAATATTTAGAAGTCAGAAAACCTTTGAAAAAAACAACTCGTAATGAACCCTAGTTTTAGGGAAAAGCAAGAATAATCGATTAAAGCCATAACTTTTCAGAGAAAAACATGTAATAGTGCTCGATTCATCTCAGATCTATACAGATCTGGAAATGATCAAAGGTAATAGACTAGGGTTTTTTAGAAAACATAACAGAGATGAGAGCATAGGTTTAGAAACCATAGATTCGTAACAAAATAAAGAGAAATCTCTTACTCATGGTCGAGAAAATGGCCTGAGACAGGCTAAGAAGCAAGGTTTCAACCCAGAACTGTTTGGGTTCTTTGAGATCCTCTCAAGGATCTAAAAAGCCAAAGAACCATAGTGATTAGGAGGCCAGGATCGGCCGGAGAAGATAAGGAAACATCACAGGACTGAGATATACGCCGGTGACAGCGCTTGAGAACTAGGGTTTAGTTGAGAGAGTTGAGAGAGAAAGGGGAAGGGGTGACGGCGGGTGAGAGGAGAGAATGAGAGGTTTGGGGGGCCGTTTATGTTTAATTAAGGTAAGAGGGTTGTGGACCGTTGATCTGAATGATCAACGGTCAAGATTGAACGGGGTCTTGGGTCGTGCATATCAGACTTGGGCCTAAGGGGATTGGGCCAAATTAGAAGGGGTTTTTGGGCTGGTTTAAAAGGTTTTTGGGCTGGTTTAAAAGGGGTTAAAGCTGAAAATAAAATGGCTGTTTATTAAATACCCAAGTAATTGAATAAAAATTATTTTGTAAAATAATTAACAATAAATTTTTTTATGCATAGAAGTGTTTTAAAATAATTAATCGCTATTTTTAAAAAAATACAATGGACCATTTTCTGGTAAAATAATGCAATAATGTGGGCATGGGCTATAATTGCATAGCTACTGCAATTGTAACCAAAAAGTGTAAATCTGGCCATTTGTGAAATAATTTGAACTCAATATGACTATAAACGGCAATATTAGATCATGAAATGCTATAAAGTCATTTGTGATGAAATTTTGTAGTTATTTATATAAATAAAATACTAGGAAATTAATTTAAAAATGTAGAATTTATAAAAAAATATCAATCGATGTTAATGCATAGTTTTGAAGGTACGTATGCACTTAAAAAGTATTATAGGAAAAAATTGGGTATCAACAGCTGCCCCTCTTTACCCGGGAAGGATGAAAGAGTTTTCGGGTAAAGAAATGATGGCCAATTTTGACCGATTGGGATGTTTAGAAGAATAGAGGCCGAACCCTAGTCTTTGAGCTGCCTACATATCCCTAGTTTTACAGGAATCAGGCCATGTGTAGTTTTGGATTCATCGGCGGAATATACCGATGAGGTCATCACAAGAACGGATACGAGACTTTGGAATGGGTGGAAAGATGGTTATGGTGAGCGGTCAGACTTGAGGTAATTTGAAAGAACTAGAGCGGGATTAGTCCTGTTGGGGTAGGGGTTGCTTATCAGGTCACCAGCAAGCAAAGAGATACTACAAGTATATATTTGTGCGGAAATTTAGACATGATGCAGATTCCCTTCAGACCATGAGGATTGTCTTTGGACGGTTGAGGATGACGTCCTTAGACCATGATATCCCGGGCCATGAATTGTTCGGTGGGGGATTCGAAGGCCATGAAATGATATTCTCGGGCCATGACAATGGTGCCTACGAACCATGACGCCTTTGAATAATGATATGCAAATTTGAGAGATCCTCAGGCCATGGCATGGTGTCTTCCGGCTATGAGGATGATGCCTTTAGACAATGACGCCTTTGGACAAGTTGGCGATATTTCAGCCCATGAGATGCTAAAATCAACAAGACAAGGCTTAGTCATGTGAGGTTGAGGGCAGAGCTTAGCTCGAAAGAGGAGCAAATAGACAGTGCTTAGTCTCGGTAAATAAAGGCGATGACTGGCCTTGTGCAAATAGGAGGCAGAGCTTAGCCTCATGCAATATTTAGGACAGGGCTTAGTCCCATGCAAATGGAAGGCCGTGCTTAGCGTTATGCAAAAATGGAGGCGGGGCTTAGCCTCATGCAAGATGTGGGACAGGTCTTAGTCCCATGCAAATGGAGGCAGGGCTTAGCCTCATGCAGATATGGAGGCAGGGCTTAGCCTCATGCAAAATGGAGGCAGGGCTTAGCCTCGTGCAGATATGGAGGCAGGGCTTAGCCTCATGCAGGATTCGAGACAGGGCTTAGTTCCATGCAAAGAGAAGGCAAAGCTTAGCCTTATGCAGATATGGAGGCAGGCTTAGCCTCATGCAGCATTTGGGACAGGGCTTAGTCCCATGCAAATGGAAGGCAGAGCTTTGCCTTATGCAGATATGGAGGCAGGGCTTAACCTCATGAAGATGTGGAGGCAGGTCATAGCCTCATGCAGATGGAGACAGATCTTAGTCTCATGCAAGATTCGGAGGCAGGGCTTAGCCTCATGCAGGATTCGGGACAAGGCTTAGTCCCATGCAAAGAGAAGGCAAAGCTTAGCCTTATGCAGATATGGAGGCAAGGCTTAACCTCATGTAGGATTCGAGACAGGGCTTAGTCCCATGAAAATAGAAGGCAGAGCTTTGCCTTATGCAGATATGGAGGCAGGGCTTAGCCTCATGCAGATGTGGAGGCAGGGCTTAGCCTCATGCAGATAAAGACAGAGCTTAGTCTCATGCAAGATTCGGGACAGGGCTTAGTCTCATGCAAATGGAAGGCAGAGCTTAGCCTTATGTAGATATGGAGGCAGGGCTTAGTCTCAAGCAAATGAAGATAAAGCTTAGTCTCATGCAAGATGGGGGACAGGGCTTAGTCCCATACAAAGAACTAGTACAAATAAGAGTAGAATATTTCTTAGCTGGAGATATATTCGATGTCTGGTGGCCCGATTGATAGTGATTTTGCTGCGTGTATATATTTGCGAATGCTGCTGTTACGTCAAATGTGCCTGCGCTCAAAGAAAAATTATAAGTTTTGTAAGGGGAGGTCAGTTCGTGCCTACGTCGGCTTGCTTGGCTTGCTTAGCTTGGTCCGAAGGTCCTGCTCAAATCATTTTAGGGTCCTCCTCAAAATTCTGCCCCAGTTTCTGGTTCTGGGGGAATATGAAAGTTTTATTATGATATGACCGAACCCACAGGGTTGCCTACGTATCCCCTCTTAAACGGGAATCAGGTCAAGCGTAGTTCAATTTACATCATTTTGTGAAAACATAAATAGTTACACATAGTATCATTTGACTGCATCTGAGTTGATCGGTTTTGGCTAGACTTCTCCATCCATTTCCGCAAGTATAAGAGCTCCTCCTGTCAATACTCAACACCAGCTGCCCTGGTGTGAACTGTCTCTGCTTGACTTGTTTGTTGAAGGCTCTGGACATTCTGTTCTAATAGAGTTGCCCATGACACACTGCATTCATCCTTTTTCCGTCTATGAGGGCTAGCTGATCATAACGACTCCTTGTCGCTGAGCTCAGCTTCTTGTATGATTCTCAGAGAAGGGATCTCCACTTCAGCGGGAATAACAGCTTCAGTACCATAAACCAGTAAGTAGGGAGTTGCCCTAGTTGATGTGCGGACTGTGGTACGGTATCCCAATAAAGCGAATGGCAGGTTTCGTGCCATTGTTTGTGATTTTCTACCATCTTTCTCAGTATCTTCTTGATATTCTTGTTAGCGGCTTCTACATCTCCATTCATCTGAGGTCTATAGGCTGTGGAATTCTTGTGCTTGATTTTGAAAGTCTCACACATGGTCTTCATCATATCACTATTGAGGTTGGAGGCATTGTCAGTGATGATTGATTCGGGAATTCCAAACCAGCAAACAATCCGATCGCGGACAAGATCTGCTACGACCTTCTTAGTTACTGCCTTGTAGGATGCTACTTAGAGCCATTTGGTGAAGTAATCAATAGCTACCAAGATGAAACGATGCCCATTTGAGGCGGTGGGTTTGTTTGGACCAATGACATCTATTCCCCAGGCGGCGAATGGCCAAGGTGAGCTTGTGGCATTGAGCTCATTTGGCGGCACTTTTATCATATCGGCATGTACTTGACATTGGTAGCATTCTTGGACATACTGGACGCAATCTGTCTCCATGGTCATCCAAAAATAACCGGCTCTAAGTATCTTCTTGGCCAAGACAAAGCCATTCATATGCGGGCTGCATGTTCCAACATGTATCTCCTCAAGTAGCTTTGAAGCTTCCTTTGCATCGACACACCTTAGCAATCCCAAATCAGGAGTTCTTCTGTACAAGGTTCCTCCGCTGTGGAAGAAATTGTTGGACAATCTCCGAAGCGTACGTTTCTAAGTATGATTTGCATGCTCTGAATATTCCCCTTTTGCCAAATATTCTTTGATATCGTGAAACCAAGGCTTCCCGTCTGTTTCTTCTTCAACATGGGCACAATACGCCGGCTATCTATGGATCCTTACTAGAATGGGATCGATGAAGTTCTTGTCGGGATGTTGTATCATGGATGACAAAGTGGCCAATGCATCGGCAAACTCATTCTGAATCCTGGGAACCTGCCGAAACTCTATCTTTGTGAACCTCTTTCTCAATTCCTGCACATGGTGCAGATATGGCAATATCTTGGAATTCTTGGTGGCCCATTATCCTTGTACCTAGTGCACAAGCAAATCTGAATCACCGATTACCAGCAGCTCCTGAATATTCATGTCGATAGCCATGTTGAGCCCTAGTATGCAGGCTTCATACTTTGCCATGTTGTTGGTGTAGGGAAATCTGAGTTTAGCCAATATCGAATAATGTTGGCCAGTTTCTGATACCAAGACGGCTCCAATGCCGACTCCCTTGAAATTTACCGCTCTGTCAAAGAACATTCTCCAACCCTCGTATGACTCACCAATATCTTCTCCTAAGAATAGCACCTCTTCATCGGGAAAATACGTTTTCAGGGGTTCGTATTCTCCTTCCACAGGATTCTCAGCAAGATGATCTGCCAATGCCTGTCCCTTGACTGCTTTCTGAGTCACATAAACAATGTCGAACTCGCTCAACAAGATTTTCCACTTAGCCAGCTTGCCAGTGGGCATGGGTTTCTGAAAGAATATATGAGGTATGTTGTGTAGGCACAGAATTAATGCCTCAGCTTCTGAGCTATCCAAGTCAGAGCGCAGCAGGTACGTTCCAATAGAGAGTACCGCGCTTCATATGGAGTGAACTTCTTACTCAGGTAATAGATAGCTTGTTCCTTTCTCCCTGTCTCGTCATGCTGCCCCAGAATGCAGCCGAAGGCTCCATCTAGCACTGCAAGGTAGAGTAGCAAGGGTCTACCTAGCTCTGGCGGGACCAAGAGTGGTGGTGTTGATAAGTACTCCTTGATCCTGTCGAAATACCTTTGACAATCATCGGTCCAACTAGTTGCATCTTTCTTCAACATCTTGAAAATTAGATCACATATAACTGTGGACTGGGCTATGAACCAGCTGATGTAGTTTAGCCGTCCTAGAAAACTCATTACATCTTTTTTACACTTTGGCGGTGGCAGCTCCTAGATGGCTTTGACTTTTAACAGATCCAATTCTATCCCTCGGCGACTGACAATGAACCCCGGTAACTTTCCGGCAGGAACCCCGAATGCATATTTTTCGGGTTTAGTTTCAGGTTGTATCTCCGCAGTCTGTCGAAAAACTTCCTTAAATCGGCAATATGATCCGTGGCTTTCTTAGATTTGATGATGACATTTTCCACGTATACCACGATCTCCTTATGTATCATGTCATGAAAAATGGTAATCATAGCCCTCATGTAGGTGGCCCCAGCATTCTTCAGGCCGAATGACATCATCTTATAACAGTATACTCCTCATGGTGTAATGAAAGCCATTTTCTCAGCCTCCTCTTCGTCATACTCCCCATGGTGTAATGAAATCCATTTTCTCAGCGTCCTCTTCATCCATCCAGATCTGATGGTAGCCGGCAAAACAATCCACAAACGACTGGAGTTCATGCTTGGCACAATTATCGATTAGGATGTGTATGTTTGGAAGCGGGAAATCATCCATTGGGCTGGCCCTGTTGAGATCCCGATAATCAACACAGACCCTGACCTTCCCATCCTTCTTTGGAACTGGCACGATGTTGGCTAACCAAGTTGGGTATTTAACCAGCCTGAGGACCTTGGCCTTGATTTGCTTAGTAACCTCCTCCTTGATTTTCAGACTCATGTCAGGCTTGAACTTCCTGAGTTTCTATTTTACTGGTGGACACGCTAGGTTTGTGGGCAACTTGTGGGCCACAATGGATGTGCTTAACCCGGTCATATTATCGTATGACCATGCAAAGATGTCCTCATACTCTTTCAAGAACTGTGTGTACTCTTCTTTTTTTGTTGGCGACAGGTGGATGCTGATACGGGTTTCCTTGACAGTTTTAGAGTCTCCCAAGTTGATTATTTTGGTTTCGTCCAGATTGGATTTAGGCTTGTGCTCAAAGTCTTCTACTTCTCTGACAATTTCCTTGGGTATGACATCTTCTTCTTCTTCTGAATCACCATCCTTTTGTTGCGTTGTCTCATTACATGTCATAGTTGGTCCATCGAGACAGGAAATAGTAATTCTGTATAGATAAAGATATGAGAGAAAAATGGTAATAATAAATATTGATTCATTGAAACATGAAAGCGATTTTTAACAACGTTTTTGGAATATTGGAAATATTACTTAAAACAAAATGCCAAAAAGGGAAATCATTTTTCTTAGAAAATAAACAAAACAATGTTGTTCAACCTTGCTACCCCGGGACACGTCGGGCCCTGGATGGTCTGACAGTCCAATTCTTGAGGAATGATCCTCTCTCCATAGCTCGGATGGTAGGGCCTTCCTCCTCCTCCTCCTCGACAATTACACAACAATCCATGTCCACATCTTCCAAGCACAGGTTCCTTAATGTTGCCAGTGCTTCTTCCTCCTCTGATCCTCATATGATATCGGCCTGTTGGAAATTCTGACTCAAGTGTGGTATAGGTTGGTCCAATGGATAGTACGGACCTCGCCATGGTGGTGACCAGGCATTTTATTCTTTCCAGGTGTATTGATATCCCAGCCCAAAAGTGGTACCATGATACTTTGGTTGTATTGGCTTGGTGATGCCTTGAAGATTTTTACCAAGACCCTTTCCAGGCTCATACCCTCCCAGTTCATCATGCTTGCTATCTTGCCATCCCACCACTTATCTTTGTCAATTGAATCGACCCGCTCGATGTGATGATAAGTTTCTCTGCCTAGCTTTCTCCTATTTTTGACCATCGGGATAGTCTGACGGGTGTAAATGGGATTGCTCCCGACTCCAGGGATAATCACCTCCTAATGGTTCCACTCAAACTTTACTGCCTGATGCAAAGTTGATGCCACAGCCACAGAGGCGTGTATCCATGGTCGTCCTAACAGTAGATTGTAGGATGCAGATATGTCCAGCACCTGAAACTCAACATCAAACCACGTAGGCCCCATTTGCAGACAGAGATTAATTTCTCCGATGGTTGCTCTCTAAGACCCATGAAATGCCTTCACGTTCATGGTCCCTTCTCGTATCTCGTATGGGCCTTTGTCCAACCTTTTCAGTGTTGTCAATGGGCAAATATTGAGACTGGATCCTCCATCAATCAGGACCCTGGTAATGAAGTAGTTTTCGCGTTGCAGTGTGATGTGCGGTGCCCTGTTGTGATTCAGACCCTTAGGCGGCAACTCATCCTCGTAGAAAGTGATTTTGTGACTTACCAATACCTGTCCCACCATGTTAGCCATCTATCCGCTTGTGATGTTATTGTGTACATACGCTTCGTTCAATACTTTCATCAGAGTGTTCCTGTGTGTTTCTGAATTCCGTAGCAGCGACAGGATAGATATTTGAGCAGGAGTCTTGTTCAGATGGTTAATGACTGAATACTCCCTTGCTTGTACTTTCCTCCAGAGGTCATCTAGACCTGTTTCAATAACGGGAGGTCTGTTAGAGGCCAGTTTACTGGACTCTCCTAAATGCTCGGGCGTATAGACCCTTCTAGTCCTAGTCATTCCTTGTACAGCACCAGATTCCCCCATCTTGGCTTTTCCTTTTCTTCTAGCTTCGGCCACATAATCCCATGGTACAACCTCGATGCTGAAAGCGGTGTGGTTGACACTGTCACTGTAAATGGTGTGGCTACTTTCACCTCAAATGAAATAGGTGCAACTGCAAGGGGTGCTACCACAACTTCAAATGGGACTGATGTTGTTACCTCGACCTCCACTGGCGGCTATACCTGCACTATAATGGGATTGAGTGTGACTGTGGGTTAATTGGGGTTGTCACCCTCTTTAATAAGTCCGACTGATCTCTCCGGATCCCATTCTTCATCCATCTCTATCACATTGACACCTTCACCCCTGTGATCTGGGAGGGGGTTATTGCGGACATTAGGTGTAGCCTCCTTTGCTTGGATGATCTTTTTGTCAATCAAAGCCTGGATTTTGTCCTTCAATGTGCGGCATTCGTCGATGGTGTGCCCTTTCATGCCCGAATGGTATGCACAAGTTTTATTTGGGTTAACCCATTGGGATGAGTTCTTCGTGGCCACAGCAGGGATGGGAGTAACGTAACCAGCAGCCTTCAACCTTTCATATAGCTAGCGATGGGTTCAGCAATGGCAGTGTATTGTTTGGGTGGTCTGCGGTCAAAATTAGGTCGTGGTCTTAGGTAGTTTTGACGAGTTGGAGATGACTGAAAGTGAGATGGTTGGGAATTATAGGTATGATAGGCAGTGGCTGGTTGGGAATATCTGGGGGACGAGGGTTGATATGTAAGTGGAGGTGACGATTGATAGGTGGGTGGAGGTGCTTGATATGTGGGTGGAGGTGCTTAATATGTGGGTGGAGGTGCTTGATATGCAAGTGGAGAGGTTCTGTATACGAATGGAGTTTTGGGTCCTTGGGCGACCATCACTACTCCCACGTCCTCCTTCTTAGATATACCCCCTAATTGCAATGTTTTATTAGTGGCCTGCAATGTCTCAAAGTTTGTTACCATCCCGCTTTTGATGCCTTCTTCGATCCTTTCACCAAGTTTGATGATATCAGAGAACTTATGGTTTTCAATAACCATCAACCTTTCATAATATTGCGGATCCTGTGCTCGGACGAAGAACTTGTTCATTTGTTCCTCGTCCAGTGCCAGCCTGACTTTGGCCGCCTCTGACCTCCAACGAGTAGCATACTCGCGGAAAGTTTCGGTGGGCTTCTTCTTAAGGTTCTGAATGTAGAAGATGTGAGCACGTGATTTTTGCCCTATATTAATTACTCCTATAAAATCCAAGAAAATAGACTTTTTCCAACTATTTGCCATTTTATACGATTTTTGTAGGATTTGACTAATTGTTTGCATTTTGTGCACGTTTAATTTCCATTAAAAATTATGAAAAATACCAAAAATACCATGCATTGCATTTAGGTTGTGGTTGTTACATTTTTAAGGTTAATTAGTTAGTTATTTGTTTTATTTAAAATTGAAAATCACAAAAAGGGTCATTTTTGCATTTTTAGCTTTAATTTTAGAATAGTAGTTTTTCTCTTTTAATTTAGGGTCAAGGAATTTTTATAATTTTTATGAAATTGAGTAGTTTTGTAATCTAGATTAATTCAGGATTTTAACTTAGATTTTTTTAATTAAAGGAAAAAAAAAGAAAAGAAAAAAAACAAAAAAAAAAAGAGAAAGGGAAATAAAGGAATTGGATAAAAGGGGGGAGGTTTTGTTTTAATTCCATTGGGCCAAAGAGCTGAAGCCCAAACATTTTTTGCCCAAATCAGCGAAAATCCGTCCAAAATCCACCCCAAAATCGAGCCCAATAGCGCAAAATACCCAGTCCTGGCCCCCTACACCCAAAACGACCCCGCTTCATCCCTTATCATCACAGCCGTTGGATTTTGATAACCCAACGGCCCGGAACTCATTACCCCCCCAACTATATAACTGTCCAAATGCCCTCCATACCCATCGCACCCCCCTCACTCCATCTCTATTGTTTGAGAATCCAAACCCTAGCCGCCCAAGTTCCCTCGCCGGCATCGCCTCCCTCCGCAGCCGGAAATCGACCACGGCGGTGGACCACCTCCAAACACCACAAAATTTACACCCTATAATCCTCGTCCTCTCCTCTTTCCGAATCCCAAAACTGTTTCCCTCGAATCCCTCTCAAATTCCTCAAATTTTAGATCCAAACTCAGAGTCCCGAAACCCTAATCCCTCCAAACTTCCCCAAATCGATATCGGGCAACAGCTGTCCCTTCCTCTTCCTACATCCATCACCAATTTCCCCGAAAACACCCTCAAATTTCTCGGATTTTGAATCTGAAAATCTTGAACCTTAGTTTCTCCCTTTCTGATTTTCCGGTCGATTGATTGGTCAAGTGAACCCAAAACATCCATTAGTCGACTATTCTTGTTAAGAACAGTCGATTAATGGTAGTTCAAGTTCACTTCTGCCTTGCCAAGTTTTGTCAAGTTCATAGTGGGTCCAGAATGGAACAAACACAGGTAATTCATTTGCTTTAATTCTGTTCGTTTTTCTCTTTTCTTTTCCTCTTCCTTCTCTTGGTTTGCTCATAATAATTTCAATTCTGTTTATTTGCATTTTAGGTTTTATGTGTTATTTTTCTGTTTTTGTATTTAGGGCTTCAGATTAGGATTTCATCACAAGTCTAAGGTCAATTTAGTTCACTGCATGAAATAAGTCTGTTCCAATAGTAATTTCTGATTTCAGTTTATGTTAGAAGAATTTAGGTTTAGTTCAAGGTTCAAATTGCATTGTTGTTGGTTATTTGAGCATGTTTAGTTAATAATTCTATTTTTGAATACATCATTTTATCCATTCTAGTTGCTAGAAGCATTCCAGTATTTGTGGAAGTTCCATTTAGGGTTCTTTGTCCAGCTTAGTTCATTATGAATTGGTTTCATGTTAGAAGTTTAGGTTCACTCAACAGTTTTCAGATACTCCTTTCAACTTTGAATTTTGTTTGCTTTCAATCCGTTTGTAGATATAAGTTTGCTTGTTTTCTATTTGCCTAGTTAATAATTGTTAGGAACTCTTAGGGCGTTAATTGAGCAATTGAAAACTTGGAGGTTTAATTTGAGATTAGAAGATCATATTTCTTTTAGGAAGCTTCTAGAATCTGGGGCACCTGGCCCAATTTTTGCCAGCACAAATGCTGGAGCCAATTAAAGGCTGCCGGTTGTCCCAATTTTGTTAGAATATGCCTTTTGCAGGCTGGGAATAATTCTCAATTCTGTTTTAGAGCACATGACCTTAGAGGCCTATTAAATATTGCCCTTTCTTCACTCTAAAACCAGATTTGGAACATCATTGTCTACACTAAAAAGTTCTGCACTATTTAGCTAGAAACTTTTCTGATTTTCACAAGATAAACTAGAAGAAATTCTTTGAAATTGTCGGATTCCAAAAGGGCTGAAGCATAGTTTGATTGTAGAAGTTGTGTTTGTTGCTGCTGGATTTCTGTTTGCTTTCATTTCTGCTGACTTCAGGATCTTTTTCTATTTGCTGTATTCAGGTATTCCTCATGAGCTTTGAAATGCAAAAGGGAAGAACAATATGTTTGATCTGAAGTTGAAAATTTCAGAATTTATTTGGGTTAATGTCATATTGTTTTGCCTTCTTTTGTTTATAGTCTGCTTGCCATCTGTTTGGTTTTGCTTAGAAATGATATTTTAGTTTATAATTCGGTCACATTGTTAAGCTTGAAAGATAGAGTTGTTTAGTTGTTCCATGTGGGTCTGAACAGTTTTGCTATACTCGGGGGTTGTAATATTTGGGGAACTGTCTTAGAACTGTTAATCATATGTTATTTTTATGTGTTTGAATGAAAACCCTCAGCTGAAGTTTAATGATTAGTATATGATTAGTTCCTATTAGTATACAATAGGTGTTTGGTAAGAGTAAGTCGCATATGTAAGCTGGAGTATTTGGATACATTTTTAAAAGAAAAACCATGTTCTTACTGTCATCATCAAAGCAGGTCTTGAAGGATAAATTTATAATTTGAGTAACTATGTGTTTGGCTCAAAATTGTTGTGCTGTTAGTTGAAGAAGCTAAGTTCCAGAAGGCCCTAATGCTGAAGAATTTTTAAGGACTGGTGGGCCTAACTTTGACCCAAGAAAGGCAGCCCACAACCACTCGGTCTCCTTTTGTTGTGGGCTCAATTTGGAGCCCAATAGGCTTCGGCCTTAGCTTGTTTTCTTAGTTCCGTGTTAATTCAATAAAAAAAGGATTTCAATGTGGAGTTTGATTCAAAGTTTAAACCAATTTCATTGATGGGTTTCATTAGGTAGGCTTCTGATATGGTTAGAACGAGCCTTAAAGGTTAGGAATTTGTTTTTTTTTTAAATAAGCTGGGCTCAATGCTATCCCAATCGAATTAGCCAAATCAATTCGGCTGTTTTCTCACCTCCACCCGTTCTCTTGGGCTTGGTTTCAGCCCAGTTCCCAACATGGACCCTAAACCATCCTGATAATAATTGTGTATTTTTATCTTTTGCAAGAATGAATGTCCCTTAGGACTAATCAAGTATAACTCTTTAATTGTATAAGAGGTGTGCCATTAAATCACTCATGGCCCTCACCAATATTATAACTAGATATTAAGAATGAATATTCGTAGAAAATCCTTTAGGCGCATTTAGAAAATCCTTTAGGCGCGTTTAATATATTATTGTAATTGCGTAGACGTTCGCGTGACATAGTTACGATTCCAAAAATCAATTTGGAGTATGCGTTCGCGCAACTTCGAACAAACTTTCTCAATAATAATAAAGTCGTTATTAATATAGTCCGCTTTAATTAAATATAGTTCTTTTAGACCGAGGTGTGCCATCCATAATTGAATCCTCATGGCCCTCGCAAATATTATAACTTAGATATTTATAAATGAACATTCGTAGAAAAGCCTTTAGGCGCGTTCAATATATTATCGTGATTGTGTACACGTTCGAGTGACATAATTATGATTTTAGAAACAAAATCGGAGTATGCGTTCACGCAACTTCGACTAAACCTTTTTAATAATAATAAAGCGTTATTGATTGTGGACACGTTCGTGTGACATAATTTTTGATGCGCCAAACAAATGGGTACACGTACGTGTGACCTATTTTAATTGAAGAAGCCAAATGCACATAGATTTAAAAACAAGTAATTAAACAATTTGATTAAGCCAGGTATGGTCGAAGCGACCGTGCTAGAAAGAAATCGGGAGTGCCTAACACCTTCTCCCGGATTAACATAATTCCTTACCCGGATTTTTGTGTTTCGCAGACATTAAAATAGAGTCAAATCTCCTCGATTCGGGATTCTAAATCGGTGACTTGGGACACCATTAACTATCCCAAGTGGCGACTCTGATCTTAAAGAATAGTCCCGCTTCGATTGTGACTTAAATTGGAAAAACTCCCTTATATGCTCCTTTCGGGGGTAGAAAAAGGAGGTGTGACAGCTCTGGCGACTATGCTGGGGAAAAGAACCCAGAACTACTGGTTCAGGGTTCAAGAATTCGAGCTTGTTAATATGATTTTGCTTGGCTTTGTTTATTGTTGATAATACTGTATTTTGTGAACCCAATATGCTAATTGTCGTTTATGTGCAATTTCAATATTGTTTGAATGTTATTGAAATGCTTTCTTACGCCACCCTTCTGAGTCTTCTAAAATTTGGCACACACGTTCGTGTGGCCCACTTTATGTTAGAAGTCATACCAGTTAGAACGAGGCATGGGTCAGCAACAAGGCCGGGCAGAATTTAGTGCTCCTGGTATGTTGCCCCCACCTCGGCTCGAGTTGTCCACTCGGGTAAACCCAGTCTAGAACACAACCCCAGGTTTAAACTTAGAAGAATATAACCACATGTCGGATCCCTAGTAGGAACGTTTGTTTGCATCACGTGCATTTGACTTAGGGGACTCAATACATGGGTTGGGTCCGTCTAGGACAGGTTGTGACGACCCGGCCGGTCGTCTTAAGAATTTATGCCCCGATCCCCTATTTACTGTTACTTGTTATGAGTTGAGCATTTATTTCGATACTCTTGAGCTGTTATTGTGTGTTTAAATTTGGGACTATGGGACGGCATCCCGGGAGATCCCCTACACGTGTTTACGATCTGGACTGAGGTGCGGGATACCAAGAGATCCCTGGCACATTTATATATATTGAGGATACCAAGAGATCCTCGGGATACCAAGAGATCCCTGGCATACTATTGAGGATACCAAGAGATCCTCGGGATACCAAGAGATCCCTAGTGCATATGTTGAGGATACCAAGAGATCCCCAGTGTTTATGATGAGGATACAAAGAGATCCTCGGGATACTAAGAGATCCCTGGTGCATGTGATGAGGATACCAAGAGATCCTCGGGATACTAAATATCCCCGGCTATTACTTCCTGTTGTGAGTAGTATTCCTTATATTGTTTTGTTTCTGCTTCCTATCACTTTTCCCTTATTTATCCTGTTTAGATCCTTGCTGTAGACTTTATCTATACTGTTTTCCTTATTCTATCATATATTATGTTTATCTCAGCAGGGCCCTAACCTTCCTCGTCACTACCCAACCGAGGTTAGGCTTGGCACTTACTGAGTACCGCTGTGGTATACTCATGCCCTTCCTGTGCATGTTTTTCATGTGCAGATTATCCAGGTACCCCTACTCAGGCGCACTATCCTTGAGGCGAGGAGATACACGGAGACTTCGAGGTATATCTGCCACGTCCGCAGACCAGGAGTCTCTATTCTGTTCCAGCTTTAGTATTTAGTTTATTTCCTTTCTCTCAGTTGCTTAGACATTCTGGAGTTAGAGCAGCGTACTATGTTTCTGTTAGCCTGTGGTTCCCGTGAGTTTCTGGGTTTTGGGATTGAGTTGTAGACTTCTACATATCTTTAGAGTTGTATAGGCCGGACGGCCTTATATACAGTTGTTATTTTCAAATGTTCGGTTTTAATTGATTATTCCGCAAGTTAAATTGTTATTTCCACACTGCTAGGCTTACCTAGTTGTAGGAACTAGGTGCCATTATGACATGTTCATGGAGGGTGAACTGGGGTCGTGACAAGTTGGTATCAGAGCTCTAGGTTCATAGGAGTCACGGAACACAGGCCGATTTATTAGAGTCTCGCTGATCGGTACGGAGACGTCTGTACTTATCTACGAGAGGCTATGTAACCGTTAGGAAAATTTCACTTCATTTGATTCCTTGTCGTGCGAGATTTTTGACATCACAATCCTAAACTTCTGCCTTCTATTCTCTCACGGATGGTGAGGACGCGCGCTACTCGAGGAAGATGACCTTCGGTAAGGTTTAAAGTCAGTAGAGATTGTGGGTTCAAGTGCCATGAAGGTAGACTCTATTTAAGGCAGCGGGTGAGCAGCAAAGGGTGAGGAAAGACACGTGGGAAGTGTCAGGCGGTGGCTAAAACTTCTTGGAGTCCGAGTATAAGCAGCCAAGGGCCGAGTAGTCGATTAAGGAGAGTTTGGAGTGATCTGAGAATATTGGTGATTGGTGATTTGGGGTCTACGGATTTAATTAGAAGTATGAGCTATTATTCGTTGGAGGAATTGATATAACGGGAAGGAGCTTCTTGAATGAAGAAGGATACAACATAACTTTGAGTTGGAAGAATATTGACGCACATCTAATTGATGTCCACAAGGGGTGAATGAACTTGTGCAGCTGGAGGGTGAGCTCGGACTCAGGATGGGTTATTGATGTCGTGGTGTTTGTGCCCCGTGCAGCAGCGTTGGGAGATGCTGGGGAGTGATTTCTGCAGGTGAGTTATTATTGTGAGCAGGTTAGCGGTCGCGTGGTTGGCGAGGCTTCTGCGAAGAATCCTACTGGTTATACAGTGAAGGGATCGGTCGTGCGAATGTTGTTAATGATTCAGAGTATAAAAAGGGGGTTCCTATAGTAAGATATCGAGAATTTTGGTGGTTGATTGCGCAAGGTTATGTCAATAAGAGATTAAGAATCCTAGTGAATTCCAGAGTTGTGTAATAGTTGCTTCAAACTAAGTGGGAGAGTCCCACCGCCTATGATTGGGTTGCATGGTTAACCACTTTGCGAGGTTTTTAGGTTGTTAGCACATTTCTGGGTCACTCGGCTACGGGAAAAGAACATAAGTGGTAATTGGAGCAAAGGAATTGTTAAAGGGTGCTATGGTTGGCCTTATTAGCTCATGTTCAGACTTGAGAGAAGGATGAGAAAGGACTTCAGATTCGTAGAAGGGTTAGCGAAATGGGCATGTCAGTTGAGGGTGCGAATGTACGCCCAAGGAAGGTATGAAATGGTTCATGGGATTTGAGACGGCATGGTCTCGCGGTTCCAGGTCACCCGGGGTGAGTGCGGATGGAGAGTGTGTTATGTGTGGGAAGGAGTCATTGTTATTACTAAGGCAATCGGGGTAAATAGAAGGAAGATATATTGGTTAAACATAGTTGAGTTGGCGTATTGGTGGTAGAGGTCAATTCCTTCAGCGTGATCAAGTCATGCGTGTGGTTTGTGGCGGTACGTGTGAGGCTTGTCGGTCGCCGAAATTAATATTGTTCAGAAGTACTCTTCTGATATGGCCTGTTATGTGTAGGCGGATCCTGGAATGGCCATGGTGGCTCAGGCCACTACTTGGAGGTTTGCATATTCTACGGTTATGAGAATTCACCTAAGTGTTGCTGTGGTTCTTCTTAAGTGAGTTAAGTGAAAAGCTTTTAAGTGATGAGGTGTTAGCCTATTAGCTGTTCCGAAGCCATGATGAGAAATGTGGCATGTTAGTTGCAGTGAGTGGTATGGGATTCGAAGTAAAGATCAAGGTAACAGCTTGGTGTGGTCAAAGATGGCACGAGCTCGGATGAGTAAGAACAAGGGGTGGAATGGTTAAAGCAAATAGGTATTGTCTTCAGCGTCACCTGAGATCGATGTGTTGTGAAAGAGGCTTTGCATCCTGGTTAAGGATTCTTGATCGCTTTTCAGCGTTAGTGCGGCCGATGGTTTAGATGTGCGGACCCGTTATTTATTTCGGAAGATTGTGGGAGCGTGTCCCACGGGAAGATTGTATAAGTGCGACATGTAGTCACTTGATTGACTAAAGATTTAAACCAAGTATGAGGATTGTGGTAATATCATTAATTTGAGAATTTATGCCGGGAGGGCACTTTGTTTGTTGGGTTGTGAACTGAGGAGGTTGCTCCGGTTATGATGGTTGTTCTTATGTGTATGAGGAAAAGGGAATTACTATGGACCTTTGAAAGGTTATTAGCCAAGTTGGTGCAATCAGAAATCGGTTTGAGATCAGTGGATTGATTTATATGTGAGCAGGGCTTTATATCAAGCCAGTTGTGTTCGTTTCAGCGAGCGTTCCTTATGGAGGAACAGTCGGGGTGTTATTTTTATCATGAGCTATTCCAGGTAATGATGTATTGCGCCGTATGAGTTATGAGACGGCTTGGTAAATTTTTATGTGTTGAAGTTACACGTGGCGATGATGTTATATGAGCAGAATGGCTCCTGAGATTCTGATCTTGTATCGCACCTCAGTTGTGCCCGAGTTTGTGGATTATAGCGTTATATGTCTCCCCAAGGAATGGTGTTATACACTTAGCATGTTTATGACTGATGTTTAGTATCTTGTTGTAAGGAGCAATTTAGCTCGATGTACATCTCCTTATGTGAGCTCTATGTTATTTGGATCGGGTGGCACGCCGCCACGGGTATGTTATTTGGATCGGGTGGCACGCCGCCATGGTTATGATTGCTCGGATCGGGTTGTACGCCGCAACAGTGTGATGTTCATTACAGTTTCCCATATCTATTTATTGTGTTCTGTTTCCTATTTTCTGGAGGAAGCTCATATTAGCTGTGCGCCCGCGTCGCATGTATGATCCGCGAGCGGGGTAATTGAAATTTCTTTTCAGAGTTCATTTTTCCTTTTGTATCGCATTCTAATTAGTAGCCTATTGGCGCATTGTGACGCCATATGAGACTTTTGGTTATGTTGGGGTGGCTTACTGTCTGAGCATTCGTACTGGGTGAGACGAGATTGTTGGATTTAGGATCAGTGCAGTCTGATTACGTGAAATATATTAAGAGGCAAAGATCATTAATTGGTTCAGAATGAGGTAATGTCTCTTGTCAGGAGTATAGACTTAACGATTGGTTGACTCGGCAGTCGATTATGAATTTCCGCACATCTCTCCGTTGTGACGGCATTGAAAGAGTTAGAGTAAGACCTGTGTATGTCATGGGGTGCAATGAGAGCATCAGATTCGTGGAATTGACTAAGTCGATCAAGAAATGTTACAGTGGGTCGGTGAGTAAAGTGATGCGAGGTGTGAACTTCAGCAAGTTATGCAGCCATATTTGGGTATAGCGTGTAGCGATTGTTATAGTGATCTTATGTTGTAAATAGGCCGGGCATAGAATTCCGGATGTTGGAATGGGGCTCTAAGGCTTATTTGCTTGAATAAAAAGGAATATCTTCAGAATTGATCGAACTGGTGTGCTCAACTGAGTTGTGGTAGCACGGTAAGGTGCCTGAGGAGTTAAACACTGAATCATGGAACTGGAGGGTCTTGGGATCATTTCTTGCCACTGGCGGAGTTGCTTGCAACGATAGTTATCAATCCAGCATTCAGATGGCGCCGTATGAGGCTTATATGGTAAGAGGTGTAGATCTCCGGTGGGTTGGTTTGAGCCAGGTGAGGGCAGGCTGTTGGGCACAGAGTTGGTACAGGATGCATTGGAAAAGTTTAAGACGATTTAGGATAGACTCCGTACAGCCCAGTGTAGACAGAAGAGTTACGCGGACAGGAAGGTTCGTGATGTTCATATATGGTTGGTGAGCGGGTTCTACTTTGGGTCTCGCCTATGAAAGGCGTCATGAGGTTTGTGAAGAAAGGAAAGTTGAGTCCGAGGTTTATTGGCCCTTTTGAGATCTTGCGGCGAGTTGGGGAGGTTGCCTATGAGCTTGCCTTGCCTCCCAGTTTGGCCGGAGTTCATTCGGTATTTCATGTTTCGATGCTCCGGAGGTATCACGGTGATTCGTCGCACGTATTGGATTTCAGTTCAGTCCAGTTGGACAAGGATCTATCCTATGTTGAGGAGCCAGTGGCTATATTGGGCAGGCAGATCAGGAAGTTAAGGTCAAAGAACATAGCTTCAGTGAAGGTTCAGTGGCGGGGTCAGCCGGCCGAGGAGGCGACTTGGGAGACCGAGTAGGATATGCGCAGCAGTTACCCTCATCTTTCAACTACTTCAGGTATGTTCTCTATGCTCGTTCGAGGACGAATGAATGTTTAAGTGTAGGAGGATGTGACGACCCGGCCGGTCGTCTTAAGAATTTACGCCTCGATCCCCTATTAACTGCTTCCTCTAAGTTCATTTCTGCTATTTTGGTTTGCCGGGACGTTCGGTGTTGAGTTTCGGAGAGTTTTGGGACACTTAGTTCCTAAATGAGAGCTTAAGTGTGGAAAAATGGTCCGTAGTCGGAACAGTGTGAAGACGACCTCGGAATGGAAATCCGATGGCTCCGTTAGCTCCGTTAGGTGATTTCGGGGTTGGAAGCGTGTTCGGAATGTATTTTAGAAGTCTGTAGCTCATTTAGGCTTGAAATGCCGAAGTTTGTATTTTTGAAGTTCCGGTCCGATAGTGAGTTTTTGATCCGAGGGTCGGAATGGAATTTCGGAAGTTGCAGTAGCTCCGTCATGTCATTTGGGATGTATGTGCAAAATTTAAGGTCATTCGGACTTGTTTTGGTTAGGTTTTTGATCGAAAGTGTATTTGGAAGAAATTTGAAGTTCTTAGGCTTGAATCATTGATTTAATCGGGATCCCGGTGTTGTTTTAGGTGTTTTAAGGATTGATACAAGTTCGAATAAGGTATTAGGTGGTATTGGTGCTTTTGGTTGAGGTCCCGAGGGCCTCGGGATGATTTCGGGTGGTTAACGGAGAAATTTGAGGAGTGTTGCAGTAGCTGAAGTTTTTCACTTCTTGTATTTTCGCTTCTGCGGCTTGGGAACCGCAGAAGCGGAGCCGCAGATGCGGCATGGAGGAACGCAAAAGCGGTTTTGGGCATTTTAAGGAAAACCGCAGAAGCGGTTGCCTTTCCGCAGAAGCGGAACCGCATAAGCGGTTGTTGGTCCGCAGAAGCGGATGTTGGTCCTTTAGTGAAAAGTCGCAGAAGCGACTCATTTTTCTGCATAAGCGGGACCGCAGAAGCGGTCCCTCGGCCGCAGAAGCGGAAATCTCTTAGGTGAAATATCAGATTTGAGGGTTAGTTTCAAAAAGTTGGAAAAATCAATTGAGAGCTCGGGAGAAGGCGATTTTTAGTGGGTTTTGAAGAGAAAATCATTGGGTAACGTTTCTTTGATCCCTTTTTGTTATACTTTATCATTATATAGTTAAATACATCATGGGAATTCGAATTTAGGATCAAAAATTGGATAATTTGGGGTAAAACTTCATCGGCTAAATTATTGAGTTTTGAGTGAGCATTTGACCTCCGATTTGGGAGATTTTTATATGGTTAGACTCGTGAGAGTACGAGGGTTTTGAAAATATGAAAATTATTCGATTCTGGGGCGTTGGCTTGAAGGGCATTTTGGTCACTTCACCTAATTTTACGTCGTAGCTTTGAACTTAATAGCAAAACCAGGTGTTTGCGATGTTATTTATGATGTGTAATTGAATTGAATAGATTTGAGCCATTTGGAGACAGATGGCAAGAGCGTGGTTTCTAGTTGATATTGAGCCGGTTCGAGGTAAGTGGCTTGTCTAACCTTGTGTGGGGGACCTCTTCCCCTTAGGACATGATATTTAATATTTGAAAGCCTCGTACGTGAGGTGACGAGCGCGTAGTTGAGCTAATTGTTGAATATCCGGCTTTTACTTTAAATACTTAGACTGAGTTTCTTTCTTATTTGCTTTATTTTACTTGCAATTATAGTCTGTGTTAGTTTAGAGAAGCATGTTTAGTTGACCTACCTGCCTACTTGCTTAAAATTTGCTTCGTTTGTATTTCGTGAAGTATGTAGGGCTAGAATTTACTGTTACTTGTTATGAGTTGAGCATTTATTTCGATACTCTTGAGCTGTTATTGTGTGTTTAAATTTGGCACTATAGGACGGCATCCCGGGAGATCCCCTGCACGTGGTTACGATCTGGACTGAGGTGCGGGATACCAAGAGATCCCTGGCACATTTATATATATTGAGGATACCAAGAGATCCTCGGGATACCAAGAGATCCCTGGCATACTATTGAGGATACCAAGAGATCCTTGGGATACCAAGAGATCCCTAGTGTATATGTTGAGGATACCAAGAGATCCTCGGGATACCAAGAGATCCCTGGCATACTATTGAGGATACCAAGAGATCCTCGGGATACCAAGAGATCCCTAGTGCATATGTTGAGGATACCAAGAGATCCTCGGGATACCAAGAGATCCCCAGTGTTTATGATGAGGATACCAAGAGATCCTCGGGATACCAAGAGATCCCTGGTGCATGTGATGAGGATACCAAGAGATCCTCGGGATACTAAGAGATCCCCGGCTATTACTTCCTGTTGTGAGTAGTATTCCTTATATTGTTTTGTTTCTGCTTCCTATCACTGTTTCCCTTATTTATCCTGTTTAGATCCTTGCTGTAGACTTTATCTATACTGTTTTCCTTATTCTATCATATATTATGTTTATCTCAGCAGGGCCCTGACCTTCCTCGTCACTACCCAACCGAGGTTAGGCTTGGCACTTACTGAGTACCGCTGTGGTGTACTCATGCCCTTCCTGCGCATGTTTTTCATGTGCAGATTATCCAGGTACCCCTACTCAGGCGCACTATCCTTGAGGCGAGGAGATACACGGAGACCTCGAGGTATATCTGTCGCGTCCGTAGACCAGGAGTCTCTATTCTGTTCCAGCTTTAGTATTTAGTTTATTTCCTTTTCTCTCAGTTGCTTAGACATTCTGGAGTTAGAGCAGCGTACTATGTTTCTGTTAGCCTGTAGTTCCCGTGAGTTTCCGGGTTTTGGGATTGAGTTGTAGACTTCCGCATATCTTTAGAGTTGTATAGGCCGGGCGGCCTTATATACAGTTGTTATTTTCAAATGTTCGGTTTTAATTGATTATTCCGCAAGTTAAATTGTTATTTCCACACTGCTAGGCTTACCTAGTTGTAGGAACTAGGTGCCATCACGACATGTTCATGGAGGGTGAACTGGGGTCGTGACACAGGTGTACCCAAAATAACAGACCATCCTGATGCATCTTACGTGCTATGTGAACATTTATTTGTTTCGGCTTGCATGCTGACCGGCTAGGAAAGACAATCAGGGGAAACACCAAGAGTGGCATAGAAAGGAAATAAACCCAATTTTGAAAATCTCGGTATTTGAAAATATCCCGAAACTCTGCCGAATTTATTTTAAAAGAGGGATTTGAAAAGAAAAACAAGAAAAAAAAAGAAGCAAAAAGAGAGTCTTTTTAAAATGAGTCACTCGTGTTTTCTTTTAAAATTATGTCAAGACTGCCCGAACTACGCAGGTCTGATTCCCACCGGATGTGGGATACGTAGGAAACCTACATAGGGTTTGGCCTCTTTTTGCAAAATTTACCAAATAAAGTTAAGTTGTAGGTAGGTCTTTAGTCAAGAATAAGCCGACCCAGCTTCGACACCGTTCTCACCGAGATAGCCTTAGAATATTTTCAGTTGTCCAAGGGCTATTTTCGTAGAGAACGAACAAGTCTGTCGGTAAAGGGTAATTTTTCTAAGTGTCTTCACCCGGCCTCAAAATTTACTTGGAATTGCGAAGGGGCCATATTGACGAAAGCAACCACTTTTGTGTGGAAGGGCAAAGGGTCGTTTTCTTTTGCTCATTCTTATGGGAGTCAAAAACTGTTTCCTCAAAAATCTACCAGAGTCAACCCTAACCCTAACCATTCACAGTTGCCAAGATGAACATTTTCCAGGACCCGAAACTATTAGTCATAGGGCAGGCTCAGTTGCAATTGCGCATGTGGTGGTATGATTTGGATGAAGATGGTCAAGGATGGGTAAAAGAACAGTTGGGTGCTCTTACTGATATATTGGAAATCAAACCACAGGAAGATTTAATCAAAGCTTTGGTAACCTTTTAGGAACCCGTACACAATGTCTTTCGTTTCTCGGACTCTGAGCTCACCCCTACACTGGAAGAAATAGCTGGGTACATCCATTTTGGCCGGGACTTAAGAAAACAGCAGTTGATATTCCCAAGAGCCCCATCAGTGCACAAATTCTTTGATCTTCTTAATATTAGCAAACAAATGAAGAAGGCTCATATGGACAATGGATGTTGTTCCTTTCAATTTCTGTATTCCAGATTTGGGCATTCGGTCGGGTTCGAAACACATGAAAAGGGATTGAACAACAAACAGGACAAGAATCTTTGGCAAATTCATCGTAGGTTCGCCTTCATAGTTGCGTTCCTGGAATCATAGTCTTTCCAAATACCGAAGGGACGGTAGATACCCCCATGGCTAGAGTTGCACAAACCCTTATTACAAAGAAAGACCACACACTTGCTCCTCTAGTACTAGCAAATATTTACTGGGCATTGACATTGTGTAGATCCGGGGTTCAATTCTTCGAGGGCTGCAGCGTTATTCTATAAATGTGGTTGATCGAGCATCTTCGCCACCACCCTAAGTTCATGAGCTATGGTTCAAGCAAAGATAACTTCATCAAAAGCTACGAGGAAAGGGTGAAAGATTACAACACTCCCTAAGGGTTTGAGATTGGTTCACACATTTGAAAGCTCTAAAAGCAAGTCAAGTCGAATGGACTATAGGTTGGCTCCCGATGACAGAAATCATTATATATGACAGCCACAAAGGGTTATTTGATATTGATGGGTTTGCGGAGTGTCCAGTCGTACGCACCACAGAGGGTCTTAAGGCGGCTAGGGAGATATCAAGTGGTACCTGAAGATGAAGATCTAACCACCCAGGTCATCGAACTCCATCCAGAGGCTGCATTGTCAGAAGCTTTAGTCCAGCAGGATTGGAACATTTGTTGTTATCTTAAAAATGGCACCCAGGTACCAGATGTTGCCAAAGGGGAAGTGAATCCGAATTATGCAGCATGGTTTGAAGGAAAGTCAGGTGCAAGCAATGAGCTAGATCCCAAAAGACCAGCAAAAAGACCGCATGTGCAGGCTTTCGATGACAAAGTCAAGGAAAGGTTGGCCTGGGGAGAGAAGGAGAAAAAGTAACAAGCTACCATTCACACTCTTGAAGAGAAATTGAGAAAAGTTGAGTTCAATAATGATCTACAACTGCAAGAATCCGAAGGAGAAAGAAGGAAATTGGCCCAGGAAAATGAAGCCTTACGAGCTCAAATTGAAAGAATGAAAATCGCCTTAGGAAGAAAGGTGGGTGATTACGAGGCGGACCTGGAAAAGATTGAAAAGGAGTTAGCAAAAGCCCAAGCCAAGTTAGTTAAGAATGTAGAGGGACAGGCAAGTTTCGTCCGATAGCTGAAAGAGAAGTACGACAGAGGAATGGTGGGTCCAAAGAAACGGATCAATGTCCTTGAAATCACAATGACCAAGCACGAAAGAGATTTCAAAGCAGAAAGAGAACATTGCTATGCCCTGATGTCGCAATTAGAAAAGGACCTGCAGCAACTTTAAGAGCAAAATCATACTGCCGAACAAGTTTTAGGGGCCCGATCTCAGCAGATTGGACAATTGCTACAAGAGAAGGGTATTATCAGGGAAAGGATAGGAGGATTGCGGACTACATTGTGATGAAATGCAACGAGTGTGAAGACATGACCCAGTCCATGTTCTTCGCTTTAGTTACGATTTTTGTCCGACAGATCATGGATGACTTGTTGCGTCTTCAAGAAGACCTGGCGCATAGGCCCGCGGCAAGGCCAACTGGAGTTGCAATGGAAGCACTTATGTACTCTTGATTTTATTTTTCGAGTCTGTGTTGCAATTTCTTTTAGAGCCTGTCAGTCCATTTTGAGTCTTGCTTTAGTTTTTGAAAATGTTTAAGTCTGTAAGGAAGTCGTTGTAATCAGGATGTTTCTATTTTGTTTTATTTGAAGAAGATTTGAAGAAAAAAAATATGTCCTTTTATTTTGCATTTATCCCCAGAACTACGCTTGGTCTGATTCATGTGGCGTCATGATACGTAGGCAATCCCCAGAGGATTCGATCATAACCATAAAATGAAAAAGAAAAAAATAGTGGAAATAAAAGAAATTGAGGGGAATGAAATAATGGCAAAACAAGAGAGGAAGGAAAATACGAGAATAAGAGAAGGGAAAAGAATCAAGCAAAGAAAGGCGGGAGTGAAAAAAGAAAGAAAATGCAAAATGAAAAGAATTAGTGAAAGCCGGGATGAAGCAAGCAGCCGTTCAAATGCATAATATAAATGGTTAACTGCTTCGATGCATTGCATCCCCAACGTGCGGTTGCCTACCTGTTAAGCTCTTAATCGCTAACAAGTTTGCTTGTTGTCATCAAGTACATGCAGGTGGTTAGTTTGTTCAACATTCTGGCAACCCACCCGTACAACACCAGGTCTAAAAACAAGTTGATTATGGTTTGCCAAGAACTGGACGCAAACGTTATTGATCCGTCAAGAGAGGGGAAAGAGTCTGAGGTTAACCTGAAA
This sequence comes from Nicotiana attenuata, assembly GCF_001879085.1. NCBI lineage: Eukaryota > Viridiplantae > Streptophyta > Magnoliopsida > Solanales > Solanaceae > Nicotiana > Nicotiana attenuata. Next base: position 16,335,683 of record NC_031995.1, on the reverse strand, counting down.
GAGGAGCTACATAAGTTGAAGCATCAGATGGCCGAAATGTACCAAGCATGGGTGAAAGGGCATCCCCCACCATCATACCCTGCCAACCCTACTTTCATCCCACCACTAGCTCAATCCCAAGAACCTCCCACTGTTGATTCATCCCCACAACATGCACCAGGCTTCACCCACCACCACCACTATTAGGGTACCACTTCCCAAATCCCACAAGCACCACCAGCCAAAACGATCCCATACCCCCCATCCCCTCCACCAACCACCCCTGTTTCGTAGCACCCCGCCAGCTATACTCCATCGATCCTCCAGTGAGTCATTATTTGAGACTCAAGATAATCAGTACTATCCCCCAGAGCCTACTTTCAAGGCCCCGAATCATCACTCTTACACTCCTCGTTTCGACCTCCCTGTTAAGACTGAGAAACCGCCTAAAAACCTCGGAACAGGAGGAGATGTTCAGGAAGGTAAGAAGCCTGGAACAATCATTCAGAAACATGCAGGGATTGGGAGCCAGGTGAGCGTGGCCTACAAAGATCTATGTCTATTTCCTGATGTTCAGTTGCCTGTTGGATTCAAGATGCCTAAATTCGACCTATATGACGGGCATGGAGACCTGGTGGCCCACTTGAGGGGATTCTGTAGCAAAATGAGAGGATCTGGGGGTAGAGAAGAGCTGTTAATGGCATATTTCAGCCAGAGTCTGAGTGGCGCGGCGTTAGAGTGGTACACACGTCAGGATCACAACAGATGGTATACTTGGGATGATTCGGCCCAAGCATTTGCGCGGCACTTCCTACAACATAGAAATCGTTCCAGATCATTTGTCCCTGACTAAGAGAGAGAAGAAACCAGGAGAAAGTTTCAGAGAATATGGTTTTCGCTGGAGAGAACAAGCGGCAAGAGTCAAGCCTCTAATGGAGGAAAGTGAAATGGTGGAGTACTTTCTGCAGGCTCTGGAGCCTACTTACTTTGGCCATCTGATATCGGCCATTGGCAAGTCGTTCAACGAGGTAGTAAAGATGGGCGGCATGGTGGAAGAAGGGCTTAAGACAAGCAAAATCATGAGCTACTCGGCCATCAAAGCAACCACCCAAGCCATCTAGAGTGGTACTGGAGGAGTGATCGAAAAGAAGAAGAAAGAGGATGTTGCAACAGTTGACTCAGGATCGTGGCTTGGACAGAGGGGCACACCACACCATTACACCCATCCTCGACCCCCTCACCGAACCTACACCCAAACCCCATATAACCCACCTCAACACTACTTTCATCACCAAACCCTCAGTATTCTGTCTACCACGCCCAATCATACACTCAACCTCCTTCTTACCCACAATAGCGTGCCCCGGCCCCACAAAACACCTAGCCAACCCCACAAAATGCTTACCCACCTCCACGAGCCTACCGTAACCTTACAGCTCCAGGTTTCCGGCCCAAGCCAGTATTCAGGAACAAGAGGTTGCAGCGGAAGAAAACTTTCACCCCGTTGGGGGAGTCTTATACCAGCTTATTCTAGAGATTGAGGCAGTTGGATGTGTTGAGGCCAATTGAGTCGAAATTGCCAAACCCTCCTCCAAAGAATCTTGATTATTCCCTGAGCTGTGCATATTGCTCTGTTACTCTGGGGCATGATACGGAAAAGTGCTGGCACTTGAAAAATTCCATCTAAGAGCTCATTGAAACAAACCAGATTGTGGTCCAAACTCCGGAAGCACCCAACATCAATCAGAACCCATTGCCAACTCATGATGAAACAAACATGATCGAGATAGTACACAAGGAGAGGGAACCCAAGAAGCCATCGCAATCTGTTATGTTGATTCGGTCTAGTGAGGTCAAGTCAGTCAAGGAAACAGTTGTCACAAAACCAATGGTTGAAGGATCAGTGAACAAATTGAGCATGACAAACTGTGAACCTTCTGTGTTAGTTGAGAAGAGATCCACAAGTGATGCGGTAGCCATGCAGGAAAACTCAAAGGTGATCGTGCCGGGATTGGCAAATATGCATGTCATAGTTGTAGAGGGTGCCCGTACGGACCCTTTCATCATCAAGCCTGTAACCCAATTGCCGGTAATCAGCACCAAGGCTGTCCCATGGAGCTATGAACGGGTGATAGTGACCTATAAGGGGAAAGAAGTGAAAGAAGATGTCAATGAGGCCCAGGGATTAACTCGTTCGGGGAGATGCTTTGCCCCGGAAGAGTTGAGGAAAGCTAAAACACTCAGAGATAAACCAGTTCTATTAAAGAAAGCAATCACTGAAGAAGAAGCGGAGGAATTTTCGAGAAATATGAAAGTACAAGATTACTCCATTGTGGAGCAGTTGAGAAAGACTCCCGCTCAGATTTCCTTGCTATCATTGTTGATCCATTCAGACGAGCATCGTCGGGCCCTGATGAAAATTCTGAACGAAGCTCATGTCCCCGACAAAATCACAGTGAACCATTTGGAGAAGATCGCTAATAAGATATTTGAGGTGAACAGGGTCACTTTCTCTAATGACGAGTTGCCTGTGGAAGGTACTGAACACAACAAAGCTCTCTATCTTACAGTGAAATGTGAAGATTCTGTGGTCACTAGGGTGCTGGTGGATAATGGTTCCAGTGCAAACACTTTTCCTCTCTCCACTCTACACAAGTTGAAGATTGATACTAAAAGGGTCCGAAAGAACAGTATATGTGTCTGAAGCTTTGACGGTGGAGGAAAGGATTCGGTCGGTGATATAGTGCTTGAATTGACAATAGGACCGGTTGAATTCACCATGGAGTTCCAGGTATTGAATGTGTCTGTCTCTTACAATTTGCTGTTGGGTCGGCCCTGGATATATGCAGCCAAAGCAGTCCCGTCCTCTTTACACCAGATGGTCGAGTTTGAGTGGGGCAGACAGGAGATTGTCGTGCATGGTGATGAGAGCCCGATTGCTTACAATGATGCCTCCGTCCCGTTCATTGAGGTCGAAGATGATCAAGGGCCTTGGGTCTACCAGGTTTCTGAAATAGTGCCAGTTGAGAAGGTTCCAGAAGGGAAATGTATTCCAACTCCAAAGTTAGCCTCCATATCTGTCATGGTGGCATCTGAAATAATGAAGAATGGTTTTGTGCCAGGCAAAGGCCCGGGCGCTTCTTTACAAGGTATCGTACAGCCAGTGTCTCTGCAAATAAACTTGGATACGTTCGGTCTTGGAATCAAACCCACAGCGGCAGACATGAAAAGGGCTAAAAGGTTGAAACAGAAGGCGTGGGCACTTCCGAAGCCTATCCCGCATCTCTCCAGGTCATTTGTCAAGCTCGATAACATGAAGCGCCCAGTGACAACAGTTCCAAGTCCAATGGTTGACGTTGATGAAGAGTTTATTGAAAGGTTTCTGAGTTTGTTTGATGATGTGAACATGGTAGAAGTTGGAGAGGGTTCCAGCAAAGCGGATGTGCAGTTTGTCGGGCCGAAAGTAAAGCTTAACAATTGGAAGGCTACTCCTCTCCCTACTCGGAGGGAGTTTTGGTAGTTTTCTTTGTTTTCCTTTCTATCTGGGTTGTTCCAGGGTTGTGACCTAGATTTTTATTTTTCGCTTGTTTGATGTACAAACCCTGTTATCCTTTATTTTCAATGAAATGCAATTTCCCTTTTCCATCATTCCTGATAGTTTTTATTTTTGTTTTCTTTGTACAGTTCTTTTTATGCTGGTTTCAATGACATGACACGCATGAGGAATCTTCGGCCAAGTCTTAAAAGTCAATCTAATTCTGAAATAGTAATCCAAGAAATAGAGAGTGATGATGAAACAGAATATGATGAGGATGAGGCACTTGAGGAAATCAGTAAAGAATTATATCATTTTGAAGGAAAACCCAAGCCTAACTTGAATGAAACCGAAGCAATCAATTTAGGAGATCCAGATAATGTCAGAGAAACCAAGATAAGTGTCCATCTTGAACCCCAGATCAGGGAGGAAATAATCAAAGCACTGTTTGAATACAAGGATATTTTTGCATGGTCGTATGATGACATGCCGGGCTTGAGTACCGACTTGGTGGTCCACAAATTGCCAACTGATCCAACTTTCCATCCCGTAAAGCAGAAATTGAGGAAGTTTAAGACAGACATGAGTGTGAAAATCAAAGAAGAAGTCACAAAGCAGCTTGAGGCAAAGGTCATTCGAGTCACGCGGTATCCCACATGGTTGGCTAATGTTGTGCCTGTGCCAAAGAAAGACGGTAAGACCAGAGTATGTGTCGATTACCGTGACCTCAACAAAGCAAGTCCAAAGGATAACTTCCCGTTGCCAAATTTCCACATTTTGACTGATAATTGTGCCAAGCATGAGATTGGGTCTTTTGTAGATTGCTATGCGGGATATCATCATATCTTAATGGATGAGGACGATGCGGAAATGACGGCATTTATCACGCCATGGGGTACATATTGCTATAGGGTCATGCCATTTGGTTTGAAAAACGCCGGGGCAACTTACATGAAGGCAATGACCACCATATTCCACGACATGATACACAAGGAGATTGAGGTCTACGTGGATGATGTAATCATAAAGTCCAGGAAGCAATTTGACCGCGTTAGGGACCTGAGAAAATTCTTCTAGAGGCTCCGCAGGTACAATCTTAAGCTCAACCTTGCAAAGTGTGCATTTGGTGTTCCGTAGGGCAAGTTGTTAGGCTTCATAGTCAGTCGGCGGGGCATCGAGCGGGATCCGTCAAAAATCAAAGCTATCCAGGAATTACCGCCGCCAAAGAACAAGACTGAGGCGATGAGTCTGTTAGGGAGATTGAATTACATCAGCAGGTTTATCGCTCAACTGACGACAACCTATGAGCCCATTTTCAAGTTTCTAAAGAAGGATGATGCGGTCAAATGGACCGATGAGTTCCAAGAAGCATTCTATAAGATCAAGGAGTATTTGTCAAACCCATATGTGTTGGTACCGCCGAAACCAGGGAGACCTTTGATTCTTTATTTGACAGCCCTGGATAATTCATTTGGCTGTGCGTTGGGTCAACATGATATCACTGGTAGGAAAGAGCGGGTCATCTATTATCTCAGCAAGAAGTTCACATCCTATGAGGTTAAGTATACCCCCCTGGAAAAGACATGTTGCGCCCTGACTTGGGTAGCGCAGAAGTTGAAGCGTTATCTGTCATCCTATACTACTTACCTCATTTCTCGCCTGGATCCTTTAAAGTATATTTTACAGAAGCCTATGCCCACAGGAAGACTCGCAAAGTGGCAGATCTTGCTCACAGAATTTGACATCGTATATATGACTCGGACGGTAATGAAAGCCCAAGCTTTGGTCGATCACTTGGACGAGAACCCGGTGGATGAAGAAGATGAACCGTTGAAGACTTTTTTTCCTGATGAAGAGGTGATACACATTGAGGAGGTCGAGCAGGATGAGAAGCCCAGTTGGAAACTTTTCTTTGATGGGGCTGCTAACACGAAAGGTGTTGGGATAGGAGCTGTGCTCATTTCTGAAACAGGGCACCACTACATTGTCACAGCTCAACTTCGTTTCTATTGCACCAACAACATGGCTGAGTACGAAGCATGCATTCTGGGTTTAAGGTTAGTTGTGGACATGGGGGTCCAGGAAGTGCTGGTTTTGGGAGATTCAGATCTATTAGTACACCAGATTCAGGGAGAATGGGAGACTCGAGATTTGAAGCTCATACCATACCGACAATGTCTGCAGAATCTTTGTCAGCGGTTCAATCAGTGGAGTTCAGGCATATCCCTAGATCCATAATGAGGTTGGTGACACCTTGTCTACCTTGGCATCAATGTTACATCATCCAGATAAGGCTTATATCGGCCCTTTGCATATTCAGGTCCGTGATCAATATGCTTACTGTAACATGGTGAAAGAAGAACTCGATGGTGAGCCGTGGTTCCATGATATCAGGGAATACATCGGGATGGGGGTATATCTGGTACAAGCCGTAGGCGATCAAAAGAGAACAATTCGACGCTTGGCAAGTGGATTTTTCTTAAGTGGAGGAGTTTTGTACAAAAGAACTCCAGATCTTGGATTGTTGAGATGCATATATGCTAAGCAAGCCACAACTATCATGACCGAAGTACACTCGGGAGTTTGTGGGCCCCATATGAGTGGGTATGTTCTGCAAAGAAAATTCTTCGAGCAGGCTATTATTGGCTCACCATGGAGCGAGATTGCATCAGCTTTGTGCGCAAGTGTCATCAATGCCAGGTGCAAGGTGATTTCATCCATTCTCCCCCATCTGAATTGCACATAATGTCCGCACCTTGGCCCTTTGTTGCTTGGGGCATGGATGTCATCGGACCAATTGAGCCAGCAGCATCCAATGGGCACAGGTTCATTCTGGTGGCCATCGATTGTTTCACTAAGTGGGTTGAGGCTATGACTTTCAAATCTGTGACCAAGAAAGCAGTGGTCGACTTTGTTCATTCAAACATCATTTGTCGGTTTGGAATCCCAAAGGTAATTATCACGGACAATGGTGCTAATCTTAACAACCATTTGATGAAGGAAGTATGCCAACAATTCAGGATTATGCATCGAAATTCCACTCCATATCGTCCCAAGGAAAATGGGGCGGTTGAGGCGGCCAACAAGAACATAAAGAAGATACTTCGAAAGATGGTACAAGGTTCCAGGTAATGGCATGAAAAGTTACCTTTTGCTTTACTGGGTTATCGCACTAGTGTTCACACTTCACTAGGTGCAACTCCTTATTTGTTGGTATATGGTACTGAAGCCGTAATACCCGCAGAGGTTGAGATTCCGTCCCTTCGAATTGTTGCTAAAGCAGAGATTAATAATGATGAGTGGGTCAAAACTCGATTAGAGTAGTTAAGTCTGATTGATGAAAAAAGAATGGTGGCAGTATTTCACGACCAGTTGTATCAAAAGAGAATGGCAAGAGCATACAACAAGAAGGTGCGCCCCCGGAAATTTGAAGTGGGTCAGTTGGTATTGAAACGCATCCTTCCACATCAGGCTGAAGCAAAAGGCAAGTTTGCCCCAAATTGGCAGGGGCCATTCGTAGTAACGAGAGTGGTGTCCAATGGTGCTTTGTATTTACCAGATGTAGAAGGCAAGTGTGTAGACATGGCTATCAATTTTGATGCGGTCAAAAGATATTATGTATGATTTCTTTGGTTTAAATTGTGTCCATTTGTACTTGGCATGTTTTGAAGGTTGAAATGACGAAGGCATTTTATTCTGCTATCTAAACACTTTATCCATTGTTAACCCTTTGAGCCTTACTTGCTTTCTTTCATACCCCTCTTTTGGAATCAGTAGCAAAGATCAGAAACACAGATACAGAAGATAAAGAGAGAGAGAAAATGAAAAAAGAAGAGAGAAAAGGAAAAGAGAATAAAGAGAAAAATAGAAACAAAAGAGAGAAAATAAGATAAAAAAGAGAAAAGAAAAAGAAAAAAAATGATGAAAAGAAAAGAAAAGAAAAATAGAAGGAGAAGTACAAAAACAAAGCAATTCCTATGTCATGAACTACGTTCGACCTGATTCCTTTTAAGGATACGTAGGTAGCCTCATACGTAGGCAGCCTCACGGTTCGGTCCCATCAAAATAAAATTTCAAAAGCCCCCGAGCAAAGAAACTTGGGCAGAAGTTGCAAGTTTTGTAAAAGATCTGATTCCAAAAGTTAAAATTTCGAACCCATTCAAGATGTTTTAAGCCTTTATGATATCATTTCTTTCTAACCCTATCCAAAAGCCCACATTACGGTCCAAAGAAAGTCCTTCCGATCAATCTTTGAGGGATGCCAAGCCAGGCAAGTTAGAGGTATGATTAATATCAGCGGAAACACTCCGTTTTACACAGGAAAAATGAGTAAATGAGAGAGTCTTATTGGTGAAAACCTTCACGGGCACCGTAAGGCGATGGAAAGCTGAGAGAAATTAAAAATGAGAGAGTCTTACTAGTGAAAACCCTCACGGGCACCGTAAGGCGATGGTGATTTGAGAGATGAACAAATGAGAGAGATTTGCTAGTGAAAACCCTTCAGGGCACCGCAAGCCGAGTAAGTTGGTTGACTTTGCAAAGGAATTGGATCATGGGGACCCCAAGCATAAATGTGAGGACCGAAAGGTGAGTGACTGAATGGACTAGGCTGATTAATCCGAAATGCATGTCATGACCATTAATGCCAGCAACCTCACTCAGATAAGTCCTTTTTTTCTTTTCTTCCTCAAACAGTCTTCTTGTTTTGAATCTTTTCATCCATAACTCTCGAAGTCATTGAATTTAATTTCCTTCTGGGTCTACCTTCTTTAAGGCTTTTTCCAATGATAGCCCTGCTAAGCAAACAAGAAGGGATTGCAAAGCTTATTACCAACTTCCAAATTACACAAAGCGAAGTGCGGACACAACATGCCAGAAATAGCATGATGCACAATGGAAAATAAGATGTTAGCCGAGTTTCAAGTAATCAAGAGGTTTCGTGAATTGTGGGGAGAAATACAGAGATGCAAATTGGAAAGACAGAAAGGTTAAAACAGCCGATTGAGTATAGGGCACTCAAGTCATTCAGGGTCCCGTGACTAAGGTTCGATCAGAAGGGGGAACAATTCCTTGCCAGTCGGATGCAGTTGAGCAGAAAAAAGCATGACAGTGGAAAGGCCGCCCTCAGCAAGAATGCCGCAAACTAACCACCACATTTTCAAACTGACAAGATTTTTCTTTGGTTGAAACAGGGGCAGGAAATTTTGTATGTTCCGGAGAAACCCTCCGTGAGGAAAGCAGGTGCCGGGCAGGTTCGACCGTAAGTTTTAAGTACCCTCCCGGATAACGGGATTTAGTAAGTTTCGAGACCCTCGCAAGTGATAAGGTCTCACGAGAGTTTTTCTTTTGGGAAGTATAATTCAGCATTTAAGTTTTCACTTTTGAAGATGAGACTTGGTTTGAAATTTTCAGGATAAGGGAATTTAGCTTAGAATTGATTTTGATAACAAGAGTCGGTTAACACTCATAGATGTTCCCAATATCAAACTGGGACAGAAAAATTTCTTTTGTTTTGTCTGTTTTGTTGTAATCAGGCGCCCACCTGGAGAACAAGGGAAAACAACTCAAGTTTAGAGGAAAACAATTCAAGTTTCAGAGAAAGGCAATTCAAGTTTCGGCAATCAGGCGCCCACCTGGAGAACAAGGGAAGACCACACAGGGTTCCATGGAAAGGAAAGCAGTTTAGGTTCAAGCAATCAGGCGCCCACCTGGAGAACAAGGGAAAGCAATTCAAGTTTCAGAGGAAGGCAGTTTGAGGTTCAGCAATCAGGCGCCCACCTGGAGAATAAGGGAATACGGCACAAGTTCAAGGAAAACGGGTCGAGTTCAGCAATCAGGCGCCCACCTGAAGAACAAGGGAAGATAGTTCAAGCGAAAGCCAGTCATAAGAGAAAGCAGTTCAAGTTCAGCAATCAGGCGCCCACCTGGAGAACAAGGGAAGACGGTTCAAAGAAAAAGCAGTTTCAAGAGAAAGTAGTTCGGGTTCAAGCAATCAGGCGCCCACCTGGAGAACAAGGGAAGACAACACAAGGTTCAAGGGAAAGGAAAGCAGTTCAGGTTCAAGCAATCAGGCGCCCACCTGGAGAACAAGGGAAGACAACACAAGGTTCAAGGGAAAGGAAAGCAGTTCGAAGTTCAAGCAATCAGGCGCCCACCTGGAGAATAAGGGAGAACAGTTCAAATTTCAAGGGAAAGAAAGACATTTCAAAGGAAAAGCAGTCTCAAGAGAAGGCAGTTCGAAATTCAAGCAATCAGGCGCCCACCTGGAGAACAAGGGAAAACAGTTCAAGTTGCAANCGTCAAGAGAGGGGGAAGAGTCTGAGGTTAACCTGAAAGAGGAGCTACATAAGTTGAAGCATCAGATGGCCGAAATGTACCAAGCATGGGTGAAAGGGCATCCCCCACCATCATACCCTGCCAACCCTACTTTCATCCCACCACTAGCTCAATCCCAAGAACCTCCCACTGTTGATTCATCCCCACAACATGCACCAGGCTTCACCCACCACCACCACTATTAGGGTACCACTTCCCAAATCCCACAAGCACCACCAGCCAAAACGATCCCATACCCCCCATCCCCTCCACCAACCACCCCTGTTTTCGTAGCACCCCCGCCAGCTATACTCCATCGATCCTCCAGTGAGTCATTATTTGAGACTCAAGATAATCAGTACTATCCCCCAGAGCCTACTTTCAAGGCCCCGAATCATCACTCTTACACTCCTCGTTTCGACCTCCCTGTTAAGACTGAGAAACCGCCTAAAAACTCGGAACAGGAGGAGATGTTCAGGAAGGTAAGAAGCCTGGAACAATCGTTCAGAAACATGCAGGGATTGCGAGGCCAGGTGAGCGTAGCCTACAAAGATCTATGTCTATTTCCTGTTGTTCAGTTGCCTGTTGGATTCAAGATGCCTAAATTCGACCTATATGACGGGCACGGAGATCTGCTAGCCCACTTGAGGGGATTCTGTAGCAAAATGAAAGGAGCTGGTGGTAGAGATGAGCTGTTAATGGCATACTTCAGCCAGAGTTTGAGTGGCGCGGCATTGGAGTGGTACACACGTCAGGATCACAGTAGATGGTATACCTGGGATGATTTGGCCCAAGCATTTGCGCAGCACTTCCAATACAACATAGAAATCATTCCCGATAGTTTGTCCCTGACTAAGATAGAGAAGAAACTAGGAGAAAGTTTCAGAGAATATGGTTTCCGCAGGAGAGAACAAGCGGCAAGAGTCAACCCTCCAATGGAGGAAAATGAAATGGTGGAGTACTTTCTGCAGGCTCTGGAGCCTACTTACTTTGGCCATTTGATATCGGCCATAGGCAAGTCTTTCAATGAGGTAGTGAAGATGGGCGGCATGGTGAATGAAGGGCTTAAAACAAGCAAAATCATGAGCTACTCGGCCATCAAAGCAACCACCCAAGCCATCCAGAATGGTACTGGAGGAGTGATCGGAAAGAAGAAGAAAGAGGATGTTGCAACAGTTGAGTCGGGATCATGGCTTGGTCCGAGGGGCACACCACACCATTACACCCAGCCTCGACCCCCTCACCGAACCTACACCCAAACCCCATATAACCTACCTCAACACTACTTTCCATCACCAGACCCTCAGTATTCTGTCCACCACGCCTAATTATACACTCAACCTCCTTCTTACCCACAATGGCGTGCCCAAGTCCCACAAAAAACCTACCCAGCTCCACAAAATTCTTACCCACCTCCACGAGCCTACCAAAATCCTGCCGGTCCAGGTTTTCGGCCCAAGCCAGTATTCAGAAACAAGAGGTTGCAGCGGAAGAAAACGTTCACCCCGTTGGGGGAGTCTTATACTAGCTTATTCTAGAGATTGAGGCAGTTGGATATGCTGAGGCCAATTGAGTCGAAATTTTCAAACCCTCCTCCAAAGAATTTGGATTACTCCCTCAGTTGTGCATATTGTTCTGGTACCCCGAGGCATGATACGGAAAAGTGTTGGCACTTGAAGAATGCCATCCAAGAGCTCATCGACACAAACTAGATTGTGGTCCAAACTCCGAAAGCACTCAACATCAATCAGAACCTATTGCCAACTCATGATGAAACAAACATGATCGAGATAGTACACAAGGAGGGGGAGCCCAAGAAGCCATCACAATCTGTTATGATGATTCGGTCTAGTGAGGTCAAGCCAGTCAAAAAACCAATGGTTGAAGGATCAGCGAACAAGTTGAGCACAATAAACGGTGAGCCATCTGTGGTAGTTGAGAAGAGATTCCCAAGTGATGCTGTAGCAAAGCAAGAAAAGTCAAAGGTCATCGTGCCAAGGTTGGCAAATAAGCCTATCATAGTTATAGAGGGTGCCCGTATGGACCTTGTCATCATCAAGCCTGTAACCCAGCTGCCGGTAATCAACACCAAGGCTATTCTATGGAGCTATGAACGGGTGATAGTGACCTATAAGGGGAAGGAAGTTAAAGAAGAATTCAATGAGGCCCAGGGATTAACTCGTTCGGGGAGATGCTTTGCCCCGAAAGATTTAAGGAAAGCTAAAACACTCAGAGATAATCTACTTCTAGTAAAGAATGCAGTCACCGAAGAAGAAGCGGAGGAGTTTTTGAGAAAAATGAAAGTACTAGATTACTCCATCGTGGAGCAGTTGAGAAAGACTCCCGCTTAGATTTCCTTGCTATCATTGTTGATCCATTCAGACGAGCATCGTCGGGCCCTGATGAAAATTCTGAACGAAGCTCATGTCCCCGACAAAATCACAGTGAACCATTTGGAAAAGATCGCCAATAAGATATTTGAGGTGAACCGGGTCACTTTCTCTGATGACGAGTTGCCTGTGGAAGGTACCGAACACAAAAAAGCTCTCTATATTTCAGTGAAATGTGAAGATTCTGTGGTCACCAGGGTGCTGGTGGATAATGGGTCTAGTGCAAACATTTGCCCTCTCTCCACTCTGCACAAGTTGAAGATTGATACTGAAAGGGTCCGAAAGAAGAGTATATGTGTCCGAGGTTTTAACGGCAGAGGGAAAGATTTGGTTGGTGATATAATGCTTGAATTGACAATAGGACCGGTTGAATTCACCATGGAGTTCCAGGTACTGGATGTGGCCGTCTCTTACAATTTTGCTGTTGGGTCGGCCTTGGATATATGCCGCCAAAGCAGTCCCGTCCTCTTTGTACCAGATGGTCAAGTTCGAGTGGGATAGACAAGAGATCGTCGTGCATGGTGAAGAGAACTTGTGTGCTTACAGTGATGCCTCCGTCCCGTTTATTGAGGCCGAAGACGATCAAGGGCCTTGGGTTTACCAAGTTTCTAAAACAGTGCCAGTTGAGAAGGTTCCAGAAGGGAAATATATTCCAACTCCAAAGTTAGCCTCCGCATCTGTCATGGTGGCGTCTGAAATGTTGAAGAACGGCTTTGTGCTGGGCAAAGGCTTGGGCGCTTCTTTACAAGGTATCGTGCAGCCAGTGTCCCTACCCAAAAACTTGGATACGTTTGGTCTGGGATTCAAACCCACAGCGGCAGACGTGAAAAGGGCTAAAATGTTGAAATAGAGGTGTGGGCACTTTCGAAGCCTATCCCGCATCTCTCCGCGTCATTTGTCAAGCCCGATGCCATAAAATGCCTAGTGACAGCAGTTCCAAGTCCAGTGGTTGACGTTATTAATTGAAAGGTTCCAGAGATGGTTTGATGATGTGAACATGGTGGAAATTGGACAAGGTTCCAGCAAAGCGGATGTGCAGTTCGTCGGGCTGAAAGTAAGGCTTAACAATTGGATGGCTACTCCTCTCCCTATTCAGAGGGAGTTTTGGTAGTTGCCTTTGTTTTACTTTCTATCTGGGTTATTCCAGGGTTGTGACCCAAATTTTTATTTTTCGCTTGTTTGATGTACAAACCCTGTTATCCATTATTTTCAAGGAAATGCAATTTCCCTTTTCCATCATTCCTGATAGTTTTTATTTTTGTTTTCTTTTCTTCTTAGTACAGTTCTTTTTATGTTGGTTTCAATGACATGACATGCATGAGGAATCTTCGGCCAAGTCTTAAAAGTCAATCTAATTCTGAAATAGTAATCCAAGAAATAGAGAGTGATGATGAAACAGAATATGATGAGGATGAGGCACTTGAGGAAATTAGTAAAGAATTAAATCATTTTGAAGAAAAACCCAAGCCTAATTTGAATAAAACCGAAGCAATCAATTTAGGAGATCCAGATAATGTTAGAGAAACCAAGATAAGTTTCCATCTCGAACCCCAAATCAGGGAAGAAATAATCAAAGCATTGTTTGAATATATGGATATTTTTGCATGGTCGTATGATGACATGCTGGGCTTGAGTACCGACTTGGTGATCCCCAAATTACCAAATGATCCAACTTTCCCTCCCGTCAAGCAGAAATTAAGGAAGTTTAAGACCGACATGAGTGTGAAGATCAAAGAAGAAGTAACAAAGCAGTTTGAGACAATGGTCATTCGAGTTACACGGTTTCCCACGTGGTTGGCTAATGTTGTGCCTGTGCCAAAGAAAGATGGTAAGATCAGAGTATGTGTTAATTACCGTGACCTCAACAAAGCAAGTCCAAAGGATAACTTTCCATTGCCAAATATCCACATTTTGATTGATGATTGTGCCAAGCACGAGATTGGGTCTTTTGTGGATTTCTACACGTGATATCATCAGATCTTAATAGATGAGGAAGATGCGGAAAAGACGGCATTCATCACACCATGGGGAACATATTGCTACCGGGTCATGCCATTTGGTTTGAAAAATGTTGGGGCAACTTACATGAAGCCAATGACTACCATATTCCATGACATGATACACAAGGAGATTGAGGTCTACGTGGATGATGTGATCATAAAGTCCACGAAGCAGTCTGACCACGTCAGCGACCTAAGAAAATTCTTCCAGAGGCTCCGCAGGTATAATCTTAAGCTCAACCCTGCAAAGTGTGCATTTGGTGTCCCATCAGGCAAACTATTGGGTTCATAGTCAGTTGGCGGGGCATCGAGTTGGATCCTTCAAAAATCAAAGCTATCCAGGAATTACCACCGCCAAAGAATAAGACCGAGGTGATGAGTCTGTTAGGGAGATTGAACTACATCAGCAGGTTTATTACCTAACTCACGATAACATGTGAGCCTATCTTTAAGTTGCTAAAGAAGGATGTTACGGTCAAATAGACTGATGAGTGCCAAGAAGCATTCAATAAGATCAAAGAATATTTGTCAAACCCACCTGTGTCGGTACCGTCAGAACTCGGGAGACCTTTGATTCTTTATTTGATAGACCTGGATAATTCATTTGGCTGTGTGTTGGGTCAACATGACGTCACTGGCAAGAAAGAGCAGGCCATCTATTATCTCAGCAAGAAGTTCACATCCTATGAGGTCAAGTATACTCCCCTTGAAAGGACATGTTGCGCCCTGACTTGGGTAGCATAGAAGTTGAAGCATTATCTGTCATCCTATACTACTTACCTCATTTCTCGCCTAGATCCTTTGAAGTATATTTTTCAGAAGCCTATGCCCACAGGAAGACTCGCAAAGTGGCATATTTTGCTCACAGAGTTTGATATCGTCGATGCGACTCAGACGGCGATGAAAGCCCAAGATTTAGCTAATCATTTGGCTGAGAACCCGGTGGATGAGGAATATGAACTTTTGAACACTTACTTTCCCGATGAAGAGGTAATGCATATTGATGAGGTCGAGCAGGATAAAAAGCCCGGTTGGAAACTTTTCTTTGATGGGGCTGCGAACATGAAAGGTGTTGGGATAGGAGCCGTGCTAATTTTTGAAACAGGGCACCACTACCCCGTCACAGCTCAGCTCTGTTTCTATTGCACCAACAACATGGCTGAGTACGAGGCATGCATTTTGGGTTTAAGATTAGCTATGGACATGGGAGTCCAGGAAGTGCTAGTTTTGGGAGATTCAGATCTGTTAGTACACCAGATTAAGGGAGAATGGGAGACTCGAATTTGAAGCTCATACCATATTGACAATGTCTGTAGGATCTTTGCCAGCGGTTCAGATTAGTGGAAGTCAGGCATA
The DNA here is from genome assembly GCF_001879085.1 of Nicotiana attenuata. Taxonomy (NCBI): domain Eukaryota; kingdom Viridiplantae; phylum Streptophyta; class Magnoliopsida; order Solanales; family Solanaceae; genus Nicotiana; species Nicotiana attenuata. Next base: position 16,320,108 of record NC_031995.1, on the reverse strand, counting down.
TCCCTAGGATCCATAATGAGGTTGACACCTTGGCTACTCTGGCGTCAATGTTACATCATCCAGACAAGGCTTATATTAACCTTTTGCATATTCAGGTCCATGATCAGCATGCTTACTGTAACATGGTGGAAGAAGAACTTGATGGTGAGCCGTGGTTCCATGATATCAGGGAATACATCAGGATGGGGGTATATCCGATACAAGCCACATGTTATCAAAAGAGAACAATTCGACGTTTGGCAAGTGGACTTTTCTTAAGTGGAGGAGTTTTGTACAAAAGAACTCCAGATCTTGGATTGTTGAGATGCATAGATGCTAGACAAGCCACGACTATTATGACCGAAGTGCATTCCGGAGTTTGTGGGCCACATATGAGTGGGTATGTTCTGGCAAAGAAAATTCTTCGAGTAGGCTATTATTGGCTCACCATGGACGAGATTGCATCAGCTTCGTGCGTAGGTGTCATCAATGCCAGGTGAACGGTGATTTGATTCATTCTCCCCCGTCTGAATTGCATACAATGTCCACACCTTGGTCGTTCGTTGCATGGGGAATGGATGGCATCTGACCAATTGAGCCAGCAACATCCAATGGGCACAGGTTCATTATGGTGGCCATCGATTATTTCACTAAGTGGGTTGAAGCTATGACTTTCAAATCTGTGACCAAGAAAGCAGTGGTTGACTTTGTTCATTCAAACATCATTTGTCGGTTCGGAATTCCAAAGGTAATTATCACGGACAATGGTGCTAATCTTAACAGCCATTTGATGAAGGAAGTATGCTAGCAGTTCAAGATTATGCATCGGATTCCACTCCATATCGTCCCAAGGCAAATGGACGGTGGAGGCAGCCAACAAGAACATAAAGAAGATACTTTGAGAAATGGTGCAAGGTTCTAGGCAATGGCATAAAAAGTTGCCTTTTGCTTTACTGGGTTATCTCACTACTGTTCGCACTTCAGTAGGTGCAACTCCTTATTTGTTGGTATATGGTACTGAAGCAGTGATCCCCGCGAAGGTTGAGATTCCATCCCTTCGAATTGTTGCTGAAGCAAAGATTGATGATGATGAGTTGGTCAAAACCCGATTAGAGCAATTAAGTCTGATTGATGAGAAAAGACTGGCGACAGTATGTCATGGCCAGATGTATCAAAAGAGAATGGCAAGAGCATGCAACAAGAAGGTGCGTCCCTGAAAATTTGAAGTGGGTCGGCTAGTATTGAAACGCATCCTTCCACATTAGGCTGAAGCAAAAGGAAAATTTGCCCCAAATTGGCAGGGGCCGTTCGTGGTAACGAGAGTGTTGTCCAATGGTGCTTTGTATTTAACAGATGTAGAAGGCAAGTGTGTAGATATGGCTATCAATTCTAATGCAGCCAAAAGATATTATGTACGATTTCTTCGGTTTAAACTGTGTTGTTTGTACTCAGCGTGTTTTTGAAGATTGGAATGACGAAGGCATTTTATTCTGCTATCTAAATATTTTATCCTTTGCTCCCCCTTTGAGCCTTATTTGTTTTCTTTCATACCCCTCTTTTGGAATCAGTAGCGAAGTTCAGAAACACAGATACAGAAGATAAATAAAGAAGAAGAGAAAAGAGAAAAAAGAGAGGAGGAAAAGGAAAAGAAAAAAAAAGTAATAAGTAAAGCAAAAGTAAAAAAAAAAGAGAAGAGAGAAAAGTACGAAAACAAAGCAACTCATATGTCATGATCTACGTTCGACCTGATTCCTTTTAAGGATACGTAGGCAGCCTCACGGTTCGGTCCTATCAAAATAAGAATTCAAAAGCCCCAAGCAAAGAAACTGGGGCAGAAGTTGCGGTTTTGTAAAAAGATCTGATTCCAAAAGTTGTAATTTTGAACCCATTCAAGCTCTTTTGAGCCTTTATGATATCCCTTCTTTCTAACCCTATCCAAAAGCCCACATTACGGTCCAAAGAAAGACCTTCCGATCAATCTTCGAGGGATGCCAAGTCAAGAAAGTTGAGGCATGATTCATATCACGGGAAACACTCCGTTCCACGTAGGAAAAATGAATAAATGAGAGAGTTTTATTGGTGAAAACCCTCACGGGCACCGTAAGGCGACGGAGAGCTAAGAGAAATTAAAATGAGAGAGTCTTATTGGTGAAAACCCTCATGGGCACCGTAAGGCGACTGTGAGTTGAGAGAGGATTAAATGAGAGAGGACTGTTAGTGAAAACCCTTCCGGACACCGCAAGCCGAATAAGGTTGTTGACTTCACAGAGGAATTGAATTATGGGAACCCCAGGCATAAAGTGTGAAGACTGAAAGGTGATTGACTGAATGGACTAGGCTGATTAATCCGAAATGCATGTCATGATCATTGATGCCAGTAGCCTCACTCAGATAAGTCCCTTTTCCTTTTCATCCTCAAACAACCTTTCTATTTTGATTTTTCTTCTTTATTCATAACCCTCGAAGTCATTGCATTTCATTTCCTTTTGGGTCTATTTCTATAAGGCTTTTCCAATGTCAGCCTTGCTAAGCAAACAAGAAAGGATTGCAAAGCTTATTACCAACTTCCAAAATTGCACAAAGCGAAGTGCGGCCACAGCACCCCATAAATAAGCATGATGCAAAATGGAAAATAAGGTGTTAGCCGAGGTTCAAGGGATCAAGTGTTTTCGTGAGTGTAGGGGAGAAATACAGAGATTCAAATTGGAAGGGCAGAAGTGTAAAACAACAGGTTAAGTATGGGGCATTCAGGTCATTCAGGGTCCTGTGGTTAAGGCGTAGTCAGAAGGGGAAACAATTCCTTGTCATTCAGATGCAGCTAAGCAGAACAAAGCATGGCAGTGGAAAGGCCACCCTCAGCAAGAATGCAGCAAACTAACCACCACATTTTCAAACTGACAAGATTTTTCTTTCATTGAAACAGGGGCAGGAAATTTCATTTGTTCCGGAGAAACCCTCCGTGAGGAAAGCAGGTGCCAGACAGGTTCGGCCGTAAGCTTTCAGTATCCTCGTAGATTACAAATGTAGTAAGTTTTGAGACCCTCACAAATGACAAGGTCTGACGAGATTTCTACTTTTGGGAAATATAATTAGCATTTAAGTTTTCACTCTTGAGATAAGACTTGGTTTGAAATTTTCAGGATAAGGGAATTTAGCTTAGAAGTTATTTTGATAACAAGAGTCGGTTAACACTCACAGATGTTCCCAATATCAAACTGGGGCAGAAAACTTTCTTTTGCTTTATCTGTTTTGTTGTAATCAGGCGCCCACCTGGAGAACAAGGGAAAACTGTTTCAAGTAACAAGAGAAAACAGTTCAAGTTCCAAGAGAAAGGAAGGCAGTCCAAGCTTCAGCAGTCAGGCGCCCACCTGGAGAACAAGGGAAAACAGCTCAAGTTTCAAGAGAAAGCAATTCAAGTTCAGCAATCAGGCGCCCACCTGGAGAACAAGGTAAGATAGTTCAAGTTTCAGAAGAGAACAGTTCATGTTTCAAAGGAAAACAGCTCAAGTTTCAGGGGAAAGCAGTTCGAGTTTCAGCAATCAAGCGCCCATTTGGAGAACAAGGGAAGACATTTCAAGTTTCAAGGGAAGGCCGCACAAGTTTCAAGAGGAAGACAATTCGAGTTTCAACAATCAGGCGCCCACCTGGAGAACAAGGGAAGACAATTCAAGTTTAAGGGAAAGCAGTTTCGAAGGAAAGCAATTCGAGTTTTAGCAATTAGGAGCCCGCCTGGAGAACAAGGGAAAGCAGCTCAAGTTTCAAGAAGAAGACAGTTCAAGTTCAGCAATCAGGCGCCCGCCTGGAGAACAAGGGGAGACAGTTCAAGTCTCGAGAGAAAGCAGTTTCGAAGGAAGGCAGTTCGAGTTTAGCAATCAGGCGCCAACCTGGAGAACAAGGGAAAGCAGCTCAAGTTTCAGAGGAGGAAGGTTCAAGTTCAGCAGTCAGGCGCCCAACTGGAGAACAAGGGAAGACAGTTCAAGTTTCAAGGGAAAGCAGCTTCGAAGGAAGACAGTTCAAGTTCAGTAATCAGGCACCCACCTGAAGAACAAGGGAAAATAGTTCAAGTTTCGAGGGAAGACAGTTCGAGTTTAGCAGTCAGGCGGCCACCTGGAGAACAAGAGAAAATAGTTCAAGTTTCAAAGGAAAGCAATCCGAGTTTCAAAGGAAGACAGTTCACGTTTTGGAAATCAGGCGCCCACCTGGAAAAAAAGGGAATTCACTTCAGAATGCAATTCAAGTCAGCAACAAAGGAAGCTCACCTGGGAAGTACGAGTCAACAGCTCAAGATGCACCACAGAGCCGCAGAAGCTACAAGATCAAGTTGAAGATACGTAGATAGGATTCTTGTAATTCATAGATCAAAGTTTAGTTTAGCTTTTTTTGTTTTGACTCGGTGTAATAAGGAGTTCAGCAAGCAGTAGCAGCAACAGCAACAGTGAAATCACAACTTCTTGGTAGTCCCAGCTACCAAAACTTCCCGAACTACACTGACCTGATTTCTTTATTGCCAAGGATATGTAGGCAACCTCGGAAGCAAGGTTCGGTCAAATCTTTCAAAAATGCTTCCCACGGAGTATTCAAGCGGGCAAAAATCGCTCGTATCCGCTCACTTTATCTTTGCACAAAAACTCTTCGTGTTTCCGAGCAAAGAGGGGCAGCTGTGAGCACGTGATTTTTGCCCTATAAGAATTACTCCTATAGAATCCAAGAAAATAGATTTTTCCAATTATTTTCCATTTAATAGGATTTTTGTAGGATTTTAATAATTGTTTGCATTTTGTGCACGTTTAATTTCCATTAAAAATCATGAAAAATACCAAAAATACCATGCATTGCATTTAAGTTGTGGTTGTTACGTTTTTAAGGTTAGTTAGTTAGTTAGTTAGTTATTTGTTTAAATTAAAATTGATAATCACAAAATGGTTCATTTTTGCATTTTTAGCTTTAATTTTAGAATAGTAGTTTTTCTCTTTTAATTTAGGGTCAAGGAATTCATATAATTTTTAGGAAATTGAGTAGTTTTATAATCTAGATTAATTTAGGATTTTAATTTAGATTTTTTTAATTAAAGAAAAAGAAAAGAAAAGAATAAAACAAAAAAAAGAAGAGAAAGGGAAATAAAAGAATTGGATAAAAAGGGGGGAGGTTATGTTTTAATTCCATTGGGCCAAACAGCTAAAGCACAAATATTTTTTGCCCAAATCAGCCAAAATCCGTCCAAAATCCACCCCAAAATCGAGCCCAATAGCCCAAAATACCCGGTCCANGAGGTATAGCCGGGGCCTTGTTGCCGGCATGATCATAACTGTCTTTTGTATCTTTAGAGGCTCCGTAGATGGTTGTGTGAGTTATGTACGGGTGTTGGATGGGTCGTTGGACTGTGTTATAGTTCTAAACTCTTGTTCTTCTAAACTGTGTCTGTATGAAGTTTAGGAAACTTAACTATGGTTAAGGGTTGTAATATAAAATGAACTAGCAATGTTATATGTACGATCCTTCCTACTATCTAATTAAATGAAAGCATGGTTTCTTGATTATAGGGAGTTGGGTAGAAAGTGTCCAAAAGGCTTGCTCAGTCGGGTTCACTCGATTGAGCGTCGGTCGTGCCTCCCAAGGTTGGGGCGTGCCATTTCTGGATAAGGCGTTCATCAGGCCTAATGTGTCACCTTGGGGTGTGCTGGTGTTGTTTGTAAAGAAGAATGATGGGCTATGAGAATGTGTATTGATTACTAGCGGTTGAACAAGGTTACCATCAAGAACAAGTATCTACTTATGAGCACGTGATTTTTGCCCTATATGAATTACTCCTATAAAATCCAAGAAAATAGATTTTTTTTTTCAATTATTTGCCATTTTATAGGATTTTTGTAGGATTCTATTAATTGTTTGCATTTTGTGCACGTTTAATTTCCATTAAAAATCATGAAAAATACCAAAAATACCATGCATTGCATTTAGGTTGTGTTTGTTACATTTTTAAGGTTAATTAGTTGGTTATTTGTTTTATTTAAAAATTGAAAATCACAAAAAGGTTCATTTTTGCATTTTTAGCTTTAATTTTAGAATAGTAGTTTTCTCTTTTAATTTTTGATCAAGGAATTTTTATAATTTTTAGGAAATTGATTAGTTTTATAATCTAGATTAACTTAGGATTTTAATTTAGATTTTTTTTAAAGAAAAAGAAAAGAAAAAGAAAAATAAAAAAAAGAAAGGGAAATAAAAGAATTGGATAAAAGGGGGAGGTTTTGTTTTAATTTCATTGGGCCAAAGAGCTGAAGCCCAAACAATATTTGCCCAGATCTGCCCCAAACATACCCTAGACCCGCCCCAAAATCCAAGCCCAATACCCAAATACCCGGTCCAGGCCCCCTACAACCAAAACGATCCCGCTTCATCCCTTATCATCACAGCCGTTGGATTTTGATAATCCAACGGCCCGGAACTCATTACCCCCCAACTATATAACTGTCCAAACGCCCCCCATACCCATCGAACCCCCCTCACTCCATCTCTATCGTTTGAGAGTCCAAACCCTAGCCGCCCAAGTTCCCTCACCGGCGCCGCCTCCCTCCGCCCCCGGCAAATCAGCCACGGTGGCGGATCACCTCCAAACACCACCAAATTTACACCCTATAATCCCCGTCCTCTCCTCTTTTCGAATCCCAAAATGGTTTCCCTTGAATCCCTCTCAAATTCCTCAAATTTTAGATCCAAACTCAGAGTCCTGAAACCCTAATCCCTCCAAACTTCCCCAAATCGATATCGGGCAACCTCTGTCCCTTCCTCTTCCCACATCCATCACCAATTTCCCCGAAAACACCCTCCAATTGCTTGAATTTTGAATCTGAAAATCTTGAACCTATGTTTCTCCCTTTCTGATTTTCCGGTCGATTGATTGGTCAAGTGAACCCAAAACATCCATTAGTCGACTGTTCTTGTTAGGAACAGTCGATTAATGGTAGTTCAAGTTCACTTCTGCCTTGCCAAGTTTGGTCAAGTTCATAATGGGTCCGGATTGGAACAAACATAGGTAATTCATTTGCTTTAATTCTGTTCGTTTTTCTCTTTTCTTTTCCTCTTCCTTCTCTTGGTTTGCTCATAATAATTTCAATTCAGTTTAGTTGCATTTTAGGTTTTGTGTGTTATTTGTTCTGTTTTTGTATTTAGGGCTTCAGATTAGGATTTCATCACAAGTCTAAGGTCAATTTAGTTCACTGCATGAAATAAGTTTGTTCCAATAGTAATTTCTGATTTCAGTGTATGTTAGAAGAATTTAGGTGTAGTTCAAGGTTCAAATTGCATTGTTGTTGGTTATTTGAGCATGTTTACTTAATAATTCTGTTTTAGAATGCATCAATTTATCCATTCTAGTTGCTAGAAGCATTCCAGTATTTGTGCATGTTCCATTTAGGGTTCTTTATCCAGCTTAGTTCATTATGAATTGGTTTCATGTTAGAAGTTTAGGTTCATTCACCAGTTTTCAGATACTCCTTTCAACTTTGAATTTTGTTTGCTTTCAATCCGTTTGTAGATATTAGTTTGCTTGTTTTCTGTCTGCCTAGTTAATAATTGTTAGGAACTCTTAGCCCGTTAATTGAGCAATTGAAAACTTGGAGGTTTAATTTGAGATTAGAAGATCAAATTTCTTATAGGAAGCTTCTAGAATCTGGGGCAGCTGGCCCAATTTTGGCCAGCACAAATGCTGGAGCCAATTAAAGGCTGCCAGTTGTCCCAATTATGTTAGAAGATGCCTTTTGCAGGCCGGGAATAATTTCCAATTCTGTTTTAGAGCACGTGGCCTTAGAGGCCTATAAAATAGTGCCCTTTCTTTACTCTAAAACCAAATTTGGAGCATCATTCTCTGCACTTATAAGTTATGCACTGTCTAGCTAGAAACTTTTCTGATTTTCACAAGAAAAACTAGAAGAAAAAAAATTCTTTGAAATTGTTGGATTCCAAAAGGGCTGAAGCATGGTTTGATTGTAGAAGTTGTGTTTGTTGCTGCTGGATTTCTGTTTGTTTTCATTTCTGCTGACTCAGGATCTTTTTTTATTTGCTGTATTCAGGTATTCCTCATGAGCTTTGAAATGCAAAAGTGAAGAACAATATGTTTGATCTGCAGTTGAAAATTTCAGAATTTATTTGGTTTAATGTCTTCTTGTTTTGCCTTCTTCTGTTTGTAGTCTGCTTGCCATCTGTTTGGTTTTGCTTAAAAATGATATTTTAGTTTATAATTTAGTCACATTGTTAAGCTTGAAAGATAGAGTTGTTTAGTTGTTTCATGTGGGTCTGAACAGTTTTGCTATACTGAGGGGTTGTAATATTTTGGGAACTGTCTTAGAACTGTTAATCATATGTTATTTGTATGTGTTTGAATGAAAACCCCCAGCTGAAGTTTAATGATTAGTACATGATTAGTTCTTATTAGTATACAATAGGTGTTTGGTTAGAGTAAGTCGCATATGTAAGCTGGAGTATTTGGATAAATTTTTAAAAGAAAAACCATGTTCTTACTGTCATCATCAAAGCAAGTCTTGGAGGATAATTTTATAATTTGAGTAACTATGTGTTTGGTGCTCAAAATTGCTGTGTTGTTAGATGAAGAAGCTAAGTTCCAGAAGGCCCTAATGCTAAAGAATTGTTAGGGACTGCTGGGCCTAACTTTGACCCAAGAAAGGTAGCCCACGACCAGTCGGTCTCGTTTTGTTGTGGGCTCAATTTGGAGCCCAATAGGCTTCGGCCTTAGCTTGTTTTCTTAGTTCCAAGTATGAATGTCCCTTAGTCCTAATCAAATGTAACTCTTTAATTGTATAAAAGGTGTGCGATTAAATCACTCATGGCCCTCACCAATATTATAACTAGATATTAAGAATGAATATTCGTAGAAAAGCCTTTAGGCGCGTTTAATATATTATTGTGATTGTGTACACGTTCGCGCGACATAATTACAATTCTAAAAATCAATTCGGAGTATGCATTCGCGCAACTTCGACCAAACTTCCTCAATAATAATAAAGTCGTTATTAATATAGTCCGCTTTAATTAAATATAGTTCTTTTAGACCGAGGTGTGCCATCCATAATTGAATCCTCATGGCCCTCGCAAATATTATAACTTAGATATTTAAAACTGAACATTCGTAGAAAAGCCTTTAGGTGCGTTCAATATATTATCGTGATTGTGTAAACGTTCGCGTGACATAATTATGATTTTAAAAACAAAATCGGAGTATGCGTTCGCGCAACTTCGACTAAACTTTTTTAATAATAATAATAAAGCGTTATTGATTGTGGACACGTTCGTGTGACATAATTTTTGACGCGCCAAACAAACGGGTACACGCACGCACGACCTGTTTTAATTGAAGAAGGCAAATGCACATAGGTTTAAAAACAAGTAATTAAACAATTTGATTAAGACAGGTATGATCAAAGCGGCCGTGCTAGAACCACGAAACTGGAGAGTGCCTAACACCTTCTTCCGGGTTAATAGAATTTCTTACCCGGATTTCGGTGTTTCGCAGACATTAAAACAGAGTCAAATCTCCTCGATTCGGGATTCTAAACCGGTGACTTGGGACACCATTAACTATCCCAAGTGGCGACTCTGATCTTAAATAATAATCCTGTTTCGATTGTCACTTAAATTGGAAAAACTCCCTTATATGCTCCTTTCGGGGATAGAAAAAGGAGGTCTTACAGAAGACATCTGGTGCGTTCTCTGTGTTGAACCTGAATCAGTCCATGAAATCAGATGCCATACTCACCCAGTTGGGCCATTTCTTAGGATCCTGGCTGATGTACCAAGACAAGGCATCTCCCATAAGACTTCTCATAAAAAGCTTCATCCGGATCTTTTCATCCTTTTCGACCCCGAGAAGCTTGCCACAATAGGTCCTTAGATGAACCCTGGGATCACCTGTACCATCGAACATCTCAAACTTGGGAGGTTTGTAACCCTCTGGCAGTTCTACATCCGGCTGTATGCATAGGTCCTCATAGTTCAGACCTTCTATCTCCTTGCCTCCTTCTACACCTTGAACTCAGCTGGTCAACTTTTTGAGCTCCTCGGCCAGGTTCTTAATGAGCATGTCCTTCTCATATGATTCTGGTGCATAGGAGATGGGTTGAGTGGAATGAGGTAGGGTTTCCACATATATAGGGTTATTTTGGTGACCTAGAATTTGAGAATAGTGGTGATCATTGGTGGAATTCTGGGGTTCAGGAATGACTGGTGGAGTATTTTTTAGGGTGTGGTAGGTGTTTGGCTGTCATTGCGGTGAGATAGTTTGATTTTGTGGAGGAGTTGTATAATGGTAGGGTACGGGTGGATTCTGTAGGCGCTTGTTGGGTGTGTTATGAGGTGGTGCAGGGTTCTGAGTGTTTGAATGACTGATGTCTGGGACGCTGAGTGAGAAGGATAGGTTTGCCATATTCCAGACATGCTCAAGCCCACCCTGGAGTTCCAGTATTTTCTGTTTGAGCCGTGAAACTACTTCATTTGGGGCCTGAGTGCCCCGACCATTAGAAGTTTATGCATGTTCAACCCCTGTGTTGTTTTCCTTTCTGGCGCCGTTCAAATCTTCCATTTTTGCTTTTCCCTTGCCTTTTGGTGGACTAGGAGGAGGAGAAGACGGAGGGTCCTTGGATCTTTTGTGATAAGCTGATGATGCCAGTATGCACGAACCAACCTTTGGGGAATGGGAATAATCAAAAAGAAAGAAAGAAAAATGAAAGGTAGCCAAGTCAGTGATAGTTCTGAAAAATTTGCAGTATTTAAACATATATTATCGGAATGTAAATTCACGTACCAATTTGGGAGCCCCGTTGTGCCCGAGGTAGGCCTAGAGACAAATAGATTTGGAGAAATTTAGTGCCAATAATTGCCTCATTTCATTAATGTGAAAAATAGACGACCCAAAACAATTTAAATAAGATAATGTCACAAATGACACTTGGCCTTATTACATTTAGAAAGCAAGAAAACCTAATCTATTTCGTCCTAGAAGGACCTTCTCCAGACTGGATGCTCTTGTCGATCGATTCCCTCAGTTCGCGCAGGTTCATCAGTAAGAATGCCCTTGCCAGCTGCCCTCCTTCGTTTCCCTCAGCGTTCTTGCAATCGGTGACTCTCTTCCTCATTTTCCCCTCCAGTTCCATTAGACTGTACTCCTGATATTCCAACATTTCGCTAGATTTAACAGCCATCTATTTCCACTCGTTGATCATTTCCATGTTGGCCTTATGCTGCTCCATATGCTCGGCTTCAGACTCACGAACTCTTTTGCGCAGCTTGTTATACTTCACCTCTGCTTCGGCAACTTCGTCTATGACCCTATTTTCTGGACCAACCCTTGGCTCGAAGATCCCTGCTATGTTATCATCCAACCATGAGGGGTAGAAGTATGAGTGACCCGCATGATATCGGTCTGGCTTGATAGTATCCTTTTCCACAATAATTTTCAAAGTCCACATATGTTATGCTTCATTCTTATATGGGATGGCGTCACCCTGAAAATCAGCTATGAAGTGACTCATCTTAGAGACTCGTGGTACGACCTGTCTCCTACCTATCTCATAACCTTGAGGGGAGCATAAGGGTATATCCCCTCAACTCAATCAACACCAAGTGTGGAACATCCCTGGATTTGACGATGAACTTGTCGGTGGGGAACCACTCGAACATCCACTGGACATGGTCCTCAGTTAACTTGTTGGAAACCTGCACCCATCCTTTAGCGTCTTTTGGTTGAGCAAACATTTTCGGAATATATGTCATCCTCTTAGGGTGATAGAAAGCTATATGATCATTCCACGGTCTTCGTGGAAATTCTTGACGGTATTGACCCCTTTGGAGATGTTCTAGCAGCCAAACTTGCAGCAGGAAATTGCAACCCTCGAAGAATCTGAACCCCTTCTGACAGCGTTCCATGGCCCGGTACATATCTGCAATGATCATAGGGAAAATGGTATATGTCTACCCTCGATCCCGTCCATCATAGTTTTGACCACCATTGCCAGCCTGGTATGGATTCTATCCCCTTGGATTGGGAATACCAGCATGCCCAAGAAACACACAATGAACATGAAGACCCTACGATGAACCCAGCCCAAGGAGGTGATTGAGAACTCATCATCAAAAATACGGTAAGAGCTATTGTGACGGTATCTTTCATAGAGGAAGTCAAAAGGTATGTAGGAATTTTTCAGGCACTCCAAGTCATCATTTTTCTTCAGCCCCATCATCTTAAGGAACCCTCTAGAGGTGCTATTTTCGGGTGCTAATAAACCTGGACTATCCCAAGGAAACCCAATAAATCCCCCTATTTCTTCCAGAAGAGGGGTCATTTCTATGCCCCCAAAGCGAAACACGACCCTTTCCTTGTCCCAAAACATGGTGGCAGCCTCGATCAGCATTTTGTTTGGCTGGAGGTCCAACAAAGAAGGCAAATTTCCTAGGATTTGTTTCACTTGATTATGGTCACTTGAAGGAAGATCCCTCCACCAATCTAGCAAAAGTCAAGGTACGCTACTGACCGTGCCGATCCGAGGGACTTCGTGCCTCATTTCTGCAAAACAAAAGATGGTTAGGTCCTTTCCCCCTCCAGGTTCGTCTATTTATACAATGATTAGCATATTGGCACTTACTTCTCCAAATTAATGCACATAATCGTGGTCGTATCCGTTGGGTTTATGGAAAACCTGACGGACTTTTGGGTGAGGCTTGTCTTAAAGGGTTATTATGCGGACAACATATTAACCCGGCTAGGTTTGACCATGATGCATGCGCAATTAATCAGAGTAAGTAATATAGAGGTCTAGACTGGGACCCTCAAGCGGACAACTTGAGGGGGAAAGGCACGGAACCGTCGAACTCACCGCTGATCGGCTAGTTTTACTGCAAATACGCCTTTCCAAGTTTAAAAGGATGATATATAGGAAGAGCGCAAACACTCATCAAGAGTTGCTATAGGATTGATTAAGCACGAGTGGAATATGATGTTGAGCATGATTTATGCAATAATAAATAGCATGTTGTCAAGTATTTTAACGTTTAAAAATGATAAATGCGGTATTTAAATAATTAAAAGACGGTTGCAAAAAAGAAAACAAAGAGACAAGTCAGTTTCAGGAAATAAAAGAAATCATAAAAATAAGCAATTAAATCCAAATAAGGGGGAGGGGAAAGGTTGTATCAACAAAATAAAGCATGCTTGGGACTAATTCACAAAACAAATTCGTTATGGTAAGAGCCTAAAATATCCCCAGCAGAGTTGCCTTGATTTCGCGCCCCCTTTTTTTCGTCGCGGAAGTCCGGGTTTCGACATTCATTGGGAGCAACTCCTTTCCTTTTGGGAATTGGGTATTTGGAGAGTCGCCACCTAATGGATTAAGGTGTTTTAGGGCACCTATAGCAATTAACTCATATAACTAGTTTGCATTACCAGAGATTAGGGTAAGGGCTCGAAATAACCTTGAGGGGAAGGTGTTAGGCACCCCTCGCGGTCCACAACTGTGGGTCCCGGCCGAACTCAATTATGTGAATTAATCATTTAACATGTATGCAGTCTAAGCACACATTTGCAAATAAAGGGAAGTTTAGGCAGTCTAAGCACATATATGCAAATAAAGGAAGTTTGGGCAGTCTAAGCACACATATGCAAATAAAGGAAGGGAAGTCCTAAGTTGGATAGCCTTAGGATCACATATATACAATACCCGATAAGCCTTCCTCAAATAGAAGGGTTACACATGGCATTAGCGTACAGGTCATCATATCCTTTTACTACCCATTACCCTCCCCTTAGCGGTTATATAAGCGAGTTTAATTAACGAACTCCTAGCGTGCTTTACTTGTCCCTTCCTTATGGTCCTGAAGGTATTTAGGACCTCTAAATTTAGGCAGTACTAGACCTTCCTAAGGTGTTTAAAAGGTAAAGTCTAAGCGACAACAAATAACATATAGGACTGTCAAATAAGGAAGCAATTAAGGGGCTCATGGTTACCTCCACACATAAACAAAGTAGCACATCTCAGACAGCAGATTTTAAAGAATTTCAGAAGGTCCTAGAACAGGACATCTATGTGAGCATCACAAACACAGAATATGCAGCATTTGTTTTAAGGCGAAGTGATAGAATCCTAATCAGTTTGCCTACTGATTTAAAAAGCTTTTTAAACCTAGACAATTTTACAAATAAGCAGAGTATAATTTCACAGTTTTTAGACCATTAATTACCTAGGGCTTGCCTAGGTGTGAATCTGTTATACTGCTGTAAACATGCTGCCTAAAACAAAATTCTGAGAATTAGTCAAGTAGCTTGAGTTTATTAAATCCTATAGGCATGCTGATCTAGGTGAAAAACTAATTTCATGCATATTTATACTAGAACATGATATCTATGTGTTGGGCTGTTTTAAACCTCTTTATGGATAATTACTCATTTAAGCGACATAGATACGATTTAAAGCAAATGCAAACAGAGTCCTAAGGCAGGATTTCTAATGCACAGAGAGAGATGGTCATTTTGTTAAGCATGATTACAACAGTGGCTTAATGACAGGATTTCCAGGTGATGACAACATATGCATAATCAGAAATGAAGTGATGAACTATAACATGTTTTCTAATATGCAAAGGCAGTAAACGTGAGTATCCTAAGGCAAGATTTCTAATGCAAATAACACAGACCTATGACATGTTTCTAATGCAAGTAACATAGCATATAGACCTAAAGCATGATCCCTATTGATAAGCACAACATAATCCTAAAGCATGATTTTTATTGCAAATCATAATATAGGCCTAAAGCATGATTTCTATCCGATTTCCCCACAAAAATCGTATAGGAACCCTCCTTTTTTTTTACTAATAACCCCAATATCTGTTTACAAAGAACATTATTATAGACCAGGATCGAATGAATTACATAAATAAATGTAAACTATACTATAGGGAGCCTGAATTAGGCCAGAGTAAACCTGGGGATGCCAGGCCTTCAAACAGTCTCAGATACCAAGAGTCTCATAGCCAATGGTATGTCCTGGTGTGTCAGAGTTCCCTAAGGGCCTCAGGGATCCCGGGCAGCTCACACCAAGACCCTTTCTTAAAATAGAGAACTGGTTATGTGCAGTGTCGAAGGGCCAACCCTGGTGTGCCATAGTTCAGAGGAATCTCAAGGATCCCTAAGCAGTCGACACACCAGAGGGGCAGAACTTAATAATCTAGAGTAAAGTGAGAGTGCTTGACATAGTTTTGAAAGACTTAGTAAAATAATTTAGAGACAATTTTAGAAGTGAAAAGATTTCATAACTGGAAAAAACAGTTTTAAGAAGATGCTAGGAGTGACACCAGTTTTGAGAAGAATACTAAGAATAGAAGAACAGTTTTGAAATCATTTATGAGTAGAGCAAATTCAGCAAACAACCAATTAATCATAGAATACCCAGATTCACCAACACTTAACAAACAGATCTACAAACAAGGGGTGAAGGGGATTGGGAACAGATAGAGTTGAAACCACATAAATAGGGAAAATATTTGAGACGACAAATGCACAGAACAACTAAGAGTCCACTGAACAAGTCAGTCATGGTAACAGGCAGTTAAAACATAGAGGAAGAGTGGAGTAAAAGTCATGTTGAAGACAGGGTGCATAAGACAGGGTTGGTCATACAATTAGGGTCATTAAATGCATTAGAGACTAAGTGACTAACATGATCACACCAGTTAAAGGGGGGTAAGCAGGGACAAAGTAAATATGCTGGACAAGTATGTAGTTTAGACATGTTCATTACACATTGAACAAGAGAAGGCAGAATTTAGACATGCTGAATAAAGCAGTAAATGGGAAACAAATTGGATACATAGTCAATTGAACTAGTGCAGGAATAGAACACATGGAGTTGAGTTTCAAAATTTAACTAGAGACGTACCAGTTAAAGAAGAAAGTGCAGAGTGTAAAGCAGGTTTAGTTCCAATGTCTAGCCCTGGCTTTCAGGCGGCTAGACCAATAGTTATCACAAGTAGCAGACAAAGAAGAGAGAGTTTGAGTATGAGTGTGTGTTCTGAACGTAGTGTTTATCTTTTTGAGAGGTAAAATAAGAGTGCTTATATAGCAGTTCAAGAGTAGAGCAAAATAAGGTAAAGGAATCAGAAACCAGCAACTAAGGGGTCACAGAATCCAATCATACAAAAGAGTTCAGCATAGACCTCCCTTAATTAAAGGCAATTAGCCAAACGGTAATAATAGGGATTAATTAAGGCAAGGATTTCAAACCAAATAAGGGAGTTCAGAATAGACTCCCTGATCAAACGGTAATACAGGGGCCTAATTAAGGAAAGAGCCCTAATCGTACCATGTAAAGAATCAACAAAGATCCACAATTATACAGATAATTAAATAAGGCATGGATGACTAAATTAAGGTCATAAACAAGGAAACAATCAAGATTATGCACATGAATCTCTGACAGAGCAAATCAATCAGCCAGAATTTCAAAGTAATACTGATTTCTGGAAAGAAATATCAACTTCCATAAATAGAAAATAGGCTAAGTAAAACTTCACAAAAAAGTACAGAAATTAGCTGGAAACAGATGCAAAACCTAATAGAGATTAATTAGGGGAAAACCATAGAATAATGGATTTGACGAAGGAAAATGTGTAAGTTAGAAAATACAGGGTGAATTAATACAGTTGGTAACACTGAAAGACTCAAAATCGAAGCAAAAGGTCAGAAAATCAGAGTTTCTCATAAAATCAACTAGGGTTTGAGTATCTTTTGCACAAATCAGTCAAAAAGATGAAAAGAGAATCGATTAAACATTTAGAAGTCAGAAAACCTTTGAAAAAAACAACTTGTAATGAACCCTAGTTTTAGGAAAAGCAAGAATAATCAATTAAAACTAGAACTTTTCAGAGAAAAACATGTAATAGTGCTCGATTCATCTAAGATCTATACAAATCTGGAAATGATCGAAGGTAATAGACTAGGGTTTTTTAGAAAACATAACAGAGATGAGAGCATAGGTTTAGAAACCATAGATTCGTAACAAAATAAAGAGAAATCTCTTACTCATGGTCGAGAAAATGGCCTGACACATGCGAACAAGCAAGGTTTCAACCCACAACTGCTTGGGTTCTTTGAGATCCTCTCAAGGATCTAAAAAGCCAAAGAACCATAGTAAGTAGGAGGCCAGGATCGGCCGGAGAAGATAAGGAAACATCACAGGACTGAGATATACGCCAGTGACAGCACTTGAGAACTAAGGTTTAGTTGAGAGAGTTGAGAGAGAAAAGGGAAGGGGTGACTGCGGGTGAGAGGAGAGAATGAGAGGTTTTGGGGTCGTTTAGGTTTAATTAAGGTAAGAGGGTTGTGGACCGTTGATCTGAATGATCAACGGTCAAGATTGAACGGGGTCTTGGGTCGGGCATATCAGACTTGGGCCTAAGGGGATTGGGCCAAATTAGAAGGGAGTTTTAGAGCTGAAAATAAAGGGGTTGTTTATTAAATACCCAAGTAATTGAATAAAATTATTTTATAAAATAATTAACAATAAAAAAAAATTTATGCATAGAAGTGTTTTAAAATGATTATTTGCTATTTTTAAAAAAATACAATGGACCATTTTCTGGTAAAACAATGCAATAATGTGTGCATGGGCTATCATTGCAAAGCTATTGCAATTGTTAACAAAAAGTGTAAATCTGGCCATTTTTGAAATAATTTGAACTTAATAGGACTATAAACGGCAACATTAAATCATGAAATGCTATAAAGTCATTTGTGATGCAATTTTGTAATTATTTATATAAATAAAATACTAGGATAAATTAATTTAAAAATGTAGAATTTATGAAAAAATATCAATCGATGTTAATGCATAGTTTTGACGGTATGTATGCACTTATAAAGTATTATAGGGAAAAATTGGATATCAACAATCGTTATTTACTAACTCTATATATATCAGTTGTGTTCTCTTTTGTAGGTGACACACATATAGAAGTGAAAACATGAATTGAGAGAAAAATAGCAAGGCATTTTGTGAGCAATTCTTATGAGATTCAAGAGTGTGATCCTGAAGCTACACGAACCAGATTGAAGAAACAGTTCCACAAAGAGGTTTATGTGTCTTTCTTTATTTCTAGTTCAAAGTGTAGTAGGTGTTTTGAGTTGTACCTTTCAGCTTTCTTAGAAGCAAATTGTATTAGGTGCATGAGTTGTATCATTCAAGTTAGAGCTAACTTGAAGTAGTCACTATAGCATGTGGTGTGTTGCTACAAGGGTTAGAGTTAATCATTAGGTTTGCAAGAGGTTATAAACTCGAGTTGTATCATTCAAGTTAATTAACTTGAAGTAGTCGCAAGGGCCTATGGCTGGTTGCTAAAAGGTTTAAAGTTAATCCTTAGGTTTGCAAGAATTTGTAAACTTTGTTGTTGGCTCAGAGTTGTAGTGAAGTGTTTGGGGAAAATCCTACTGGGAAGTAGATCGTTGTTTTTTCACCTTTTGAGACGGGTATTTTCCACGTAAAAGTACTTGTGTTATTTACTTTCTGCATTTATTATTTCGCAACTGTAGTGTAAGGAACACATAGAAGAATCAGGTCCTTCGATAATCCAGTGCACGCGAAAATTGGGCACCACAAAAAAATCAATTGGTATCATCCTTGAAGAGGCTAACAACTTAGGAAAAAATCAAGATGAGTGCACTACCCGGAAACTGTAAAGTGCAATCGACCACTAGACCACCACTATTCAATGATCACTACTATTCTTTGTGGAATGAGAGGAGAAGAGATCACTTGCAGATGATTGATGGATGCTTCAAATGTGGTAAAAAGAACCACATGATCAAGAACTGTCCTATGTGGGAAGTTGAGTGGAAAAAGGAGAAATCTGAAAGAAGGAACAGGTATATGCCAAGAAGAACTACAATAAAAGGCCATCCAAAGCAATGGTTGCTACATGGAAAGATCGTTCAGATGAGGATACTGATGATAATAATGTTGAACGAGCTCTTATGGAAATCGGAGAGTCTGAAGATTAACCTTATGAAGAATCTGAGATAAGTTTTCTGGACCTAAAGGATAAAACTAAATTCCTTTCTAAAGATAGACTATCAGAACTACTGCTAACTTTAATTGATGAATCTATGAATATGACTGCTGAAAAAGAATAGTTGTCAAAAGAGTGTAACTTTTTAAAAGCAAAGTGCAAAAATCTTGAAATTAGGGCTAGTGAAACTGAAAAAGAAAACTTTGTGTTGAAGAACCAGGTTCATGCACTTGACACATCTGTTCTAGAACATAGATCTGAAAATCAAAAATTGAAGTTAGCAACAAGTAAAAAGATAGCTAGTGACACTCAACTCTCACTAGAAAAGAATCTAGGAAAGGTAAAAGATGAGTTGTATAAAAGAGATGAACTGGTGAGAACATTGAAAGAGGACTTAACTAAGGTTAAGCACGAGCTAGATAGAACTTGTAAATGGAACAGGTCCTCTGATGCACTTTCATAGTTACAAGAACATCATAGTAACAACAAAAGGGGACTTGGGTTTGAGAACTCTGCACCTAAGTGGGATCCCAAAAGCAAGTACCTCACATTTTCTGAGAACAAGATTTGCACACGATGTGGTAACACTCGTCACTATAAGAGTGAATACACTACAAAAGAGAAGGCAAGTCAAAAGAATAGAAATTTTGTTCTAAGGAAAAATTGGCTACCAAATTAGGCTAAAAAAATTTAATTTATCCTTTTGCCTATAGAAAGGACCCAAACTAGTTTGGGTTCCTAAGACTAACCCCTGATTTCATTTGCAGGTTCGAGTGAAGGAGAGTAGCCAAATATGATACATGGATAGTGGTTGCTCAGAGCACATGACAGGAAGTAAGAACCAATTTCTTTCACTTGAGGACCTTAAAGGAGGTAATTTCTCTGTTGAAAACTGAAAGAAATGTGAGATCATTGGGGTTGGAAAGGTAGGTAAGAATGATTCTCACTCTATTGAGAATGTCTACTTGATAGATGGACTGATGTACAGTCTGATAAGTGTATCATAATTGTGTGATAGAGGTAACATGGTAGCCCTCACCTCTACAAAATGCGTTGTGATTAATTTTACCACTAGCAAGAAAGTTTTGTAGGGAAAAAGACTGAACAACATATATGTTGTGGATCTATGCACACTTTCAAAAATGAACTCATTTGCTTAAGTGTGTTGGATAATGATCCCATCCTTTGGCACAAGAGACTTGGACATGCCCGTCTAAGCCAATTCAACAAACTAGTCTCCAATGACTTGGTGACAAGGCTGCCTAACATTAAGTTCAAGGAAGATAAAGTTTGTCAGTCTTGTGCAAGGGGGAAGCATGTAAGATCTTCTTTCAAAAGCAAGAAAATTGTAAGCACTACCAGGACGATGGAACTAGTCCATATGGATCTTTGTGGACCAATGAGAACATTGAGCAGAGGTGGTAAGAGATATGTTATGGTGCTTGTTGATGATTACTGTTTGTTTACTTAGACATTGTTTTTAACATCTAAAGATGAAGCATTTTCCATGTTCACGTCTTTTATTAGAAAAACTCAGAAACAACTAAGTAATCAACTTATATCAAATAGGTCTGACCATGGTACTGAATTTGAGAATGCTAAATTTGCTAAATTTTGTGATGAACATAGAATAAATCATAACTTTTCTGCTCCTAGGACTCCACAACAAAAAGGAGTGGTTGAAAGAAAGAATAGGACATTGGAAGAAATGGCTAGGACTATGCTTCTTTCTAGTAAACTGCCTCAAAGCTTCTAGGCAAAAGTTGTGAACACTGTATGCTACATCATAAATAGGTGAATGACTAGACCTCTTGTTGAGAAGACTCCCTATGAGTTACTTAAAGGGATAAAGCCCAATATATCCCACATCATGGCATTTGGATGCAAGTACTTTATGCACAATAAGAGTAAATACTTTCGAGGTAAATTTGATCCCTGAAGTGATGATGGAGTATTCTTGGGATATTCTTCACATAGCAAAGCTTATAAGATTTATAACAAAAGAACTATGTGTGTAGAAGAAAGTGTCCATGTGGTTTTTGATGAAACTAACATTCTTTCTAAGAGGCAGGAACATGATGATGAATCAATTAGGCAGGTAAGAAACTCAAATAAAACCACCTGAAGCTGCAGCACATGAAGGAATAGGTGATGGACAGGTCCTTCAACCCTAGGCAACTTGATAGGGGAACTGACTAGAGAGGAACTGATCCTCAAACCTCTAAGGAACCTGTCCATGAACATATTCCTAAGCAAAGAAACCAGGAAGGAACATCCAAAGAAATTGACTCTCATATTGCAATATCCACAAAATTGGATTTGGATGAACATGGTTCATTGGTTAATCAGAAGATGTATAGGGAAATGATTGGATCTTTGTTATATCCCACTGCTAGTAGACCTGATATTGTTTCCAGTGTAGGTCTTTGTACTAGATTTCATGAAAATCCAAACGAGTTCCATTTGAAGGTTGTCAAGGGGATCTTGAGATACTTAAAAGGCACCACTCCTTTTTGTCTATCATATCCAAAAGGTAGTAATTTTGATTTAATGGAACATGTTGATGTTGATTATGCAAGTTTTCTAGTGGATAGAAAAATCACTTCAGGTATGTCACATTCTCTTGGCACGTCTCTTGTATCTTGGGGCACCGGAAAGCAAATTTTGTGACCTTATCTACTGCTGAAGCTGAGTATGTGGATGTTGCCTCATGTTGTGCTTAATTTATATCAATCAGTATGACCCAGACCTGATCTATCACAAAAAAACTAAGCACATAGATGTTAGGCACGTTTTCAAAAGGATAATCTGAGAAGTGTTTGATCACTGTGGAAATTTTGTGCTACTGATTAAGAAAATTGCTAGCATCTTCACAAAAGCTTTAAGCAGAGATCGCTTTGAAAGGAACAGGTTAGAATTAGGGATGATTAAGATCACCTAAAAGAAACCGGTTCTAACTCAATGATTGGTTAGATAATTTTTGAATTTTATGATTAATTAGATTAGATATTGCTCAGTCTCATGCTTTTATTAGTATACTCTTGTGCCATGTGCTAAAATGACTCACTGATGTCTAATGATATTATCCTTATTTTCTTGGAAAGAATCAGTCTTACACAAGAGAACTTTCAGTGAACAACCTGGTTCATCGAGCTTGTAAGGTATATATTCTACACTCTGCATAATTTGAAACAATTGCATATGGACCATTAACTGAAAAGATTCACATTTTATCCCAAACTACTTTTGAACCAACAAGTTACAAACGAAGCAGATCCACCAAGAGTCCCACGCGCCATAATTGCCGAAATATTTGGAGAAGAGTCCGACACCTCTTAAACTGAAACTCCCAAGATGAAAAGACTTCTAACCTCAAAAAAGATTTTGTTACACACTCAACCTTTTCCATCTTTAAATTGAATCGACCTTACCCTCTTATCTCAAATTTTTTCGAAAGATCAAAATCTCCAAAACCTCAAACTCTCTCTATTTCTCTCATGTTTCTGAACTGATCAAATGGCAAACACCCATGAGAATCCCAGAAACTCTAAAAACTCTTCCTCACCACCTACAAGAACCATCACCCACACTTTCAACCACCCAAACCCCCAAGAAAAAGCATATCAAAATAATTGCAAGCAATATAGTGGCCAGTAGAGAACAAGCTAAGAAATTGAGTGAGATGCTACAAGCCAATTAAGAAAAAGAATCACAAAATTCTGATGAGTTTTCCTAGTCTGTGACTGAGGGGGAAGAACCAATTTCTTCTGAAACCGACAAGTAACCTCTAAGTTTCCCACCCTTGAGTTTGGTTCTGAAATTGCAGAAAATCTTGAGAATCAGTTTGTTTTGGTTGGGTCTATGGTTGGTAATGAAAAAGAAAATGTTGTTATTGAATACATTGGTGGTAAAAATGTAAAATAAAAATAAAAAAAATCGAGGTGTTGAAGTAGATGTGAGGGGAAAGGGAAAATAAAGAGTGGTTAGAGCTCCTTCACCCACTCTTGTTGGTTTGACTGAAGAATTTGGAGCAATGATTGTATGGAGTGAAGAGTTTAGTGATAATGAGGAGACTATAGATGAAAGTATAAGGATAGAATCACGAGAGATAGGTGATGGTTCTGTTGATAGAAGTGCAACAGATGGGTTGGTTATGTTATGGAAACGCTTTCATGAACCTGTTTCTTCTATTACTAAAATAATCAAGAGTCCCGATCTACTACAAAAGATGTCAGATAGTTACAATCAAATGAAGAAGAGAAAAGTTGGAAAGCCTGCAGGAAAGTGCATAGGTTGCACTAAGAGAAAGCGTGCTGCTTCTATCCCTGTAGCAACTCCTCCTACAAAAGGAAGAACTACAAGGATCCAGAAGAAGTAAAGTGAGGCCAATGTAAAAAAGGCGTTAGCCGAGATTACCAAGAAAGTCACTTCGAAAGGAAAGAAAAAAGCTAGTAAGTCAAGTGGAGTAGTCCAGATTGAGGAGATGAACCTGGTTTGTGAGGATGAAGATCAAGATGTGGAAGTACCTACACCAAGTGCCAAAAGAGAAAGACTTCTCTTCTCAAGAAACAAAGGTTGTTGAAGAGAGTTTAGTTGTGACTAAAACAACCACGTCTTCCAAAAGGAGCAAGAAGGCTCAAATAGTGGAAGAAAGTGGTTAAGGATGTTGAGATTGAATGATTGAAGACTAGGTTGGCTGAAGTAGAGGCTAAGAGAGACAATCTCAAATGTCAGCTCGCAAAGTAAAAGGAGAAGAATGATTGTATTCTTCAAGATATGCTAAAACTGCTTCAAGCCAAGAACTAAGAACCTGGTCCTTTCCAATCCTAAATCCTTCCTAGCCTAGTTGTAAATAGTGACCCAAGTGAGATTTCTCTATTTTTGCTCATGATTCTATGTTTTTATTTCTTCTTATACTTTATGGTAGAATCTTTTCAATCAATAAAATTCATTACTTTTACTCTAATCGTTTGTTGATATTTCTTAGATGGCTAATATCCTTAGATTGATGAAGAAAAAATTGAATTCATGATTGCATTTGAAGTAGCCCTAGTGGCCATGAGTGATATCTACCAAAATCTAGTTACTTAGCTATCATGATTCTTTTCGATGATGCTAAAAGAGGGAAGGTAGCTTGTGCTTTTGCTTTTGGATTGTGATGTTTATAACATAATGAACATGGTCCTTGATGATTTGTGACTTTAAATGGAAAGCGTTCTAACATTGTGTTTGATGTTGAGCTGAGCTAGAACAGGTTCCATGCGTTTGAAAAGAACAGAGTTTGTCATCATCAAAAAGGGGATTTTGTTGACCTGAGCAGTTTTGATTTTGATGATGACAAAGTAACACATGCATGAACAAGGTCTATGGACAGTGTACACGGCTGACAGACAGAATCAAGCAAAACGCATGCACGTGAAACGGATAAGTATAAGGGGTTATTTCTGCTAATCCCTAAACGAAAAGGTTGTATATTTGATAAGGAGCAGGACTCCTTACTTGAAGAGAACTCTTTCCAAGATAAGGGAAGAGTTAGAAGTTGAGGTTGACTAGAACTCTTCCACCAAGGAAGAGTAAAGCATTAGAACTAGTTAATCTTTATATACTAACTCTATATATATCAGTTGTGTTCTCTTTTTTGCAGGTGACACACACATATAGAATGAAAGCACGAATTGAGAGCAAAATAGCAAGGCATTTTGTGAGCAATTCTTGTGAGATTCAAGAGTATGATCCTGAAGCTACACGAACCATATTGAAGAACCAGTTCCATAAAGAGTTTTATGTGTCTTTCTTTATTTCTAGTTCAAAGTGTAGTAGGCGTTTTGAGTTGTACCTTTCAGCTTTCTTGGAAGTAAATTGTACTAGGTACCTGAGTTGTATCATTCAAGTTAGAGTTAACTTGAAGTAGTCACAACTGCCTGTGGTGTGTTGCTACAAGGGTTAGAGTTAATCCTTAGGTTTGCAAGAGGTTATAAACTCGAGTTGTATCATTCAAGTTAGAGTTAACTTGAGGTAGTCGCAACGGCCTGTGGCTGGTTGCTACAAGGGTTAGAGTTAATCCTTATGTTTGCAACAGTTTGTAAACTTTTTTGTTGGCTCAGAGTTCTAGTGAAGTGTTTGGGAAAAATCCTACTAGGTAGTAGGTCGTGGTTTTTTCACCTTTTGAGCCAGGTGTTTTTCACGTAAATATACTTGTGTTCTTTACTTTCTGCATTTATTATTTCGCAGCTGTAGTGTAAGAAACACATAGATGAACCAAGTCTTTCGATAATCCAGTGCACATGAAAATTGGGCACCACACAAATCACCCTCCCTCTTGTGTGGTATTGAAGTATAAAACATCACAGTTGCATCAAGCTTAGCCGGGAGACGTTCTCGAGCAGTTAACTCTAGTGCTCGAGCCTTGGCAATTTGATCATTAATATCATTGATGCATTCTTTGGCCTCCTTAAAGGTTTTTCTCCTCATATGATACATAGCGTACATCATTTCAAACACAAGGGAATCTTCTTGGCACTGGAGTTTTCACTTAAGCTTTTCAACCTCGCCCAGGAGACCATCCCGCTCAGATCTTGTGGCGCCAAGGCTAAGATCAACATCATGGATTGTATATCTGTGAACCCGATTTTGCTCTATGATCTTCTTAACCCTCTCTTTGGTTCGAGCCCATTTCTCCTCAGCAGCAGCAGCCTCTTCGATTTTGAAGCTCAAAGCTGCCTCCAAGTCATTTACTTGCTCAGTGGAGGCAGACTCACGCTCAGTAGCAGCAAGAGCGGCATATTGAAGCTCAACCCACCTAGACTTAGCATCTTGAGTTATGCATGTAGCTGAGTGGCTTCCTGGATATGGGCCATCACCTCCTGCTCACTCTATTGTAACCTGGCCTAAAACTTGGTTATCTCAACAGCCTTTGCCTCTAGCATCGGGAGGCGCGCAGCGAGTTGATTCCTCTCGACCAACAAGTGATCCCGCTTGAACATAAGTCCTTCTTTATCAAGGATGATGAACATGAAGGCCCTGAGACACAAGAAAGTTGGCGTACAAAACGTATATCAAAGTAAAAAAATCTCATCATAACAGATAAACAAAGAAGAAGTAGTAAAAGAACAAGTTCGGTACCGCTACCGCATTGTGCATGGTATTTTTCGACATACACTCCCCAAAAAGGGAGTGTATATTCTTCTTATCTTTCTCTGAAACTAGCGGCATTAGGTAGTTGGCAAGCTCTACCGGCCTAGACAGTAGATGGCACCCCTTTGAAACCGAAAAAGTAACCCTCCTCCTCCCTCGAGGATCTAGAGAATAGGGTAAGAAATCCTGCCCCAAATTCCCGTGGTTAAGGGACTGGGAAGGAGAAGCACCCTCTTCTCAGGCATCTGTGGCTGGCAGAGAAGATGTAGTGGATGCTGGTGGCATAGGAGCAGCTGGTGGAAGGGCGTGAAGTTGTTAGTGTTGTAGGTTGAGAAGCAGCTGCAACAAGAGAAGTGTTGATTATTGGTTGCTCATTAACCAAAGGTGGAAGAGGTCCGGGTCCCGAACTCCTTGGACCAGGAACAACAATGAGGATAGGACAACGGGAGTTAGCATTTTCTACCAAATCCAACTCGCCCCATAGTGCTTGGGCCTCTACGTCCGTCAGTTCTAACAACTCTCCCGATTGAGCATTCTGTTGAGCTGACCAAGATCGTTGTATCCATTAAAGGGAAGCCTCTTCATCACTATCTTCCCCATCATCTTCAATGACCACAGCGGCCACGGCCGGCTTAGGTGTAACCTTCTTTACTTTCTTATTTTTATCCCTAGCTGAGGAAGAGTGCTGCCTTTTGGGTAGCTCGTTCTCTAGCTGGGGACTCTTAGAGGATGTTCCCCCACTGGAAGCATCCCCGAGGGCACCGCTCTGAGCAAGAGCATCTTGCAGCAATCTCGCAGCCTCCACAGGATCGGCCAAAACATCAACTTCGGGGCAGGTAACAGAGCCCTGCGGAAGTCCTGAATCAAACAAAAGGATATGGTTAGTAAGTTTACTTATGTACACACGGAGGCGGAAGGTAGAAGGACTCAGTTTACCATGGTTCTTGGCCTTCCACCCATATTTGGGGGCCATCTTCTTCCACCTACGGGTTTCTAGCATAGTAATATCCAGAATGTTCTGAACCAACTAGTCCAAGCCTTTAACCCTTGGTGGTGTCCACCTAGTAGCTGAAATAACAGAAACAAATGGGTCAGCAATAACAAGGAACAATCTTTATACGGAGAAAGAGATGAATAGATGACAAACTTACATGATCGAATCCATGATTCAGGAAAGGATGGAGTTGTGGTCGAGATGATATCCCTGATAGCAATGCTGACAAACCGCTCCATCCATCCACAGTCATTATCATCATCCAGCTTGTAAGTAAGTCGTGGTGACCACTTTACTAAAATTTATTACTACCTTGCAGAAGATTTTGGGGGAGTAGATATTCATCATGTGTGCCAGGGTTAGGGTTTTCCCCGTCTCTGTGCACAGCTGGTGCAGATAAGCCACCGTTCGCCTCACAGAAGGGCCTACTTGTGCTAAGTAGACCTGGTACCGGTGGCATAACTCCAAGATCACGGGGTCAACTCCCGCTCAAAGAAAACTGGCCTAAATTGAAGAGGTACATATAGACATACGTAAAAAATTTCTTAGTGAAGGTAACCCACTTCACTAGGACAGGAGCAATGATGTTTAGGTTTGGGCAGTTACAATCCTCCTTCATAGTAGGAATACTGGAAGGACGAACAGAAGAAGGGAACTTCTCTTGGAAGTTATTAAAAATGCTAAAGTGTTTGGGTATGATGGTTCTTACCGTAGGAGGATTAGCATCGACACCAACCTCCTTATCTTTACTTCTCTTTGGGCCTCCACCGAAGAGGAGATCAGAGTTCTTATAAGACTTAGTGAAAGAAGCCATAATAATAAGAAGATAGTGGAGTTTAGTTAAGAAAATTGTAAATCTATGAAAGCATAAGAAGGTTAAATGCAGAGAAGATAGTGAACTTATGAAAATTTTGGAAGTGAAAGAGGTAAATTGATGAGTATAAGTAAAGATATAGACGACAAAAATTATGGTCATGATTACCTCGAGAACTGGAAAAACTATTGCTAAATTGTGGGCAACATGTGTCTTGTTATTAAATACGTGAAGACATGCGTCCTATCAAGAGTCAGAGACTATTTAGAAGGTTGTTGAAATACTTCCTGCCAAGAAAGGGATCTTCACCAACTTCTCGGTGACACAAAGATATGCCACCGGAAAGCATGGGGCTATCTTTATAGGGTAAAATTGACTTATATTAAATGGCTGAATGATGGTGCGACATGTGGAACCAAAGACATGTAGAAGATAAAACGAGTAACAACCAGTACCAGAAACAAGAACTGCCATTAGTATGGGATGGACCCCGAAGGAAGAACAATCAACATGAACGGATCGAATATTTGTCATCGGGAGGCATTTAATGAGGAATATTTCCTAGCATTAAATAGGTACCCGTTTCAGAGAATATTTACATTCATAACATACCATTATTTATTCATCAATGGCCCCTTTATTGTTATTTATGAGGTGCTTAATTCTAGGATCTTATTTTTCTAGGTCTAGTTATAAATAGTAGGTTCAACAACCATTGTAAGACAAGAAATCTTTGGCAAAACTTATGCAACATTCCATTCTCAAGCTAAATAAAATAACTTTTACTTTCTATCTTATATTGCTCTTATATCTGTCCTCGGAGGCATCACTCCCAGAGCCAGTCCTGTCATTTCCCTTGATTTTAATCTAGTCTATTTATCATTTTTGGATCAAACCAGTTCGCTTATCTATAAATCACGTAACAAATTCTACTATACCGTTTTACGGGTATACAATATCCCTCATTTCTAAGTCGTTCCCAATCTCGTAATACAAGTAGTTCCCTCAAATTTGCTGACAAAAAAAAAATATATATTTTACCAAAAATTAGATTAACGTGATTGTATATGCTAGAACATCTGGTGTTTGGGCCTCAAATGATTTGAGGTCAATATAAGTATGAAACAGAGAAATTTTAGATATTTAGTATTAAAACAAACATAAAGAACACCCTTATCAGATTATTAAATTCTATTTTTATTAGGTCTTTAAAATGAAATTAATTCAATTGAAAAAAATCATCGGTGGAAATCCCATGAGACTTGAATCTAGAGGCGGAGCTAAGTTTTTAATTTTGTGGGTTCTGAATTTTAGAACGGCTTCAAATGCTAAAAATTGAATTCTAAATTCAATATTTATAGATTAAATAATTTTTTTACACAAATATACTATTTGAGTAAAAGTTATTGAATTTGGACGAGACCACATACGGGCTTCTAGATCCACCTGTTTTAATCGGTCAATTATCTTGTCTATTGGCAACTCTAAGCACCCAAATGTTGTCAACGAGCTCCCAGGCTGAAGCTATAACTTATTTTTGTTTTAATCTCGCTATTATGGGGTATAGGCTGCAGAACTCAACTGTATATTTGTATTGGGTAAAATTGGCCCGTAATAAATGACCAAATAATAGCATGCCACGTGGAACCGAAGACAAGTAAAAGACGAATCACGTGACAACCAGCACCAGGAACAATAGATGTGGGTGGTATCGGATAAACCCTGAAAGGAGCCTGGTCAACGAGAATGGTTCGAATGTTTGCCATCGGATAGCATTCAATGAAGAATATTCTCTAAGATTAAATGGACAGCCGTTGCAGAGAATATTTGCATTCATGGCCAGCGTTACATATTCATCAATGCCCCCTTTATTGTCGTTTAAGAGGGGCTTAATCCTAGGATCTTGGTAACCTAGATATAACTATAAATAGCAGGCTAAGTATCCATTTTAACATACAAAAATCTTGGCAAAACTTATGATTTATTATACTTTTTCTCTCAATTAAAATAGTTTTATTTGCTTTCTATATTGTTCTTATTTCTATCATCAGAGACGCTGTTCTTGGAGCCAGGCTTGCCATATTCTTCAATCTTAATTGCTAAGTCTTACTTTTAAGCTTGGTTATTTACCATTTTTGGTTCAAATCAGTTCACTTGTCTATAAACCACGTAACAAATTCAACTGTACTATTTTACGGGTAAACAGTTTGGCTTAGACAGATGTGCAATTGAGTTGATCCTTGCATTTATTACTAACTTGTTTGATTCTTTGTTCCTTAGCAAGAAATTGAAATTGGAAGCTAACGATGTCAACATCGCACAAAACATTGAGGGACATGAAAATGTACCTCAACATAAGGATTCTATCAACGACACCCGCAATGAGGGGGACGAGGCAACCCCGATTCGTGAAGGACAGTACCCCCGACATGTACGGTAGCCAACTTTCGGTGACGTGGAAGAGGAACACGTTGCGAATACAATAAGAATCCTAAGAGAGCAATAGAAAGACATCATGGGCCAACGTAAGATCAGGTGATGACGGAATTGAAGCAAGCATTGTCGGGCGCTTCCAACAATGCAAACGGAAAGGGTCCGGTTCATTCCGGCGTTCCTGCAAACCAAACGGCTCAAAGAGTTTATAACAATACCCCAAGGGGTGCGAACGATTTTGATGGTCTCGGAGGGACCGATAGCGGATCTAATAACAATAATAGTAATGATCCCCTCAAAATCAAGATCAAGAGATTTATGAGGGAACTAACAAACGGATGGGTAAAAACGTGGAGTGTCATGCCTGAATAGATCAAATTTCCGGCACACCACCAGTCTTGAAGGGCCCAGATTCAAAAAAATTCACTCAGTTGCCATTTAAATCGAGCGCGACACCGGAGTTAATTCCGAAGAGTTTCAAGATGCTAGATATACCAAAACGATGGAACTTCAAACCCGTAGGAGCACATTACAACTTTTACCATAGCTGTGAAAGGAAACGATTTGGCTCAACATGAGATCAAATCGGTTCTATTGAAGAAGTTCGAAGAACCTCTCATAAAGGGGATCCTAACATGGTATTCACTCTTACTCGAGCATTCAATTGACTCTTTTGAGATGCTTGCAGATTCCTTCATAAATGCCCATGCAAGGCCGAAAGGTCCATGCCAGGAAGGCAGACATATCTAGGAACCAACAAAATGAGTTTGAATTATTATGGAAGTTCCTGATCAGGTTCCAAAAAGAAAGGATGCTGCTATCGATCGTACTAGATGAGTGGGCAGTGGAGGCGTTCACATAGGGTTTGAATCCGAGGAGCTCTGACGGCTCCCGAAAGCTAAAGGAAAGCTTGCTCGACTTCCAAGCGACTACATGAGCGGATGTTCATAACCATTACGAGTCAAAAATAAGGATAGAATATGATTAGCTCGGGTTCCCGACATCAATTAAAGGACGGGACTGAGACGAAAACCAGGATAAGTTCAAAAGTGATTTCGATGCGGATTGACAATCTTCTAAAGGTCGTTTCTTGCCTTATGAGAGAGCCGAGGGACGCGGCAGCAAAGGGTTCCAATCCTCGAATAAGTTCACTCCCGATAGAAGAACCAATCACGGCCGAAGTAATAGGTCGTTACAAGAAAAAGAAGTATGGGGGCTTGGGATTCCACATATCCCAGGTTGTCGTATTACAAATTTCAACATCAGCGTAATGGAATTGGAATCAGCATGAGGAATATCAAAGAGGCACGATTCCCGAGGCCAATCAGATATGATCACATCCATAGGGATCCTAACCTATGGTGCGATTATCATAGGACTAACGACCACAGAACTGGAGACTGTCGGCATCTACATGAAGAGGTGGCGACGTTCTTGAAAAATGGCCATCTCAGGGAGTTCTTGAGTGATAGGGGCAACAATAATTACGGCCGTAGCCGGGACAATATAGAATCCTCGAAGATAGCAGAAGACCCTCCTCGGTTGATTATCAACATGATTTTCGGAGGGAATGAAATCGGAAGATTGGCCGTTTTAAGCAAGTTCATCTCTTGATCCTCGAAGAAATATCATCACTTCCTCTCACTTCCGAAGAAGAAGAACAATTTCGAGTGGACTCCGGAATGTCAACTGGCCTTGGAAGACCTGAAACGTTACTTATCAAACCCCTCGAAACTATCAAAACTGGGGGAAGGTGAACAATTACTGATATATCTAGCAGTCTTTGAAGTAGCGGTAGGTGTCGTTTTAGTCTGAGGATGAAGGTACATAATTTCTTTTCTATTATGTTAGTAAAAAATTTTCAAGAGCGGAGACTCGTTACCCGTACCTCGAAAAGTTGGTCATAGCTCTCGTAGTCACCACTCGAAAGTTTAGGCCTTATTCTCGGTGCCACTCGATAGCCGTTGTGATAAATTTCCCCTTGTGGAATGTTCTTCACAAGACTGATTTGTCATGACGGTTGCAAAATGGGCAATCAAAATCAGTGAGTTTGATATTGAATACAAACCCAGGACTGCAATCAATCACAAGTTTTGGCTGACTTTGTGGTCGATTTCAGTCCTGGGTTAATACCCCTAGCTGCTAAAGAAGCATTGCTGGTGTCGAAAATGACAGCAAGAGTTTGGACCTTGTTTACGGATGGAGCCTCTAATGGAAAAGGGTCTGGGCTCGGGGTGGTTCTAATCACGCCCTCGGGGAAACCCTGAGGCAGGCCATTAAGACCGTCTGTTAACGATCAACGAAGTCGAGTATGAACCTTTAGTTGCAGGACTTGAATTGGCCTTGGTACTTGGCTCCTAGGTCATAGAGATCAAATATGACTCCCGGCTGGTAGTAAACCAAGTGTACAGGATTTTCGACACAAAAGAGGAACGCATGTAGCAGTATGTGAATAAAGTTAAGGCATTGCTTGCTCGATTCTGAGAATGGTCGATCACACACATTATGAGAGAAGAGAACATGGAAGCAAATGTGTTCGCTAATTTGGGGTCGTCCACGGAGATGAAAGGATCTGAATCCGGTACTGTCGTTCAACTTCTACATTTGGTACTAGATGTGGATGACTAATGTGAAGTGCATACAACCAACCTAGTATGGGATTGGGGGAATGAGTCCATCGAATATCTTCGGCGTGGAAAGTTCCTCGAAGACCCGAAGGTGTCCCGGCCACTACGCACCAAAGCGGCTTGCTACTGCCTCATGAGTGGGAAATTTTATAGGAGATCGTACCAAGGCCCTTTGGCCCAATGTTTAGGAGCCTCAGAAGCAGACTATGTGATAAGAGAGGTCCATGAAGGAATTTGCGGAAACCATTCTGATGCAGATTCGTTGGTACTAAAGCTGGTTACGGCAGGATACTACTGGACCCGGATGGAACAAAACGCAAAGACGTTTGTTTAAAAAAGTGACAACCTGCCAGCACTATGCACAGTTGGTGCACCAACCGGCAGAACTCTTGCATTCAGTACTGTCCCCATGGTCGTTCATAAAGTGGGGGATGGTTATAGTTGATTCGCTGCTACCGGGTCCAGGAAAGGTAAGATTCTTTTTAATTTTAACTGATTACTCACTAAATGGGTTGAAACAGGTCCTTACCGAAATATCAGTGAGCGCGAAGTGGTCGACATCCTATGTGAACACATAATATGCCAATTTGGAATACCGAAGGAGATTGCGTACGACAACGGACCATAGTTCATAGGCATAAAAGTCACAAAAATTCTCCAAGATTTGAAAATGAAGAGGATTATATCCTTACCGTACCATCCAAGCGCTAATAAACAGGAGGAATCAACCAATAAGGTGATTATCCAAAACCTCAAAATGAAGTTAGAAGTTGTTAAAGGAACGTGGCCCGAAGAGTTATTGGGCATGCAATGGGCATAGCAGAAGACAACAAAGTCAAGCACGAGGGGATCTTCCAGTATTCCAATTCGTATACTTCGCAATTCAACACTAGGGGGGAATAGTATTATATGCGGTAGCAAGAATGCCACAAAAATCGGGGACTACGAGAACCGGGAACACTAATGTCTCATCGGAACCGGGGACTGCATGACCAACCACCCCATAGAAGCAAGTTGTACAAGTTAGCCACATGTATTAGGAGTTTTTTCTTTTTTTAGCAAACAAATGCTTATGTTCTTTTGATGATAGAAGGAATAAAATAAATCCCTTATATTTTTATCTTGTTTCTTGTCCAAATGATGAGTTAATTTTATCATTTGAAGGTTAACGAAAAGCTTCAAATGTTTGGGCCGGAATGAACAGGAGACGTCCTCTTCAAGAGCACCGTAAACATAAGAGGGCGCTCTATTATGAAACCCTCATAGTAAAGGGTTGATTTCGGAGAAATTTATGCCAGGAATCAGAAGCTATCGGATGCACATATGCCTGAAGCTTTAACTAATTCGATGCAAAGAAAATGAATCTTGCACAACACTTAAGCAAAATTCTTATTTATTTATCAAAGTGCCAAACACGATGAAAGTTTGGAATAATTACAAAAGTACAAAAAAGGAAAATGTAAAGGGGAAAAACAACATAAGGAAAAAATCTAAACGTTATTGCCGCCGGAGCCCGAGGGAGAGAGGCATGTACACCCCCCCCCCCCCGGGTGGAAGAAGGCGGGTCAGCCGCCGGATCGGGACATGGGCCTTAATCATCATTCTTTTCAGTTTCATCCTCGGTTCCTGAATACTCGGAATTGGTGCTTGAAGAGTCAGTTGTGTCAGGCTGAGCAGGAAGACGTTCTTGAGAAGTTAACTCCAATGCTCGGGCCTTGACGATACAATCATCAATATCAATGATGCCCGTTTTTGCTTCTTCCAAGGTTTCTCTCCTCATATGATACATAGCATATGTCTTTTCAAATACGAGGGAATACCCTTGGCACTAGAGCTTTGCCTTAAGCTTGTCAACCTCATCCTGAAGGCCATCCCTGTCGGATCTCGTGGCGCCGAAATTAGAATCAAGATCACAAAATTATCGATAGGTCAACCGGTTTTTCTCCATGATCTTCTTGAATCTCTCCTCCATTCTGGTCCTTTTCTCCTCGGTGGCATCGCCCCCCTCGGTTTTAGAGTTCAAGGCTGCCTTCAAGTTATTCACTTGTTCCTCGGAGGTAAACTCACGCTTCGCAGAAGCAAGTACAGTATCTTGAAGCCCATCCCACTAAGCCTTAGCATCTTGAAGTTGTGTGTGTAATTGAGTGGTTTCTTGGCTATGGGCCATCACTTCTTGCTTACTTTACTGAACCGGGCCTCAAGCT
This sequence comes from Nicotiana attenuata, assembly GCF_001879085.1. Lineage (NCBI taxonomy): Eukaryota > Viridiplantae > Streptophyta > Magnoliopsida > Solanales > Solanaceae > Nicotiana > Nicotiana attenuata. The sequence goes on along the minus strand of NC_031995.1, from coordinate 16,284,864 downwards.
CGCCCGCTTCAGCAGTTTTTTCCTCCAGCACCAGGAGGCGTGTAGCAAGTTGATTCCTTTCTGCCAAAGTAGATCCTGTTCAGAGACAAGTCCTCCTTTTTCAAGAATCAATCTCTGAAGGCCCTTGGAAGCGAGGAAGTTGATTTGTAAAAAGTATATCGAGGTTAGAAACCACGTTACAACAGATAAGTAGAAAAAAAAGTAATAAGAGAGCAAGTACGATACCGCTGTCGCATTACGCATTGCGTTATCCAACAGGCACTCCCCCGAAAGGGAGTGTATTTTCTTCTTATACTTCTCTAAAGCCAATGGCTTCAGGCAGTTGGCAAGCTCTACCAGCCTGGATAGCGGATGGCACACCCTTAAAAACTTAAAGAGTGGAACTCCTCCTCCCTCGGGATCTGGAAGGGGATAAGTAATTGTACCCTAAATTCACGTGGTCGGGAGATCGGGGAGGAGAAGCACCATCCTCTCTAGTGTCTTTTACTGGTGGAAGAGATATAGTGGGTGCTGGTAGCAAAGCACCAGTTGGTGTAGAGGGGTGTGAAGTTGTTGGCGTTGAAGGTTGAGAAGCAACTGCAATAGGAACAACGTTGATTGTTGGTTGCTCAGTGCTCGAAGGTAGAAGAGGCCTGGGATCCGAGCTCCTTGGACCATAAACAGCAATAGGGACAGGATAGCAGAAATTGAAATTATCTACCAGAGTCATCTCTCCCCAAAGCGCTTGGCCTCTTCTACGGTCAGGCTTTGAAGCTCTCCTGGTTGAGCTGATGAAGTTATTCTTCTTCTTTGGAGGGGAGCCACTTCATCACTGGATTCTTCATCTTACACAACAACCACTATGGTTGGCTCGGTTGTTGCGGTCTTTATTTTTTTATTTGTATCCCTAACCGATGAAGAACGCCGCCTTTTTGGTTGCTTGTTTTCTGGATGGGGACTCCGAGAGGAAGCACCACCATCGAAAGCAGATCCAAGGGAACATCTTCATACAAAGGCACTTTGTAGCACCCTTGCAGCCTCCGAAAGGTCAACCAAAATATACATCTCGGGGTAGGTGAAAGAGCGCTGTTGGAGTCCTGAATCATGAATAACGTGGAGTTAGCAAAATTACTTGTGTTCATGAAAAGACAACAAAAAAACGACTCGGTTTACCATGTTTCTTGGCCTTCCACCTGTATTTGGTGGACATTTCCTTCCACCGGCAGGTTTTTAGTGTTATAATATCCAGAATCTTCTCAACCCACTGGTCTAGGCCTTGAACCTGCATGATGTCCACCGGGTAGCTGTAACAACGGAAACAAAGATATCAAAAATTGCGGAAAATTGTCTTTTTACAAATAAAAGAGATGAATAAATTACAAACTTACGAGAACGATTTCATGATTCAGGAAAAGATGGAGTTGTGGCTGGAATGATATTCCTGGTAATGATAATGACAAACCGCTCTATCCATCCACAGTCATTGTCATCATCCACGCTGGTGAGAAGTGCATGATGGCCACGTTTACTGAAATTTATTACTCCCCCACGGAAGATTTTAGGGGAGTAGTATTCATCATGTGTGCCAGGGTTATGGTTTTCCCAGTGTCCGTGCATAACCGGCATAGGCAAGCCACCGTTCGCCATATAAATGAGCCTACTTGTGCTAAGCTAACCTGGTACCGGTGGTAGAACTCCAAATTCACGGGTCGAGCCCTTCGTTTAACGAAAACGAACCCAAGGTAAAGGGGTATGTATAGACATACGTAAAACCTTCCTTGGTGAAGGTAACCCGCTCTATCAAATCTGGAGCAAGGATGTTAAAGTCTGCGCAATTGTCGTCCTCCTTCACAGCAGGAATACTGTAAGGGAAAATAGATGAGGTTTATATGCTAATGGCCCAAATCTGTGGGGGCGCGGAGGGGAACTTCTCTTGAAAGTCATTGATGATACCCATGTGTTTGGGTATAATGGTGCTTATCGTTGGAGGATCATCGTCATTGTCAACTTCTTTGTCTTTGTTTCTCTTCGGTCCTTCGCCGAAAGAGAAGACTAGATTTCCTAAAAGATTTAGTAGAAGAAGCCATGGTAATGGAAGAGCAGTAAAATGGTTGAGAATGTTATAGAAAATGAAAGCTTTTCTAAGCAAGAGAAGCTTGAGTGCAAAGAAGATAATAAACTTATGAAATATTAGAAGTGAAAGAGGTAAAATGATGAGTATAAGTAAAGACATAGACGGCAAAAATCGTGTTCATGATGACCCCGAGAACCGACAAAAATATTGCTGAATCGTGAGGTAACACGTGTTCGGGGTATTAAATGTGGGAAGACGTGCGTCCTTTCAAGCATCAAATACTGTTCAGAAGATTTCCCGCCAAGAAAGGGATCTTCACGAACTTCCGGTGACACAAAGATATGCTACCGGAAAGCAGGGGAACTATCTGTATAGGGTAAAATTGGTCTGTAATAAATTATCAAATGATAGCACGCCGCGTGAAACCGAAGACAGTAAATGGCTAATCACGTGACAACTAGCACCGGGAACAACAGTTGCGGGTGGTATCGGATAAACCCCGAAAGGATTCTGGTCAACGGGAGCGGTTCAAATGTTTATCATCGGATAGAATTCAATGAAAAATATTCTCTGACATTAAATGGCAGCCGTTGCACAGAATATTTGCATTCATAGCCTTCCACTTCATATTCATCAATGGCCCCCTTTATTGTCATTTAAGAGGGACTTGATCCTAGGATCTTGTTACCCTAGATATAGCTATAAATAGCAGGCTCAGTAGCCATTGTAACATACGAAATCTTAGCAAAACTTATGTTGTATTACACTTTCGCTCTCAATTAATACAATTTTATTTGCTTTCTAGATTGTTCTTATTTCTGTCCTCGAAGACGTTGTTCTCGGCGCCAGGCTTGCCATCTTTTTCAATCTTAATTGCTAAGTCTTACTTTTAATCTTATTTATTTACCTATTTTTTGATCAAATCAGTTAGCTTGTTTATAAACCACGTAACAAATTAAACTATTTCGTTTTACGGATAAACAATATCAATATTCAAAAAGGAAATACACGGAGAAGGGACATAAAACCTTACCTCTCTTTTTACAACAAGGAAGGCAAAAAGTTACATATTCTAATATCCTTTCCGTTGTGAGCACCAAATTTATGATTTGATCCTATAGGTATAACCAGTTAAGCTTCCAATCTGAGAGGAATGCTCCCTGTTATATATGTGCAGAACCATTACTTCAAAAAGTTCCATTCTTGTTCTTTCTCCTAATTAATTTTGAAATTATGAAGTTGAATTTGATCCATCTGGAGCATCCAGGCCGATGGCATAATTGTTGCAATTTGAGTTTTGAGGTCTCAAATGCAAACACCTCAAAGGGCCAGGGGGATGTTACGTGAATTATTATGTGAGTTTTGATTTCTTGACGTTCAAAGAGTACTACTACAAATTAAACCATGCTATATGAACATGATCGAGAGAAGAATGTCACCTATGGTGAAAATTATGTCCTCAATATTAACTGACTCAATAAGTTAAACTTCATAATATTTCATGATGGCCAATAAACAACAAAGAGAAAAAACACCAAAAAGAAAAAGAAGAAGAAGAAGAGAAAGCACCGAAATGCTTAAATGGATTCACATGTAATATTCTTGAATGGTAAAAATTAATTAGCGTTATGGAAGAATAAGTCAATTCTTTTTATGAAATGATATATAATGTTTGGTCAATTATTTGGGGGCACATGGACTTGAATGAATTAAGTTTCCACTCATCTTGCTGCATCCATCTTGGAGACAATGAAGCTAGATAACATATAGCAATCAAGAATGAAAAGACTTGCTAACCGATTAGGATCACAATTTGAAATATTTAGGTAGTTACACATTATTTAGGGTGTGTCTGGTACAAAGAAAAATATTTTCCTGGAAAATGAGTGATTTTATCACCAATTTTTTCTTGTTCGATTGGCGACTGAAAAAAAATTATGAAAATATTTCTAGTGTTTGGTTAGAGAGTAGAAAATATTTTTATGCTACTCTCCTTAACCCCCCCCCCCCGCCCCAAATTCCTAACATTTTTCGGACTCTATTTTATTCAAGAATTTAATTATTTTTTAAAAATTCACAAAAACTCAAAGGATAGGGTGGGAAAGGTTGAAAAGAAGTTTTGGAAAATGTTTTCCCTTCGCTTGATAGGGAAAATATTTTTAGTTCATGAGTAAAATATTTTTCAAAACATTTAAGCCAACCATATGAAAATTAGAAAACATTTTCCCAAAAATATTTTCTACATACCAAACACACCCTTAAGCTCCAAATCTTTTCATGTTCAGATCTCTCCTATTAAGCACCGTCATGAATTATTTAGTTCCAAAATAATGTTTGGTATAGGAACTCATGTTCGGTCGTCTCGTGGCAGCATGATTTTGGATGCTTCCACGTGTTTCTGAAAATCAAGTTGATAATTTAACTAAAATAATTACTTCTAGAGCCTATTTCCTTTCCATTTATATCCATCATATATAAGGATAAAATGCATTCAATAAAAAGTATTTTGTTACTGCTTGCATGTAATTAAGTAAATAGAGAAAATAGAGCTAGCTCACGTATTCACATGCCATGTTGTATCATAATTCTAATAGCTGGAACCTAATGGCTACTTTTAGTTAGTCTTTAGAACAGAAAAATGCATGTTCAGATGAGGTAATACAAATTATGTAAATTATATCCCTATAATCGGTCAATAACAGAAACCACGCGCAAACAAGTATTTGGTCCGCAATGATTACGAATAAACTAAGGTTTCAAGCTCAATAATATTGTTGCCCAGTTGCCCATATTTCTTCCATTTGGAGCCTCTACTTCCTCTCATGTTCTCAAGGAATAATGCCCCCTCATATATAGTCCACCTATAAAAGGACTCCTTAAGCAACCTAAAGAATATATCATCACTCTTACTCTTATCTTCTCTTCATCATTTCAATGGCTTCTCATTTGCTTCTAATTTCCATTCTAATGGGCAGCCTAGTTGCTGCATCAGCTAATTTTAATAATCTTGCTGAGATCACTTGGGGCGAAGGACGTGGTAAAATAACAGAAGGAGGCAAAGGTCTCTCTCTGTCCCTTGACAAACTTTCTGGTTCAGGTTTTCAATCCAAGAATGAGTATTTATTCGGGAGATTTGACATGCAACTCAAACTTGTACCTGGAAACTCTGCTGGCACTGTCACCACCTTCTTTGTAAGCTATTCAATTTTCGATTTTTATAAATATAACTCTGTTTTTATTTACAAGTTATGGTGATTTGATTTTTGTTTTATGTTCGTTATTTTTTGATCAGTTATCTTCACAAGGAGAAGGACATGATGAGATCGATTTCGAGTTCTTGGGTAATACGACTGGCGAGCCCTACACTGTCCACACCAACGTGTATTCTCAAGGAAAGGGAAACAAAGAACAACAATTCCACCTTTGGTTCGACCCAACTGCAGCATTTCACACCTACACCATTGTGTGGAACGCTAACCGCATAGTGTAAGCTATTTTTATAATTATGTTATATACTGACAGTATGTTATCTGATGGTTTAAATATTTTTTATATAACCAATACATAAAGAAGCTAATTCTATTTTTGTTACTCCACAACGTACATTTTATTTTGCTTACATTTTTTTCAATATGATGGATCAGGTTCTTGGTAGATAACATCCCAATTAGAGTATACAACAACCATGAAAGCAATGGCATTCCATTCCCAAAGAGCCAACCAATGAAAGTGTACTGCAGCTTATGGAATGCAGATGAGTGGGCTACACAAGGAGGCAGAGTCAAGACTGACTGGACACATGCTCCTTTCACTGCTTACTACAGAAACTTCCAAATTGATGGCTGCGCAGTCACATCCGGCGCCTCTTCATGTAAATCCACTGATTCTGCAGGCAATGCTAAGGCATGGCAAAATCATGAGCTTGACGCTAAGGGCAGGAATAGGGTCCGATGGGTGCAGAGCAGACACATGATTTACAACTACTGTGCTGATAAAAAGAGGTTTCCTCAAGGCTATTCTCATGAGTGCAAGAGCTCAAGGTTTTAATTAGGAGATGGCACTTCGTTATATCAACTCCAAAGGTTTGAAGATTGATGCATAGCCTGGTGGTTTATGGGATTGATTGTTTTCCTTATGGTGGTGTGAAATTCTTTATTGTCTGTTCCAATAAAAGCTTGTTTAATTTATTTATTTTTTTTGATTAAATGTTGTTGAAGTTTATATGTCTGTACTGGGAGAATATGTTTCTGTTATGTCAATTTCTGAATAAATACAAGAAATTGTAGCACAATTTTTCATGCTCTTGCTTTGATTAGATATATAGTTGTAATTGTTGAGATAAAGCAGTTTACGGATTAATTATATAAGGATACAGGCAAAAACTCCTTGAAATCAAGATATGAATTAAGCACTGTAAGATGTATATATATATATATATATATATATATATTATTTTTTTTTTGTGGCAATTATGATACGTGAATATTACCATAACAACCAAAGGTTTGTACACACTAAAGGCATCTAGTATACGTTCCAAACAGCAATACTAGACCCCAAGAAGAAAGGAAAAAAAAACACAAACAGCCTACTTTACACTTGCTCTAAATACTAAATCGACTAACTAACATTTGACAGTTTCTTGCCTTCCTTGAGCCTGCTCATGTGCTGATCCTAGCCTGTCGTTCCTTCTTAATCTGATTGCCACATAACTCCGTGGTTAAGCAAATTTGTCTAAAGATCCTCCAATTCCTGGCTTGCCCGATGTAGTAGATCATAGAACCAAGAATAGCTGTTGCAACTTCTTTTCGAAACTGTCTCTAATGCCTTCCTCTTATCCATTGTAATATTTCAGATACATTCTTTTAGGGATACTAATACCAGACCAAGTAACTAGATCAGGTGTTATGTTGGTAATCCATTGACACTCTGCAAATAAGTGCATGTGTGTCTCCAGTACATCCAGCCCACATAAACAGCATGCAGTATCTCGTGAGATAGGTATATGCAACTTCATCAATCTCTCCTTAGTTAGCAGTTTTTCTTTATTTGCTAACCAAAACATAACACGCTGCCTTGGCAGCATAAGTCCACTCCAAATCAGCTCTGCCTCTCGCAACCTTGTACTCAAATCACCCATAGCAATGTAGCTGCATGAAACAGAGTAAACGCCACTACTTGTTAGCTTATAAATGTTGCGTGTGTACCCCTGTGCCATTTTTTCGTTTAGTTCTTTCAACTTCTTCCAATACCAACTACAATCCATAGGTGGCTTATGAGCCCATATGTCCCTACAAGTCTTTATATATATATACCATGTACCCATTTGTCCCATAACATGTCTTTTTTTGTCACCAATTGCCATAATAGCTTACCTATAGAGGCCACATTCCATTGCTTGCATCCTTTGATATTAAGTCCTCCAAATTTTCTTTGGTTGACACACTTTTTCCCAAGCAACCTAAGACATTTTCCTACGTTCTTCAGTGCTATCCCATAAGTAATCCCTACACTTCCTATTTATTACGTTAGACACACTTTGAGGGCATATAAAAATAACTCCCCAAAAGTTATACATAAAAAAAATACAGCGTTGATGACGTGCAATCTACCGGCATAGGAAAATTGCTTTGAGTATCCAGAGTTGATCCTCATTGTGATCTTCTCAACCAGCTGATGACATTCCACTTTGCTCCACTTCTTTGAAGTTAGGGGGAGTCCAAGGTACCTCATAGGTAATGATCCAAGAGAAAACCCAGGAGTATCCAAGATTTCCTTTTTCAAATCCTCTTCTATCCCAGCTAAAAGTATGTGTGATTTGTCCAGGTTGGCCACTAAACCTGAGACAAAACTAAAATAATTGATAGCTTCCATCATTCTGTGTATAGACTTTATGTTGCCTTTACAGAACAACATTAAGTCATGTGGAAAAACAAGATGAGTTAGCTTAGTGATTTTGCACATAGGATGATAATGAATGTCTGGCAGGTTACCCATTTTTCTCTGAACTCTTGACAGATATTCCATAACCAACACAAAGAGAAGAGGAGACATAGGATCTCCTTGTCCGAGCCCTCTCTTTCCTTCAAAATATCCATAGCCTTCTCCATTAACTTTGACAGTGAAAGAAGTTGATGTTACACATACCATAATGAGCTTTATGAATGGTATAAGAAATCTATAATCTCTGAGTATCTCTTCTAAAAAACCCAACTAACCGTATCATACGCCTTCTTAAGATCAATTTTCATTAAACACCTAGGTGTAGTCTTCCTATTATAGTGTCTCAACAATTCATGGCATATTAGTGTGTATGAGAGATCTCCCTTCAGTGAATGCAGCTTGGTTGTCAACAACCAAGGCAGAAAGTGCTTCCTTGAGTCTCTTACTGATTACCTTTGAGATGCATTTGTAGATTATTACAGCATGAAATTGGTCTAAACTGACTGGCGAGCTGAGGGTTTTCCACCTTTGGAATCAGTGCAATATTTGTTGAATTGATCTGAGTTAGGAGTTGGCCACGGTCAAAAAAATCTAGAATTGCAGTAGTCAGTGATGTCGTCCAAGTCATACCCTCTATTCGAGGTGGTGAAACGATCGATGCAATAATAATACCCAATAGATTCGGGGTCGAATTCCACAGGGAGCTATGAGATTGGGATTAGTGGAATATATTTTGACTAAGCACGTGAGGTATCTAAATTGCACTTCCACAAATATGGTTGTGTTTTACTTCTAAAATTATGCTAAATATTGCAATTCTAAAAATATGAAACTAGAAATATTGTTTTTGGTTGGTTTTTAAATATTGTAAAAAGACCTGGGGCTATATTATAGCTATCAACTCTCTATTACCCACTCAATACCTCTCGGTAAGAGAGTGATTTTGTCCAATTTGGCTTTCTCAAATCCAAATGGGTATTAAACAAACCAGTTGATAAATTGCTCAAGTCGGGTTTTAGTATCTCTAGGTTTGACCCTTTAATTGGGACTATCAATCTCTGTATTTCATCCCAAATAATTGTTAGCCAAGTTTTCCTAGACTAAGTTTCTCTTTCTCAAGTGAACACCAAGTCATGAAACAGGCATGAACTAATGTTTGCAACCATTAATTCTACAATAAAAGCAAGAACAGGGTTTAAATAATCAACACCCAACCATAAACAAGCCATAAATTAAATAACCATTAGGTTTACACACTAGGGTTGGGTCACAACCCTAGTTAGAAGTTTAGCTACTCATTCTTGGAATAGAAGAAACGAAAGAAGAAATGATAATTAAACTCATATTCAAAGATTAGAAGGCAAAAATCTAATGTTTAATCACTAAAGTAAGCTAAAGTTGCCTAAAGCGGTAAAGAAAAATGGCCACAGATGTTCAGATATTCAAAACTTTACCTAATTTAATGAAAGAAGTCTATTTATACAAAGCTGGAATTTTCGAACAAAGATGCCCTTTCAGAGGTTCTGCGGCCGCACAATTCCATGTGCGGTCCGCACTGCTTCTTCAGTCTTGGCAGGAGCTTGGTCTGCGACTGTATAATTCTGGACTGTGGCCGCATGTCACTTGTTTTTCGGTCCGCACAAAACTGAGTGAAACCGCACAGGCCCTTTCTGCGGACCGCACAAATCTGAGTGTGATCGCATGGCTGGCTTCTGCGGCCATAAAATAATCGTGCGGTCCGCATAACCTTGAGGCTTGAACTGGGACTTCCCAGAACTTGAACTCTAGCATAACTTCTGCGGCTGCACAATAATTGTGCGGTCCGCACATTGCTCTTGGGCTCTGTTGGATTTCCTTTGCATTCTGCGGCCGCAGAAGGAATTCTGCGGTCCGCATATTAGCCTTTTGCCTACTTTTTGTTCTTGAGTTAGGATTTCATCTTTATGGCTCCTTTTCCAATACTCCTGCATTTAAGCACATTTCATCAGTTTTTGGGAATACAAATAAGCACTTTTGGACTAAAACGAAAGTAAAAAGGTGCTAATAAATTGTCAAAATCCGAACTTATCAACTCCCCCAACTTATGTTTTTGCTTGTCCTCAAGCAATTAAAGTAATTCCCCACCTCCACAAGTTAAGAGCTTTTCCAACTAATCTAAGGTGTATCAAACACACATCAATAGGGACCAACAATTACCCACAACACTTATAAATTATCAACAAGACAATGATTTGAAGTTTTAAGCACCAACAGTTCTAATGTGACACTTGAGCATCAAGAGTTGACTTTATTGATCTAGGAAGCTCGCTCTTTCATGTAGGTCATTGCGGATCCCAAACTCCTCCTAATCTTCTCTCTGTTAGCATATCTCACTTAAGAATGTAGCACTCAATTCAAGGATTTGTGAAAAGTTCCCTCATGTCTCTCAAAAGAATGTCACAAGTACGGCTTTAAGTACCATATGCTTTCCCCTCATGTAAATCACCACTAATGTAAGTTCACTTGGCTTGAAATCACGTAGGGCTTTTCCGGAATGTAATGAAGGATTTTGGACAAAGGTAGGGAATGTTGGAATAGAAACGGGTTCATCTTTCCTTAAGCACTCCATTTTTCTCTTTTTTGGTTCATGTTTTCCCGACTCTTTGAGTCATTTTCTTTTTCCTTAGGGGAACTAAAGAGACTTAACATCACTCTTTTCATTCATGATGTTCATTTTCTCCTTCTTTGTTTTCTCCATGCTTTGCATCATTACCTTTCTTTGAATCCCTTCAACTCTTCACTTTATTCACTTTCTTTTTTTGCATTTTTCTTTTGTTCTTTCTTTCTTTTTCTTTGCCTTTTCTTTTCTTCATTTCTTCTATTTTTGTGCCTTGATACCACTTTCAAACTCCTCATCTCTCCCCCAAACTTTTCTTTTTCGCCAATTGCTTCTCAAGAGTGTTAAGGAGAGCTCGGGTGCCAAGAGAGGGTCACTACACAACGGGTAAAGGCTTGTAATGTGGTTATCAAATGAGAAAGGTCTTAGGCTCAAATGGGTTGACTAGGGATAGCAACGTTGGTGGGACATGGAAAATTTCAAGCGGGTCAAGGAGAGCCTACAATCACTTCTCAAGCCAAGCAAAACTTAGAATTTCGCCTAGAAACACATTCGGGGCAAGTTCCAGACCATTCGCACGGGTACTTGGACTTGCAATAAAAATCTCACTTCTCACACAACCATATTGGTAAAGAGAATAGAGTCGAGCGCCCACAACAACCATCTTCAAGATTGAAAATCACTAATGGTTCAACTAAACCACTCCTGATTGCTTAAGTCAACACAAGAGTCGAAATGTCACTAAATAGAGCTATTTCTTTCCATGAACTTGTTTTTAATCATAAGCACGTAGTTAAGTGTTTTGGTACCAATTGAAGCATGCTCGACTCTTCTACTTCAGCTCAATTAGGTCTTTTTATTCATTATTACTACTATTCTAACTAAAACATCAAAAACGGACTCAATCCCTTAAGAAGGTTGTCACGCCATCCATTGTTGGGAAGAGTCACCCGGTTCACACAAAAACCACCTTTGGAAAGAATCGTGGAATTAAGAAAACCAAAGGCTTACTGATCACTTAAACATGAAAAGAAACTATTAAATTAAAAAGAAGGTATCAAAGTAAATAAGAAGTTATAGATTAAACATCAACCACTAAGAAAGCAAAATAAAGAAGCTATAGAATAAACTACTGAAAGCATAAATGAAATGAATATACAAGATGAGAGAGAAGAAAGGAATATATACATCAATAGAGAGAGAAGAATATATATATAAATGAAAAGAAGAAAATGTTATCAGTTATTTACAGGCCAATGTCATTAAAATCAAATAAACTCCACCCCCCTCCCGAATAAAAGTAAGCATTGTCCCTAATGCTTAACAAAATAAAATCAAGGAAGGGAAAGAGTAAAGAGGACTCCCTATGTGGTCTCGGTGTCCATAGCAGCATCACCACCCTCAGGTTCCTCCAACTGTATCTCGTCATCTTCTGCTCGGGGAGTAGCTGGGTTGGTGAACATTTGTAACACCGCCTCAGCAGTGTGGGCAGCGAGGTCTGGCTCCTCAGACTGGCCAGCTGGTGCCTCTGATGCTGATGGTGCTGCTGGAGCTGACTCCATCAGCAAGTCAAGTGGAAGATCTCCAGCTGCTGCTATCTTGGTCACCTCCCGTCTCAGCTTGTCAAGTGACTTCTTTGAAACCTAGGATTTCCTCATCTTCTTCACCTGCTTCCCAAGCTCCTCAATTGCTGTCACATCTGCCACCAGGGTGTCCATAATAGTCTTCTGACGCTAGAATCTACTTCAAAGTCTCCTCCACTGTCGAAGGAATCTATGGAGCTGGGGCATATGTCTGAGCTGTAACAGCACTGGATAGGTCAGACATCTTTGCAGTAGCTGTCTGCATCCAGTTGTTGATACTTGCCAGAGTCTGGGAGACTGTCAGCGAAGTAAGTGGATAATTGGAAGATGAAGGCACTGAAGCTGATGGTGGCCCTGAAGATGGAGGTGGAGGTATAGCAATCGTACTGCTAGAAGGCCCGGCTGAAGTGGTAGGCATGTCAGCTGAAGGTATGGCTGCTGAAGCTGTAGCTACTACTGAAGGCTCTTCAGACTGGCCCACGGTAGTAGATGGCTGACCTTGTTCTTCGGGTTCTTCGGGTCCTTCAACGAGTACCATGTGAAGGGCTACTTTGCCCGAAACTTTGTATCAAAGTTCCTTGACTCAACTCCGGCATCCGTAAGATATTCTGTGATGTTGTTTGGATACGGGTAGGAACTCTCACCCTGACTATCAATTAGAGAAGTGTTGGCCGACATGATGGCACCCACATTGATTGGGTACCTGGCCATGATGGAAGCAACTAAGATAGCCCGACGTATTGGAAGAATGTTTTCATTTCTGCTTGGGTCTATTCGAAGGCATACAAATGTTTTCCAACCCTTGGCTTCAAAGTTGAGGGTGTTCCGCTGAACGGGAAACCCTGCTGCGATCCATGGTGGTGGTGGTCCTGGAGCTGTTAATATCTCGGCTAACCAAGGGCGAGCCCCATCACCCAATCGAAACTTTTCTAGATATTGAACCAACTCCATATCCTCGAGCCCCAAATATGTGTTTAGTGAGGTTTGATCAAATCGAACTTTCAGATTCCTCACCTCAGACCCCTTTTTGACATGCGCCACATTGGCGTAGAATTCCCGAACTAAGTTCTCCTTGGCATCCATTACGCTTTGAGTGAACCATGTCCACTCTTTTCTCTCCCAAAACTGTCTTGCCACGTTCGGGTTGTATCTATCCAAATCCTTCAAATCAAATTTACGCTCGAGAGTGAGCGATCTTTGAGTCCACCATTCTCGGAACTTGTTGAAAGCAGTCAGGCTCACAAATCTGTCCTCCCAAACCTCCTTCTTCTTCGACCTCTCTAGGCCAGCAACTCGGGTATCACCCCCTCGGCCGTCATCAGGCATATCATCATCATCGTCAATTGGGATAAGTGTTGCGGGGGCATGTGAGGAAGAGGGCTCTGAACCGTGGCTGTCCTCTTCCAAACACTCAAAAGAGCTAGCTGAGGAGGAAGGCTCATCTCTGAGTTGTAGTCTACCCGGAAACTGTTTTGTTGAGATTGTGCATCGGGTTGCTCTTGCACATAATTGCCCTCTGAGGCTTCTCTAGACAGGAAATATCCACTGGACTCTGCAGGCTCTGAGGCTTTCCCGATAGTTGCCTTCTTGTTTATCACTTTTTGGACAGAGAGTGGTAGGTTGCTCTTGCCTCGGCCTCGGAGGGTTCACCCCTCCCTTATCACCTCTACCTCGAGATCTCACATTGTTTGCAATATGCAGCAACAAGATTCAGTTAGAGTTCAAATTCATTGTATTAGACAGTTGCAGACAGTTGCAGAACAAACCTACAAAAACCAGATACGGCTAAAGAAGTGCGGTCCGCACAATAGTGAGTGCGACCGCACATGAGAAAGTGTGGACTACACAATTTTGAAGTGTGCGCAGCCCTGATTCTGCAGTCCGCATAATTTCTTGTGCAATCGCACAAATGAAATACGGACCACACAATTCCTAGTGCGGTCGCACAATGAGACCTCAAAATTGTCAAGTCTCTGAAGACGGAGAAATGATCGATCTACGACCGCACATACTTTTCTGCGACCACAGTCCAAAATCTACGGACCGTATAATTTTGAGTGTGGTCCGCACAATCAGCTATACCAAAATGCCCTAACTAAGGATATGCGGACCGGACAATTTCTTGTGTGGCCGCACAATTCAAATAAAAAATGTTGTAACCTTAAGTTCCATACTTAGCAAGAAAATTGGGCATGATAATGGCAATTTAGACATAGTAAACTAGTTACCCATCCCCCAATTAGCAAGTAGGAAGTTACCCAATGCACATGATTAGGGCTAAAAAATAACCAAACTACTACGAACAAAAATTAAGAAATTTAAAAAAAATTTAAGGATTAATTGAACATACCAATAATATAGTGATGCAAGGAAGAGATTAAGATGATGAAATGAGCTTGATTCAGATGAAAGTATTGTGCTTGTCTTTGTGTGAAGTTTTCAGAGTGCATAAAGTTTTAATTGAATGAGGAAAATCACTATTTATACTTATTTCCATGGCTTAAGTTTTAAGAGATGAGTGCGGCCACACAATTTCATGTGCGGTTTGCACTCTGAACAGTTTCCTCTTGAAGATCTGCGATCCGCACAATAGTGAGTGCGACCGCAGATTGTGATGCGGACCGCACAATTCCTTGTGTGGCTGCAGAATGGCCATTTTCTGATAGACAAACTTTAGAGAGTGTGCACATTTGACTTTCTAGTTTTGCGGTCCACACAAGATTTGTGCGGGCATAGAGTCCACTCTGCTATAGCACTCAAATTTGTGCAGTCCGCACATTTTCCATACTTAGCAAAAAAATTCTGGGCACAGTCCCTACAAAGCACACTCATTCTTGCATACACTTCAAAACCAGTTAGCACAAAACAAGACCTATCTAAAGAACAAGGAAAAGACACACGGGTTGCCTCCCAAGAAGCGCCTGATTTAACGTCGCGATACGACGCAGATTACCAATCACTTGAAATGAAGAACCACCACAACGTGGCCATCAACTTTTCCAAGATAGTGCTTCACCCAGTGTCATTGACTCTAAACAACTCATCATTCTTAGTTTTCAAGTCCAAAGCTTCAAAGGGTGTCACACCAATAACCTCAAACGGGCCACTCCATTTAGACTTCAACTTTCCCGAAAACATCCGTAGCCGAGAATTGAACAATAGCACAAGATCACCTTCTTTAAACTCCTTGTTCTGAATGTACTTGTCATGTAGGTACTTCATCTTCTCCTTGTATGAGGATTAACTTGTATATGCATGGTGCCGGAACTCATCTAGCTCATTCAATTGTGCCACCCTTAAGTTGGCGGCGACATCCCATTCAAGGTTCAACTTTTTCAAAGCCCGCATGGCCTTATGCTTAAGTTCCACTAGAAGATGGAAAGCTTTTCCAAACACCAACCGGTATGGAGACATTCTAATCGGTGTTTTGTAAGCTGTCCTATAAGCCCATAAAGAATTATCAAGTTTCTTTGACCAATCTGTCCGGTTGGCATTCACTGCCTTTGACAAAATACTTTTTATCTCCCGGTTGGAGACCTCCACTTGACTACTTGCTTTAGGATGATGGGGGGGTCGTAACTTTGTGAGTGATACCATACTCGGTGAGTAAGGTGTCGAAAATGCGAACCCCCATCATTTATGATAGCCCTTGGAGTACCAAATCTTGTAAAGACATTCTTCTTCAAAAATACCACCACACTCCTCGCTTCATTGTTGGGAAAAGCAATGGCCTCAACCCATTTAGACACATAATGAACCGCGACTAGGATGTAGGTGTTTCCACAAGAGCTCACAAACGCACCCATGAATACAATACCCCACTCATCAAAAATATCTATCTCCAAAATGGTGGTGAGGGGCATTTCATTTTTCTTTGATATTCCACCGGCCCTTTGGCATTCATCACAACACTTGACAATGTCACTAGCATCATTGTAGAGAGTGGGCCAATAGAAACCGCAACTTAAGACTTTGGCCGTTGTTCTTGCTTCACCGTGGTGACCACCATAAGGCGAAGAGTGGCAAGCCCCAAGAATTTCACTTTGCTCCTCCTCCGGTACAAATCTTCTAATAAATCCATCCGTGCAAATCCGGAAGAGGTACGGTTCATCCCAATAGTAGTCTTGACAATCCCGTTTGAGCTTCTTCCTTTGGTTTGAAGAGAACTCAACCGGAATGATTCCACTCACAAGACAATTTGCCAAATTCGCGAACCAAGGCATCTCCTTCATAGATATAGCCAAAAGTTGCTCACCGAGGAAAGAATATTTAATTCAAGGCCATCATGCGGCCTCCCCTCCTCCTCCAAATGAGACAAGTGGTCTGCCACTTGATTTTTCACTTTCTTTCCGATCTTGGATGTCAATGTCAAACTCTTGCAATAGAAGTACCCATCTCATCAAACGGGCTTTAGAATCTTTCTTGCTCATGAGATAGCTAAGTGTCGCATGATCCGTATGAATAGAAGTTGTCAATTTGAGCTTGAGCAATTCAAATGCCTTCATGCAATCCTCGTTGAAATGGAATTTGGCATCCTTTTCCAAAAGCTTACACAAGGGGTTCGCCACTTTGGGAAAATCCTTGATGAAACAGCGATAGAACCCCGCATGACCAAGAAACTCCTCACTCCCTTCATGGATGTTGGAGGTTGAAGTTTAGAAATGACCTCTATTTTCGCCTTGTCGACCTCAATGCCATTCTTTGAAATTTTGTGGCCAAGGACAATGCCTTCCTCAACCATGAAAGGACATTTCTCCAAATTCAATACCAAGTTCGTCTCTTCATATCTTGCCAATACTTTGTCCAAATTTGCTAGAAAATCATCAAAAGAATCCCCGGCCACTGAAAAATCATCCATGAAGACTTCAAGAAAGTCCTCCACCGTGTCCGTGAAGATAGCCATCATACACCTTTGAAAATTTGTCGGTGCATTGCACAACCCAAATGGCATCCGTGAGAATGCGAAATTACTATAAGGACAAGTGAATGTAGTCTTCTCTTGATCCTCCAGAGCAATAAGAATTGGATTGTAGCCAGAATACCCATCAAGGAAACAATATAAAGCACGGCCGGCCAACCTATCAAGCATTTGATGAAGGAAGGAAAGTGGGAAATGATCCCTCCTTGTGACTTTGTTAAGCTTGCGATAGTCCATACACACTCTCCACCCGGTCACCGTTCTTATAGAAATCAACTCATTTTTGTCATTGGTGACCATTGTCATGCCCCCTTTCTTAAGGACACATTGCACTGGAAAATTCCACGAACTATCTAAAATGGGATACACAACCCCGGCATCCAACCACTTGATGATGTCCTTCTTGACAACCTCTTGCATGGCTTCATTGAGTCTCCTTTGATGTTCAATAGATGGTTTGGAACCTTCCTCCAAGATGATCTTGTGCATGCAAATACGGAGCTTATCCCCCGAATATCACCAACGTCCATCCAATAGCTTTCTTCCTCTTTTGTAGCACCGCCAAAGTGGAATCTACCTGTATGTTAGTCAAACAAGAGGAAAGAATAACCAATAGATCCGGGGTCGAATTCCATAGGGGGCTATGAGATTGGGATTAGTGGTATATATTTGGACTAAGCACGTGAGGTATCTATATTGCACATCCACAAATATGGTTGTGTTTTACTTCTAAAATTATGCTAAAGATTGCAATTCTAAAAATATGAAACTAGGAAATATTATTTTTGGTTGGTTTTCAAATATTGTAAAAAGACCTAGGGCTATGACATTCGCCTAGGTGTTTGCCAAACGGGTTGTGAACTTTATGACTTGTTTCATTGGTCGGGGTGTATTATAGCTATCAACTCTTCAATTACCCACTCAATACCTCTCGCTAAGAGAGTGATTTTGCCCAGTTTGGCTTTCTCAAGTCCAAATGGGTATTAAACAAATCAGTTGATAAATTGCTCAAGTCGGGTTTTACTATCTCTAGGTTCAACCCTTTAACTAGGGCTATCAATCTCTTGATTTCATCCCAAATTCTTGTTATCCAAGTTTTCCTAGACTAAGTCTCTCTTTCTCAAGTGTAGACCAAGTCAAATAGACATAAACTAATGTTTTCAACCATTAATTCTACAATAAAAGCAAGAACAAGGCTAAATAATCAACACCCAACCATAAACAAGTCATAAAGTAAACACCCATTAGGTTTACACACTATGGTTGGGTCACAACCCTAGTTAGAGGTTTAGCTACTCATGCTTGGAATAGAAGAAACAGAAGAAGAAATGATAATTAAACTCATATTCAAAAATTAGAAGGCAAAAATCTAATGTTTAATCACTAAAGTAAGCTAAAGTTGCCTAAAGCAGTAAAGAAAATGGCTACAGATGTCTAGATATTCAAAACTTGACCTAATTTCGTGAAAGAAGTATATTTATACAAAGTTGAAATTTTCGAACAAAAATGTCTTTTTGGAGGTTCTGTGGCCGCACAATTCCATGTGCGGTCCGCACTGTTTCTTCAGTCTTGGCAGGAGCTTGGTCTGCGGCCACATAATTCTGGTTTGCAGCCGCATGTCACTTGTTTTGCCGTCCGCACAAAACTGAGTGCGACCGCACAGGCCCTTTTTGCGTAGCGCACAAATCTGAGTGCGGCCTCATGGCTGACTTCTGTGGCCACACAATAATTGTGCGGTCCGCATTTCCTTGACGCTTGAACTGGGACTTCTCTGAACTTGAACTCTAGAATAGCTTATGCGGCTGCACGATAATTGTGCGGTCCGCACATTGCTCTTGGGTTGTGTTGGATTTCCTTTGCATTCTGTGGCCGCAGAAGGAATTCTGCGGTCCGCACATTAGCTTTTGTCTACTTTTTGTTCTTGAGTTCACTTTACTCCTTTGTGAGTTAGATTTCGTCTTTATGGCTTATTTTTCAATACTCCTGCATTTAAGCACATTTCATCAGTTTTCGGGAATACAACTAAGCACTTTTGGACTAAAACGAAAGTAAAAAGGTGCTAATAAGTAGCCAAAATCCCAACTTATCAGTCACCTCCACCCCCAATGGGCCATTATGCCTTATAGAACCCACTACCATATCCATCCGGACCTGGACTCTTAGTTTCCTCAATGCTAAACATTGCTTCTTTGACTTCAGCAGTTGTGTATGGCCTCACCAGCTTCAGTTGTTGTGATATAGTCAAAGTATGTCCATTTTTCATAAAGCTCTAAAAAGATGCTATTCAGTTACCCCTTTTAGTCCCTTGTAGCTCCTGGTAATTTCCTACAAACACAACTGCTATATCTTGTTGATCTGTCACCATTCTACCAAGCTTGTCTGTCAACTAAAGAACTGCTTGTTGCAATTTCCTGTGTTTGATCAGAGAGAAAAAAATATGTTGTTATCATCACCTAATTTGAGCCATATGTCTTTACTTCTTTGTCGGAGGTAAACCTCATCAAGATAGGATGACCTCTTGAACCTTTAAAAGAGATCCTTCTCTGCCTGCTGAATCCTAGTATCAAGAGGATTTCTATGCAGTTCTGCTTGTATCTTTGCAAATGCTAACCTGTCTTCATCTACCCTTGCTACAATGTCACTGAAATATCTTCTACTGAAACTTATAAATTTTACCTTCAACAATTTCATCTTCTTCAAAACGTGAAACATGTTGCACCCTTGGATTGATTGCGTCCAGCCTTCCTTAACTACCTCCAGGAAATCTAGATGTGACCACACATTACAAAACTTGAAAGAGGGCTTGTTCTTCCTTTATGCACTATATGGAGTCAATTTTAAAGGGCAATGATCACTAATATTTTCTGGTAGGAGTTGTGCTCGAAAACTAGCCATGATATTTAGCCATGCTGATTTGATGAAAGCCAGCCAATTCTTAACATAATCCTGCTATACCCATGTCTATCATTACAAGTGTATCGACTACCGATCGTGGGGAATTCAAGTAGTCCACAATTTCAATGCATTTATGAAATTTAGAGATCTCAGCCATAGTAACAGGTGTACCACCTATATTATCCTCCAGGTTTAAAACCGATTTAAAATCTTCCACCACATCTAAGGATGTGTCATTCCATTAATCACTCCTTCCAGATAACTCCATAGAGTCCTCCATTCCTCTTTTGTATTATGTGCATATAAAAATGTCATTATGTAAGGAGTTTGTAAACTCACATGATTAATTTGACATGTGATTGCCTACGCACACATAGTCAGTAAATAACTTTAAAACACTCAGGTCTCCAAGTCACCCAAACTCTCCCATTATAATGTTCAGCTAAGTTTATGATACACCCCCCAACCACCAAAATGTTTGTTGGCTAGTTGATCCACCTTGCTTACCTTTATTTTAGTTTTTAACAATCCTATCAAACCAATATCCTCTTTATTACAAAGGAGTTTGATTTCTTTTTTCTTGTTAGGAGCATTCATGCCCCTAACATTCCAACACATGAGATTATCCATGTTCAATGGGAGAGTTAGGCTTCCCTCCACATTCATACCATTACTGAATTTTTTGATGCAAATTAAAGCTCCTAACATCCTCGTTCACCAATGTCGAGAACGTATTCTGATGTTCTTTTGCTCTCCCCTTACTAGCATTGTGTTGTTTCCAGTTTGTATTCTTAGCAGTGTGTTGAGGAGTGACCCATCCGTCCTTTTCCTGTGTCTCCTTTTTTTGATTAGTCTCTTCGGGTATTGGTCGGGTCTTTTTATTTTGCACTTCCCCTGTAAAACCTCCATTTACATTAGCTTATATATTATTCTCTTGTGCTTGCACATTAGGAGGAGGTTGTTGCACTTTCTTAGCTCTATATATTTGTTCATCATGGCCATACTTCTTGCAAATTTTACATAGAATTGGCTTCCAATCATATTGCACCTTTTGTTCCATAAATAGGCCTCTTTCTTTTCTGAAATACACTTTATCTGGCAGATGAGTATCCATTTCAACTTCAATAAGTAGTCTGGCGAAGCTCAATCCTACTTTCTTCTTAGTGTGGCTATCAACCATCAATGGCTTGCCTATTAAGCTTCTAATTTTGCTCAAATCTTTTGAGCTCTAATATTTGAACTCAAGTCCTGGCAATTTAACTCAAATAGGGATAGTATATAACTCTTCACGTGTAAATTCCATATCCGGATTTCAAGCATTCACAATGAAAGGTTTGTTATCGAAATGGTAGATTCCTCCCTCTAGAACCTCATTTTACCAATAGACAACCCTTACTAGAACTATGCCATTTTTTAACATAGATACCTTATCAGTTCCATGCTTCCCCCATAGGCGTCGAACATACCCATTCAAAATTGCGAAATGAGGATGAGCCCCTAGCACATAGTAAACTACAGTGGATTTCCAGTACTGCAGTTCAGAACTTATGTCCTCTGTGTCAATTTCACAAACTACATAATCAAGTTTAAAACCAACATCCGCTACCTTTGCGATGTCGAAGTTATCCCAAATTGGATCCTTTTGAATTTAGCTCTGGTGAAGCCTCAACCTCATTTGCCCACATCAATTTGCTTTGGCTGGACCCTAATTGAACCACATCCGTCCACTTTTGTTGAGATTTTGAAGTTCCTTCCCTAATTACTGATTTCGGCGATCCAATTTGACTTGGAGTGGGCACTTTTCCATCAAACTCCTTAGTGATTGTTGCCCCTGTTACTGTTTTATCAGTTGCAGTAACTCCAATCGAGGTTGTTGGACCCATTCTTCCCTTCATTTGATCATCCTTCTTCCGTGTTGGTTTGCGATGGATTCCTGAGCCATAATTGCCTTCTGAGAGGGGTTCCTTGCTCTATTCCCCATGGATGGCGCACGGTTAGGCTAACATGCCCTGAGAGAGAAAAAAGCCCCTCCGTATTTCTTAAAGACAGTAGCTTTTCCTTCTGCATTTAAAGACATGTAGTATGATGTATATTACTATATGCTCTGCAGTCAGGGAATGAGACAGAAATGTTGTTGCAAGGAAGCAAAATTTGGGTAGACCAAAGATTTGAAGTAATAGTCAAACTAACAAATTTACTCCTATTATGACCAAAAACAATATTTGCATATCAACTGTCAAATCATGGAAGTTTCTTCTTCTTTTTTTTTTTTTTGTTAAAAGGGAAACATATTATTGAAGTACTAAAGGGTTACGGTAGAGCTACTGGTTACATGATCACTATCATGGATAGTGAGTGTACTAAGGTTACCAAGACTTGTTAATTATTACAAATAGATACTGATACTATTCTAGTAGTGGTTAGACCTGCTTTGTCCACTTGAATTGTTGCCAAAACAGATTCTGAAGGGGCTGCCATAACAAACAGGTGATTACTCATGGCTTGCTTGGAACCTTGTCTTGCCAAAACGTGGGCTGCTTTGTTACCTTCGCGGAAGCTATGCCGGACCACTAAACTCCCCAACCTCCTCAATTGGTACCTGCAGGAATCAATAGTTGTTTGATAAGTCACGTGATTTTGCTCTAATAATTCTATGGCTTCAACTGAGTCAGTTTCCACTTTAATTGGGAACAAATTATGATGTGTTGCCAGTTGAAGCCCTTGCTCTAGGGCTAATAGTTCCGTATGGATGTGATTAATAGCAAAAAACGTTTACTGTAACCAATATCCATTCACCCGTAGAGTTCCTCATGATGCCCCCAAGGCCTCCCATATGTTCTTTATCAAAGAAGGAGCCGTCTGTGCTTAACTTGTAATAGCCCATGGTAGGCGGATTCCACTTGATATGGACTATTTTATTGGGGGCAGGACTATATGTTGGCCCCATGCAGTACTTGTATTCCATAGATCTTGTGAAAACCTTCTGTGCATCAAGAAACATAGATGTACTAAAAACATTGTGGTTACGATTTAACCAAATGTGCCATAATGCAAATAGGAGGAAATCAGACCAATCTAAGGGATGGACTTGGAGAGGGAGATTTGTGTCCCTTAGCAGCTGTAGCCGGTGGTGATCATGGTAGGGTAAAACATGAGTATTGAAACCCAGGTCCAGCCAAAATTTCTTAGCTATGTGGCATTCCATAATGATGTGGTGGATAGTTTCATCAGCGGAGTTACAAATGGTACAAGTAGGATCAATGGTAATGCCAATGTGTTTTAAGTGAGCATTGGTGGGTAACATGTTATAGGAACAAAGCCAAAGAAAGAAGTTAATTTTGTTAAGGGTGTTTCGGGACCATATCCAATTAAAATTAAAGCTACTAGGGGGGGGGGGAACTAGCATGGAGTAGACAGAACTCATGGAAAAAAATACCATTTTTATTTAAGGACCAATAAGCAGTGTCTTTCCTGGAGGGGGATAGGGCAATGGATGAGGCTTTATGGGTAATCTCATCTAAATATTGTATGGAACACCTAGACCAATCCCAAGTATGGCCATTCCATATGTGGGAAAGTTTAAGACCCATATCCCCTTGGTTCATAGGACTGTAGATTAGAGCAATATTTACCCCCTTTAAAAATATTTCCCCAGATGAAGGAGTGGGTAGATTTCACGACCCAAAATCCCTCCGAAGGAGTCGTGATGGCACCTAGTCTCCAAGACTAGGTAAGCCTAACATTAACAGAAATAACGACAATATTTACTAACTTCGAACAATTCCGAAATAGAAATCTCTGAACAATTTATAATCCCAAAACCGGTAGTACAAGTCATAAGCCTTTCTAGGAGTAGTTGTACAAAATGAATACATCACTGTTTTAGAACAAAAGGAAACAATGGAAATAAGTACAATAGAAGGTGACTCCGAGACCTGTGAACGCAACAACAGGTTTACCTTGAGTCTCCACAGCAATGATCCGCACAACTACTAACGACCGAATACCTGGATCAGTACAAAAATGTACAGAAGTATAGTATGAGCACACCACAGCGGTGCCCAATAAGTATCAAGACTAACCTCGGTGGAGTAGTGACGAGGAATAGTCAAGACACCTACTGGTCTAATAAGCTGAACAAGATATGACATACAACTAAGAAGATAAAGATAACAAAGTAACGCCAATAGCAGGAAGAAATCAAATTACAAGCAGTAGAGACGATAAGGGGAAAACACGGATGGTAACGAAAAGTAACTAAGTAAATTAAGACCAACCTAGCTGGGATACAGACAAGTAAAAATGTGCTCAAATAAGGAAAGCGATGTTCACTCAAGCAATCGCATCATTCCTAATACACAATTCCGACCATCCCAATCCTCGAAGTGTCATATAAAAATCACAACTTCCAAACCTTTAACACACATGGCACCTTGTGCCCACATATTTCCCTTTCACTTTACACGGCAAAATTCACGTCCTACTCAATACATCATATCCGTATCAACTACTAATTAAGATGTTCAAGAAGTTCCATCTATATTTCATAAAGTAATTTTACAGTTTCTAGACCAAATAGGAAACCGCGAGAAAGAGGAAGTTATTTTTATTTTTTTGAAACCATTTGAGTGAAGAAAATAACATTTTCGAATAAAATTCAAAATCGAATAGCTATTGCATTTAATATTTATTAAGTTAAAACATAATAACATTCATTTTTAAATAAAATAGAGGAAAACCTTAGGCAAGTGAAGAAGATTAAGCTAGGGAAGCAATTGAAATAAAATATAATGATTATTAGAAATAGTAGATCTAAAATATACGGCGAGTTCTAACTTAAAGGCACACAAGGAAGCATGATATTAATTCCTTCATTTTAAATCACGATATTACGAACGACTCTGCAGGGCAGGAGGAAATGACTCAACGTAGTAAATTTACTTTGAAAATTAATTCACGAGAATAATAGTATTAGGAAAAGAACTCAGGAAATGACGGCAAGTCAATATTTCAATGACAATAACTCCATCCTCAAAACTCAGTGAAAACTAGAAATACAAATTATCAAAGTCTTACACGAAGGAACTAAAGTCGATACAGTAATACAGGGGATACCAAAATACAAGATATGTTGCGGCGCGCAACCCGACCCCACCATATAATATCAATTAACCCTTATTCCTCCTCAATATATCATCCTTATTCCTCCGTTGCGGCGTCCAACCCTATCCCACTGTACAATATCAATATCATAACAATAAACATAATATGTCGCGGCGCGCAACCCGATCCCACCATATAATATCAATTCACCCTTATTCCTCCTTAATATATCACCCTTATTCCTCCTGTTGTGGCTTGCAACCCGATATCACCGTACAACATTGTGATGACCCAAAAGGTCATCTTATGTTTTAGAACTCGATCCCGTATTCCATGGCCTTCAAAACATTATTTTATTCCTCCTCGATTTACGTGCAGTCCGAGCGCATTTTCGGAACTCCTTTATGTTGAACATTGATAAAAATAATAATTTTGTGCCTTTAAAAGTTGATTTAGTTGACTTCGGTCAACGTTTTAAGTAAACGGACCTGGACTCATATTTTGACAGTCCCGTGGGTCCGTATCAAAATATGGGACCTTGACGTATGCCCCGAATCAAATTTCGAGGTCCCTAGCTCGAGAAATAAATTTTTGATGAAAATTGAAAGTTTGAAAATTAAATGGTTTTAAGGATTTGGTTAATGTTTGATCTTGTTCGTATCGGGCCTGTATTTTGGTTCCGGAGCCCGGTACAGGTTCGAATTAATATTTATACCTTATCTGTGAAATTTAGTGAGAAACGGAACTTATTTGACGTGATTCGAACGTCCAGTTGTGAAAATAGGAATTTCAAAGTGTTCTTAAGAATTCCATGTGATTTGGTGCTAAAATTGTAGTTCTAGGTGTTATTTTGGCGATTCGATCGCACGAGCAAGTTCGTTGATTTTTTTTGACTTGTGTGCATGTTTGGTTTGGATCCCCGAGGACTCGGGTGTGTTTCGGATGGGCTACGGAGTGAAATTGGGTTGAAAAACACTGCTGGTGCATCTGGTGTTTTGTTGTAGGCCTTTGATCTCGCAATTGCGGGATCAGGGATCGCATTTGCGACTTATGACAGGCTCGCATTTTCGAGCTTCCCATTGCAAATGCGAAGAGAAGCTAGGCTAGTGGTTATCGCATTTGCGAGGTTACCTTCGCGTTTGCGAAGGGAATCTGGGAGGGGCATGGATCGCAAATCCGATCGTTTACTCGCATTTGCGAGGTCCAATGGTCGCAATTGCAATATTTTCCTCGCATTTGCGAAAGCAGTAAAAATGTGAAGGGCCTCGCAATTGCGATGGCCCCTTCGCATTTGCGAAGCTCAGGTTGCAAATGTGACATTTACAACGGATGAAAAGAGACTTAGACAGGATTTTTCTCCCATTCTTCCAAATTTCAAACCCAAGAACCCTAGAGGCGATTTCTTCAAGACCAAATCTTCCCCAAAACTTTGGTATGTGATCCTAATCCACTTTCATTCAATTTCCTATCACCTTTTATGAATTTTCAACATAAAATCTAGGATTTCCATGGTATAAATTTGGGGGTTTGGGTAGAATTAGGGATTTTTTAGAAATTGGGATTTAGACCTCAAATTGAGGTCGAATTCCAAAACTAATTACATATTCAAGCTGGGGGATGAATGGGTGAATGGGTTTTGGTCCGAACTTCGAGTTTTGACCAAGCGGGCCCGGGGTCGATTTTTGACTTTTTGGGGGAAATATTGGGAAACCTAAATTTATGTGTTGAAATTGATTCCTTTAGCAATATTTGATGTTATTAAGTTAATTATGGCTAGATACGAGTGGTTTGGAGGTAGGATCTAGAGGAAAAGCGGTAATTGAGCAGTGAGTGGCTTGTAGATTGAGGTAAGCGTTGTGTCTAACTTTGACTCGAGGGATTAGGAATTCTTGACTTAATTGCTATGTGAAAATTCATGTGAGTGGTGTATAGGTGAGGTGACGAGTACCTATGCGCTGCCAATTTATCATCTTTGCATATTTTCTTCCCGTTCTTATTATGTTGTTTTCTTGCCTTGACGGCTACATGCTTTACTAGTATTTCCATGCTTAATTGCTATTTGTCAGATATTGTCTTTTGTTGTTGAAGGTATTATATATCCCGTAGTTTTATTGTCTCATATTATTGGCTTAAGCTGGTTTATCGGTGCTTTATGGTATATCTCGGATTGGTTTCGTTGAGTAGTGTTATTTGTGTGAAGTTTCATAATGTACAACTTTCCGTATGCTTTGGTTGAGGTTTAAATATGTGGAGAGTTTTGAGTTAAATTGTGGAATTTTTGTTATTGTTGTGTAATTGGTACTGACATGGTGGGATCGGGTTGCACGCCGCAACAGGAGGAATAAGGGTGATATATTGAGGAGGAATAAGGGTGATATATTGAGGAGGAATAAGGGTGAAATGCTATATATGGTGGGATCGGGTTGCGCGCCGCAACAGGAGTAATAAGGGTGAATTGCTATTATACGGTGGGATCGGGTTGCACGCCGCAACAGGAGGAATAAGGGTGGATAGAAATGGAGTAACAAGGGCGAATATTCATATTGATATTGATTATATGGTGGGATCGGGATGCGCGCCGCATCAGTTTATGTATCATTCTTCTACTGTGTAAGTCATTCTATAGTTTTTGTATTTCACTTAAGGATTGGTTATAGCTGGATAGTGATAAGATACTTGAGTTCTGTATTCATTCCCTGCAAGTTTCTTTTTTATCTTGTTCCGTTCTTCTTTCTGCTTTTATTATACACTGTATGCAGGTCATATTGTAATTGCCCCGCCGTAGCCTTGTGGTCCAAAGGAAATTTGCATCATGTTTAAATTCTCGCAATAATCTCTTGCATGCATCGTGTTTTAAGTTTTGCAGGTAATCCAGGAAGTAACCGTTCTTCAAACAGGAGCAACCTTCGCTCCGGTTTTCGCTCATACGATTTACACCCTACCATTATCTTACATGTAACCGATTCCCACCAATTACTCACCTTTACTCCATGATCTTTAAGATACTTGCCCTGTGATACGTCCATTACAATTTCAGATTCGCCTTCATAACTTCGCACAAACCCATCCGATACTACCTTCACAAAAGACCCTTTTCTGAGACATTCTACCATTCCTATAACAATTCCATTGGTTTCATTAACCGGTGGATCCAGAACTACACATGGCCTGATTCCGGTAAAACCAGGGATATGTAGGCAGCTCAGAGACCAGGGTGCGGCCTATATTTTTCAAAACACCCCATTCGGTCAAAATCGATCATCATTTCTTTACCCGACAACTCTTTCATCCTTCCCGTGTAAAGAGGGGCAGCTGTTGATACCCAATTTTTCCCTCGTATATTTTTAAAATGCATATATACTTTCAAAATAGTGCATGAACATCAACCAGTATTTTTTCATAATTTTCTATAATTGTTAAAAGGATTTTAATTAATTTATTCCAGCATTTTATTATCTGAATTATTACTAATTGCATCACAAATAACTTTAATAATGATTTATTACTTGATTTTATCATTTATATTTATATTAAGCTTTAATCATTTTATGCATAAGCATATTTATATCATTAGGCTATAATTGCAATAACTTTGCAATAATAGTTCTTATATGCATAATTACATTATTTACACGGAAAATGGCCTTTTATATTTTTATAATATTAAGTAATTATTTTAAATCACTTCCATGAATAAATGGCATTTTTAATCATTTATTAGCTATTTTTATAAATTATTTTATCAAATTAATTGGGTATTTAACAAATAGCCTCTTTTAATTTGATTTCTTTCGGACCTGGCCGAAATTACTACCCCAGCCCAATTAAATTAACCCATTAACCCATAACCCTATTTTTATAACCCGCCCAACCCCCAAATTCGATCCTGGTCGTTGATCTCAAGAGATCAACGGTCCAGGATATTCTTACCATTTTTAACTAACCAACAACCCCCAAACCCTAATCATTGTACCAAATCCGCCGCCCCTGAAACCCTCTCCTCCTCTCTCCTCTCTCTCACCCTCCTCTTAACCTTAGCCCACTGTCACCAGAATCCCTTCGATCCATGGGTTTCTTCTTCAACTCTAGGCCTTATCCGGCCTCCTATCTCTACTGGTGTTACGATTTTCGTATTGCTTCATGGTATCTCAAAGAGATTCGAACCTGACTTGGTTCAAATCCCTCAATTTCTCGATGAATCGGTCTGTGTTCATTCCTTTGTTTGTGAGTACTGATATCTTCGTGTTTATGGCTTCAAATCGCTGGTTCAAACTAATTTTTTCTCACCTCTATTTATTTTTTTACATAACCTAACTATTTCTGGCTAAATCTTTCAGATCTCTTTAGATCTGAAGTGGTTTGGGTTTGTTTGTTACTTTTCCTTTAAGATTCTGCTGTTTTTCTTATTATTGTTAACCGATTTTCGTTATTCCCTAAAAGCTAGGCTTTCATCTTTTTAAGTTTCTGCAAAATGTTTTAAAATGTTTAAGTGCTTAACTCCGATTTTCTTCCTTTACTTTTCGACTGATTTTCATCCCTATGTCTTTATGCCTTAGGGTTTCTAATTATTCTACTGCCTGCTCTAATGTTTGCCAGTTTATTTTGGCTCTGTCAAATAAACTAATTAATTGGTTTACTTGCTTAATTAGGGTTTGAAATTGTACTCCTTTTCAAAACTGATATCTCTTTGAAAGATTCTTACTTATTCTTTCCTTATATATGATTCATAATTAGTACTAGTTTTCTTAATTATATTACTAGCCTGATTTCTGGGCTTTTGATTATTGGGACCGACCTATAAGTGGTCACTGGACTTATTGCTAACCTTATTAAACCTCAATTCTATCCGCTAATTGATTTTATATGAGATTCTCCTTAATGTAAGTGACATTTTAATATTCTGTCCTCTTAATTGATTGATGTTTAGCCCTAATTAACTGGTTAATTGATTTTGCATACCTTATTTGTGTGCCCTTGATTTTTCCTACCTTACTTGTTTACTCTATTGTATGCTATATAATCCTTTCACCATTCTGATTTTAAAAAGACACCTACCTTACGACCACACACTGAGACACCTACGCTTACAAACACACGCTGAGACACACAAGCTCACACCTGCACTTACACTCACACAACTTGAGTTCTTTCTATCACTCTGATTTGCTGCATTGTCTAGTCGGCTGAAAGCCAAGGCTAGACTCTTGGATTCCAATTGCCTTCACCTTCCTGTTTACTTTTTCCCTAACTGGTATGCCCTAATTCCTGTTATCTTGTGTTATTCTATATGCTTATGCAGTCAGTTTTATCACAGACCTCAATATGCTTCTGTTTGGTACACGATTCCTGACCATCTCTTTCTCAACTGTTATGCCGTAGTTCTTGTTGTCTTGCTCTATTCCATGTGATTATATTATTAGTTTACTTCAAGCTTCGATATGCTTCTGTTTTCCATATGTTTGCATTCTTCCTGACTAGTATGCCTTAATTCCTGTTAACCTACTATGTTCCATATGCTTGTGTGTTTAGTTTACCTTAGCAGGTCTAGCCCATGATTTATGTTTACTTCTTTCTAGATTAATATGCTTTAGTTCGTGCTACCCTGTGTTATATGTTTGTTTGCTTGGTTACTTCAAACTTCAGCATGCTTCTGTTCAATATACGCCTATATGGTCCCACCTAGTGATAATAAATAGACTAGGTAATCTTTAGTAATGTGAAACCTTGATGGATTAAGTTGTATGCTCCCTATTCAGAACAGGTTTAGGTATTGCCAATATGTGTGGTCAGTTTTAACTGTAATTCAAGTATTTCTGCCCATGTTGTGATTGCCTTAATGCTGGTATATTATCCATGTCAGAACTAATACCAATCTACTATATATGGACTCTGTTCTGTTTGTAGTCTTGTAATTAGAACCAATTTGTTCCTAAAAAAACCAAACTGTTTTCTAAGACTGTCCCCTCCCCCTTACATATACTATTTTCAAACTTCTACTCTTAGCTATCTAGGTTCCTACCACCTCCAGTGTGAGCACTGCCTAGGCTCCCTAAGACTCCTTTGAACTCTGACACATTGGAGCTGGTTTCCAATCTCTTATGAATTCTGTGTTGAATGTATGGATCCAGTGTGAGCATTGCTCGGGGTCCTTGAGGCTCTTTGGAAACTTTGACACACTGGAAGCTTAGCTTAAGGTGTTGTGGATCTTGCTACTGTATCAAGACTATTGTGTTGAAGGCCCGGCTCTCAGGTTTATGTTGGGCCTGCTAAGGCTCCCTATAGTGTAATGAATACCTTTGTGTAATTCATTCATATTGGTCTGTAATAACGTAATAATTCTTGTAAAAACAAATATGGGGTTATTAGTAAAAGCTGGGGAGGGATTTTTATATATCTTTGTTCAAACTCGGGTAGAAATCCTGCTTAAAGGTTATTGTGTGAATGTTACTGCTCGCCTACAAATCATGCCTATAGGATCTTTTCTCACCACTTGTAATCTAGAATTCTCATACCCTGGCATACTAGAAACCCTGTTTATAGGTTGTCTTATTAAATCTGCATCAAGAACCCGTGTTCTACGCATATTCTCAATCTCAATGTGCATTAGAGATCATGCAAATAGGATCTCCTTTTTGTAAATTACTACACTTCCCTAGCAATTAGTTAACGTCTCTGCCCACATAGATTCTAGCCTATAGGAGATATATAAAAAATCAGTTTCTGCAATGTAGATATCATGCCTATAGGGAATCTAAAATCAGTTTATGCAAGGAAATAAATAAATCGGTCCCAACACCTAGAAATCATGTTTATAGGTGCTAACTGATTCTGTAAATTAGAAAGCATGTATATAGGATCTAAAGAGATAAAATTAAAGTCAGTAACTGGTTTATAAATTGTAATCGTCAATTAACAGTATTAGATACCATGCCTATAGGGTTCTGCTCTGGTCCTCACTTAGGCAAGCCTGTTGGGTAATTATGAATCATAAGTTTAAAAACTGTGATTTTTTTGTTGCTTGAAACATGCCCAGATTCAGAATATCAACAAAAATCAGTAGGCAAACTGATAGGTACTGCTGCTGCTTTAATAAAGCTGTTATGCTATATTCTGTTTATGCTCATCTAGATATCCTGCCTATAGGGTCTTAAATTGATAAAATGCTCTGTTTGAATTGCGTGCTTTTGCTGTTTATTTGTGGAGTTAACATGAGCCTTTATTTGCTCCTTATGTGACAGTCCTATTTGAATTTTGTTTGTCACTTAGTTTTCTCATTTTTAAGCAACGTAGGTGAGTCTAGATCCATCTAAAAATAGAAGTCCTAAACACCTCCAGGACTATAGGTAAGGGACGGGTAGTGCAGGCATAAGGAACGCATTAGAAGCTGCTAGAACGCTTAGGTAACAACTGAAAGATACTAATGGGGTAGTAAAGGAGATGATGACATGTGCGCTAATGCTATGCGTAACACCCCAATTTGGGGAAAGTTACCAAGTATTGCATGGAAATGATACTATAGGCTAAAAAATTTAGGATCCCTTTAACGTAATTTGTCTAAATTGTTTTGCATAAGACTAATTCACTTAATTGAGTTTGGCCGGGACCCACCATTGTGGACCTCGAGGGGTGCCTAACACATTCCCCTCAAGGTAATTTCGAGCCCTTACCAGATCTCTGGTGATGTAAACTGGTTTCATGAGTTATTTGCTTTAGGTGCCCTAACGCACCTTAATCCATTAGGTGGCGACTCTTCAAATCTCTTACCCAATCCCAAAAGGGAAGGAGTTGTCCCAAAAATGTCGAAACCCGGACTCATCGAGGAAAAAAGGGGCGCGACAGCATTGCGACTCTGCTGGGGATAATTAGGCTCTTACCATAACAAACTTGCTTTTTGGGAATTAGTCTTAAGCATGCTTTATTCTGTTAATACGTGCGCATCCTTTCCCCTTCCTTTTATCTGGATCTAATTGCCTATTTTCAAGCACTTATGATTTCCTTTACTGAGAAACTGACTTGTCTCCTTGTTTTCTTTCTTAAACGTCTTTCAATTATTAAATACCGCATTTATCATTTTTAACGTGCAAATACGTGACAATATGCTATTTATTATTTCATAAATCATGCTCAACATCATATTCCACTCGTGCGTAATCAATCCTATAGCAACGCTTGATGAGTGTTTGCGCCCTTCCTATATATCGCCCTTTAAATTCGGAAAGGCTTATTTGCGGTAAAACTAGCCGATCAGCGGTGCAGTCGACGGTTCCGTGCCTTTCCCCCTCCAGTTGTCCACTTGAGGGTAACAGTCTAGACCTCTATAGAAACCTTACTCTAATTAATTGTACATGCATCATTGTCAAACCTAGCCGGGCTAATATGTTGTCCACATAATAACCCTTTAAGACAAGCCTCGTCCAAAAGTACACCGGGGTTTCCATAATCCCAACGGACGCAACCACGATTTTGTGCATTAATTTTGGAGAAATAAGTGCCAATACGCTAATCATTGTTGTATAAATAGTCGAATCTAGAGGGGGAAAGGGTCTAACCATATTTGTTTTGCAGAAAATGAGGCACGAAGTCCCCAGGTTCGGCATGGTCCGTAACATACCACCACTATTGCTATATTGGTGGGAGGATCTTCCATCAAGTGATAAAAATCGTGTGAAAAGGATCTTGGGAAGTTTTCCTTCTCTATTGGACCTCCAACCGAACAACATGTTGATCGAAGCTGCCACAATGTTATGGGACAAAGAAAGAGTCGTGTTTCTCTTTGGAAGCATAGAAATGACCCCTCTCTTGGAAAAAATAGGGGGATTCGCTAGGCTACCTTGGGATAGTCCTGGTTTACTAGTACCAGAAAACCGCAATGCTAAGGGGTTTCTGAAAATGATGGGTCTGAGAAAGAATGAGGACTTGGAGTGCCTGAAGAAGTCTTACATACCTTTTGACTTCCTCTATGAACGATACAGTCACAGCAGATCTTATCGTATTTTTCATGACGAATTCTCCATCACTTCCTTGGGTTGGATTCACCGCAGGGTTTTTGTGTTCATCTTCTGCTTTTTGGGTATGATAGTATTCCCAATCCAAGGGGATAGAATCCACACCAGACTGGCCGTGGTAACCAAAACCTTGATATGGGATTGAGGGGCAGACATATACCATTGTCCCTATGATCATAGCAGACATATACCGGGGCTTAGAGCGTTGTCAGAAGGGGTACAAATACTTCGAAGTTTGTAATCTGCTGCTACAAGTTTGGTTATTAGAGCATCTCCAAAGAGGTCAATACCGTCAAGAGCTTCCGCGAAGGTCGTGGAATGATCCCATAGCTTTCCATCATCCTAAGAGAATGACCTATATCCCAGACAGGGTTGCTCAACCCAAGAATGCTATAGGATGGGCATAGTTTTTCAGCAATTTGACTGAGGATTAGGTTCAATGGATGTTCGAATGGGTCCCTACCGACGAATTAATCATCAGATCTAGGGATGTTCCGCGTTTGGTACTGATCGGGTTAAGGGGCACATACCCTTATGTTCCTATCAGGGTTATGAGACAGGAAGGCAGGAAGCAAGTCATACCGCGAGTTTCTAAAATGAGTCACTACAGGGCAGATATTCAGGATGACGACGTCCCATACAAATGTGAAGCTCAGCATATTTTAGCATTTGAAAATTATCGTGGAAAAGGATACCATCTAGCCCGATCGATATCACGCCGGTCATGTGTACTTCTACCCATCATGGTTAGAAGATAACATAGCAGGAATATTCGATCCAAGGGTTGGTCAAGGGAATAGAGTCATGGATGAAGTTGCCGAAGCGCAAGTGAAATATAACAAACTGCGCAAAAGAGTTCACGAGTTCGAGGCCGAGCGTCTGGAGTGACACAAGACCGATATGGAACTAATTAATGAATGGAGGGAGATGGTTGTTAGATCAAGCGAAAGGTTGGAATATCTGGAGCACGGTCTGATGGAATTGGAGGGAAAAATGAGGAAGAGAGTCACCGATTGCCGGAACGCCGAAGGAAGCGAAGAAGGACATTTAGCAAGGGAATACCTATTGCTGAACCTGCCCGAACTGGCGAATTTGATCGACGAAGCCAAAAACAGCAAGCCTGGAGAAGGTCCTTCTGGGACCAAGTAGATTAGGTTTATTTACTTTTTCAAATGTAATAAGGCCAAGTGCCATCAGTGACTTATCTTATTTAGTGTCGTTTTAGATTCATCTATTTTTACATTACTGAAATGAGGCAATTATTGGCACTAAAATTCTGCAAATCAACGTGTGGCTAGGCCGGCCTCGGGCACAACGAGGCTCCCAAAGTAGGACGCGGATTTACATTCCCGCAATATGTGTTTAAATACTGCAAACATTTTCATAATCCTTACTGACTTGTTTACCTTTTGTTTTTCTTTATTTTTATTATTCCCATCCCCTAAGGTTGGTTCGCACATACTGGCATCATCAGCATATCACACCAGATCCAGAGGCTCTCCACCTCCTCCTCCGAATGATCCTAAAAGCAAAGGAAAAGCCAGAATGGATGATACAAGCAATGACATGGATTGCAGTGTAATAGTTGATGATGAGGAAGAAGGCCTTACCATTCAGACCGTGGAGAAGGAAGTTATTCTCAAGAATTGGACTGATGTAGCATCCCGGGCCCGTCGAGTTCATGGGTAGCCTGGCAATTAGCATGATTCATTTTTAAAAGCCATTTTAAGCATTTAAGATATTTACAGTATTTTGTTTTAAGATGCATTTTGTTTTTGAAATAATTGCTCGAGTCATCGAGCCGTACCTGTTTTGATGTTTTCGAAATTCAATTAATGCATTGTTATTTTAGTATTTATTATTATCTCATACATTTTTCCTCTACAGCATTACTATTTCTTTTCCTGATGAACCGATGACTGTGACATGTAATGAGACAACACAATATAAGGATAGTGACTCAGAAGAAGAGGATGAAATACCTGAGGAAGTTGTCAGAGAAGTTGAGAATTTTGAGAACAAACCTATGTCCAATCTGGATGAAACCGAAGCAATCAATTTGGGAGATTCCAAAACCGTCAAAGAAACTCGCATAAGCATTCACTTATCACCGTCAAAGAAGGAAGAGTACACTCATTTCCTGAAAGAATATGAGGATATTTTTGCGTGGTCATATGATGACATGACCGGTCTGAGCACATCCACAGTGGCTCATAAGTTGCCTACCAATCCAATGTGTCCGCCGGTGAAGCAGAAACTCAGAAAGTTCAAACCAGACATAAGCCTAAAAATCAAGGAGGAAGTCACTAAGCAGATCAAAGCCAAAGTCCTCAGGGTAGTTGAGTACCCAACCTGGTAAGCCAACATTGTACTGGTTCTGAAGAAAGATGGGAAAGTAAGGGTGTGTGTTGACTATCGGGATTTAAACAGAGCAAGTCCCAAGGAAGATTTCCTGCTGCCAAAAATACACATTTTGATCGAAAATTGCGCCAAGCATGAACTCCATCCTTTGTAGATTGCTTCGCGGGTTATCATCAGATTTGGATGGACGAAGAAGACGCAGAGAAAACAGCCTTCATTACACCATGGGGAGTGTATTGCTACAAAATGATGCCATTCGGTATAAAGAATGCTGAGGCTACCTACATGAGAGCCATGACGACCATCTTCCATGATATGATACACAAGGAAATAGAGGTGTATGTTGACGATGTCATCATGAAATCCAAGAGGGCCACAGATCACATAGCAGACTTGAGGAAGTTCTTTGACAGGCTAAGAAGGTACAATTTAAAGCTGAACCCCGCAAAATGTACATTAGGGGTTCCTGCAAGAAAGCTGTTGGGATTCATTATCAGCCGCCAAGGAATCGAGTTGGACCCATCTAAAGTTAAGGCTATCCAATAGTTACCACCACCAAAGAGCAAAAAGGACGTGATGAGCTTCATAGGATGCCTCAACTACATCAGTCACTGCATAGCGCAGTCCACAGTAATATGTGAACCCATCTTCAAAATGTTGAGGAAAGATGCTGAAACCAGTTGGACTGAGGATTGTCAGAAGGCTTTTGACAAAATCAAGGAATACCTGTCTACACCACCGGTCCTAGTCCCGCCCGAACCCCGGAGACCTTTGCTACTCTATTTGTCCGTATTAGATGGGGCTTTCGAATGTGTTTTGGGACAACATGACGAGACAGGATGAAAGGAGCAAGCCATATATTACTTGAGTAAGAAGTTCACACCTTACGAAGAACGGTATTCTCTGCTGGAGCGCACTTGCTGTGCTTTGACATGGACAGCTCAGAAATTGAGGCATTACTTCTTTGCTTATACCACATACCTCATATCCAGGATGGACCCTCTGAAATACATCTTTCAGAAGCCCACGCCAACCGGGAAGTTAACCAAGTGGCAGATATTGTTAAGTGAGTTCGATATCATCTATGTAACTCAGAAGGCGGTCAAAGGACAAGCATTAGTAGACCATCTTGCTGAAAATCCTGTTGGAGGAAAATACGAACCATTAAAAACGTATTTTCCTGATGAAGAAGTATCATTCGTAGGAGAGGACATTGCTGAAGCCTACGACGGATGGAGAATGTTCTTCGATGGGGCTGCAAACTTCAAAGGAGTGGGCATTGGAGCAGTTTTTATATCAGAAACAGGTCAACATTACCCGGTATTCGCAAAGCTTAGGTTTCCACGCACCAACGATATGGCAGAATATGACGCTTGCATCATGGGGCTCAATTTGGCAACCGATATGAATATACAAGAGTTGCTGGTAATTGGTGATTCTGATCTTCTGGTACATCAGGTTCAAGGAGAATAGGCTACGAAAAACACCAAGATATTACCATACTTGTATCATGTGTAGGAATTGATGAAGAGGTTCACAAAGATAGAGTTCAAACATGTTCCAAGAGTCCAAAACGAGTTTGTAGACACGCTGGCTGATAACTGTGATTTTAACACGTTTTATGCCCATACTTGCCTATGCTTTATGTATGAATTGTCATAAAATAGACCCAGAATGCTTACAAAGTGCGCTTGATTGCAGGTTTGAGCGACAAGATGACAAAAGTCAAAAATCGGCTCGAAACGGAGTGAAACCTGCTCAAGTGTCAAAAATCATTGAAGTGGGGACAAGAGGACCTAGCGCGGACCGCATTGTTCTGCTGCATGGCCACGCTAGGAGATTCAGAGAATATACATTTCAAGGGTAACCATGCGTGGTCCGTGCTCCTTTCTACGCGGTCAGCGCTTGTGGAGATTCAGACGCTTGAAAATTCAAGGCAATGTCCCACGCGGCCGCGTTCCATTTGTGTGCGGTCCGCGTGGGCGATATTCAGAGAGGTGTCAAATTGCCAAATTCCTTCCACGCGGTCGCGCTTCATTGTTGCGCGGTCCGCGCCCATTAGCCTGCGCGGCCGCGCTACCTTTTTGCGCGGTCCGCGTCCCCAGCTTCAGAAGTGAGTGATCGAGGACAAAGACCCCTACGCGGCCGCGCTGCATTTCTGCGCGGTCCGCGCCAGCCCTGCAGGGGTATTTTTGTCCAGTTTTTCTAGCCTAATATAAATAGAATATTTTAGTATTTTTAGGTTAAGCATTAGATATCAGATAGCAGCTGCACTCATGAGACTCATGTTTTAGCCTATTTTGGGCATTTTCATCTTGTTTTATCGTGGATTCTTGTAGATTAACATTCTAGTTAATTAATATGTTGATTTTATCTACTACTTCTTCAATTTATGTTGCTATTATGTCTAGCTAAACCCATTAGCTATGGTTGTGGCTTAAACCTAGTGTGGGTAATTAATGGGTGTGATTGTTTAATGCTTGAATGATGTTGGGTGTTTGCTATTTGGGTTAATTTTATGATTTAACTAGGATTTGGTGGTTGCAAACACTAAGTCTAGCTTAGTGGGTCTTGACTCTTCTTGAGAAAGAGTGTCTATGACTCCAAAATTAACCCAACAAGGAATTGGGATGGACCCATGAGAATGGTAGTCCCAATTAACGGGTTAAACCTCGAGAGAGTAATTACCCAACTTGAACCCTAAGTTGCTTGGGCTTGTTGGCCTACCCAATTGGTCTCGAGAGAGTCAATTGGGCAAAATCACTCTTTCTACCGAGAGGTGTGAGAGTGAGTGCAATCGTGCAACGGTTATAGCATAAGCATCATAATCATCATTCTTGTATTAGGAATCTCTACCCGTTAGTTGACCACTTAGGTAAATGCCACGACCCTAGTGTCTTTCTCTATCTTGCATACAACCTAGAATTAATATCTTAGCATAATTTAGTTATAATTAGTAGTTGTTAAATTGTAGTTGATAATCATAAAAACCCAAAAATGTTAGAAGATCAATTAGAAGCAAACACGCATTTCTAGGCTAAGCAAATATCCAACTCCCTTTCTAGCTCCCTGTGGAAATTGACCCCGATACCACTATTTGGTAAAAGTATTAGCGCCCACTCTTCCTAAGGTTGAGTCCGCTGCGATCACTTTTTGGCGCCGTTGCCGGGGAGCTTACGGTGTTGACTATTTGTGTAGCTAGTTTTTGTGTTTTGCTTCTCTTTCCTTCTTTTTACTAACTTTATTTGTGTTGATCCATCAGGTACACATGGCT
>NC_031995.1:16237404-16243751 GCF_001879085.1 Nicotiana attenuata | reverse complement strand
GGAATAACGGTGGTAGGGGGCAAGGCTTTCAAAGGCCCCCCATGTTCCAACAACCAAACAATCCACCCCCCTTTCAGTCACAAGGGCCTAGTTCTTCTGGAAGTGATATGGGACGGATAGAAATGATGTTCGAGCAGATGATGAAAAAGAACCAAGATTCTGACGCACAATTGGCTTTGCATAACACATCTATCCGGAACCTAGAGGTGCAAATAGGACAAATCTCTCAAGCTTTAAATACCCGACCAAAAGGTGCGCCACCAAGTGATACGGTAGTGAACCCGAATGGGGGTAACAATCATGTTATGGCGGTTACAACTAGGAGTGGAAGAGGCGGTGATGTGCATGCCTCGGATAAGAATCAGGTTGTGAATGATGAAGTTGAGTTGCATGATGATGATGCACCTTTGAATGTTGACAATGTGGTTGAACCAATAGTGACAAATGATGTGCGGATTGATATTGATGAAGAGGCCGGGGTAGAGACTCAAGATGCTGTGAACCCGTCTAGGGAACACATTATTGATATACCCGAGCCGGCGGTGCCCAAGGCCAAGGCACCCTTGCCTAGACCACCTCCACCATATCCTCAGCAGTTAGCAAAGCAAAAGAATGAAAATCAGTTCAAGAAATTCATAGATATGATGAGGAGCCTCACAATCAATGTTCCTTTAGTGGAGGCACTTGAACAAATGCCTGGGTACGCAAAATTCATGAAGGATTTAGTCACCAAGAAGCGTTCTATGAAGTGTGAAACAATAAAGATGACGCACCAAGTTAGTGCAATTGTGCATTCTATGGCCCCAAAACTAGAAGACCCTGGAGCTTTCACTATTCCTTGCACTATCGGGAGTGCGGACTTTGCTAAGGCCCTATGTGACTTGGGGGCTAGCATTAATCTGATGCCGTACTCAGTCTTCAAGACTTTGGGAATTGGGCAACCTAGGCCAACCTCAATGAGACTTCAAATGGCGGACCGGTCGATGAATAGGCCTTTAGGTATAATCGACGATGTGCTTGTCCGGGTGGACAAATTTATATTTTCGGCCGACTTTGACATATTTGAATTATGAAGTGGATTTCGAAGTGCCTATTATTCTTGGAAGACCTTTCCTAGTTACGGGGAAGGCATTGGTTGATGTGGAAGTAGGGGAGTTAACATTCCGTGTGGGAGATGAGAAGGTGGTATTTCATGTGTGCAAGTCAATGAGGCAACCCAATAGTACGGAGGTGTGTTCATTTGTGGACATTGTCACGGCGGTGATAGTGGAAGACACAAGTGCCTTGATTAATGTTGAAGATCCTCTTGAAGCCGTGCTTCTTAACATGGATGCCAATGATGATGCCGGTAGAGTGGAGTGCGTGAATGCATTGCATGGAATGGGTTCATATTCATATGAGCCTAGGAAACTATCTTTGGATCTTGAAAATCGCAAAACTCCGCCAACCAAGCCATCAATTGAGGAGCCACCGGTGTTGGAGTTGAAACCACTTCCTCCACACCTCAGGTATGAATTCTTGGGCTCTAATTCTACTCTTCCAGTTATTCTTTCTTCTTGCCTTACTAACTTGCAGGTTGAGGCCACTGTGAAGGTGCTCCAAAAGCGAAAAAGGGCAATAGGATGGACTTTGGCGGACATCAGGGGGATAAGCCCCGCATTTTGCATGCATAAGATCATCTTGGAGGAGGATGCACGGCCATCTCTTGAACATCAAAGGAGACTCAACGAGGTGATGCAAGAAGTGGTAAAGAAAGAGGTTATCAAGTGGCTTGACGCCGGTGTGGTTTACCCGATCTCGGACAGTTCATGGACCTCTCCGGTCCAATGTGTGCCAAAGAAGGGTGGAATGACGGTAGTGACCAATGCCAACAATGAGTTGATTCCTACTCGGACAGTTACGGGTTGGAGAGTGTGTATGGACTATAGAAAGCTGAACAAGGTGAAAAGAAAAGATTATTTCCCACAATCATTCTTGGACCAAATGCTTGATCGTCTTGCGGGCCGTGCCTTTTATTGTTTTCTAGATGGCTACTCGGGGTATAATCAAATTCTCATTGCCCCAGAGGATCAGGAGAAGACAACCTTTACATGTCCTTATGGCACGGTCGCTTTCTCGATAATGCCATTCGGACTATGTAACGCCCCAGCGACCTTTCAAAGATGTATGATGGCAATCTTCACCGACATGGTGGAGGATATCTTAGAGGTATTCATGGATGACTTCAGTGTGGTGGGAGATTCATTTGAAGAATGTTTGGTAAACTTGGATAGGGTTTTGGCAAGATGTGAAGAAACCAACCTTGTGCTCAACTGGGAGAAATGTCACTTTATGGTGCAAGAGGGAATTGTATTGGGTCACAAAATCTCAAGGCAAGGAATTGAAGTTGATAAGTCAAAAATAGAGGTTATCTCAAGACTTCCTCCCCCTACTTCTGTCAAAGGGGTGAGGAGTTTTCTTGGTCATGCCGGGTTCTACCGGCGATTCATTAAAGATTTTTCAAAAATTGTGAACCCGCTTTGCAAGTTGTTAGAGAAGGATGTCAAGTTTATCTTTGATGAGAAGTGCATGGAGTCTTTTGAGCTACTGAAACACAAGTTGACAACAACCCCTATAATCACTGCACCTAATTGGGACTTGCCTTTTGAACTTATGTGCGATGCGAGTGATGTAGCGGTTGGGGCGGTGCTAGGCCAAAGAATCAACAAAATGTTCCATCCTGTGTATTATGCTAGCAAGACTATGAATGAGGCCCAGAGAAACTACACAGTGACAGAAAAGGAGCTATTGGCTATTGTGTTCGCGATGGAGAAATTTAGACCTTACCTTATGGGGGCAAAGGTGATCATACACACGGACCATGCAGCCCTTCGGTATTTGATGACTAAGAAGGATTCGAAAGCAAGATTGATGAGATGGGTGCTACTCCTTCAGGAATTTGATTTAGAGATTGTGGATAGAAAGGGAAGCGAGAATCAAGTTGCCGACCATTTGTCCCGATTAGAGGAAGATGGGAGACCAAGTGATGGTATTGAGATTAATGATAGGTTCCCTGACGAGCAGCTTCTTTCCATTTCTATGTGTGAAATGCCATGGTTCGCGGACATAGTCAACTCCATCCCGTGTGAGCTCTCTTCCAACCAAAAGAAGAAACTCAAGCGGGATAGTTTGGATTTCTATTGGAATGATTCGTATTTGTTTAGATTTGCACGGATGGAGTGATAAGGAGATGTGTGCCGGAAAGTGAACAAATGAGCATATTGGAGGCTTGTCACTTTTCTCCCTATGGTGGTCATCACGGGGGGGTGAGGACAGCCTCAAAAGTTTTGAGTTGTGGCTTCTATTGGCCCACGTTGTTCAAGGATGCTAGTGAATTGGTGAAGAGATGTGATGCATGTCAAAGAGCCGGTGGTATTTCCAAGAAGGATGAGATGCCCCTCAATACAATTCTTGAGGTGGATACTTTTTGTGTTTGGGGCATCGATTTCATGGGTCCGTTCGTGAGCTCCTGTGGTAATACTTACATTCTCGTGGCGGTGGACTATGTTTCAAAATGGGTGGAAGCCGTGGCTCTACCCAACAATGAAGCCCGAAGTGTCGTAGCATTTTTGAAAAAGAGTATCTTTACGAGATTTGGTACTCCTCGGGCCATTATTAGTGATGGGGGGTCCCATTTTTGCAACAAGGCTTTTGATTCATTGCTTGCTAAGTATGGAGTTAATCACAAAGTGACCACCCCCTATCATCCACAAGCTAGTGGACAAGTGGAAGTCTCAAATCGGGAGATAAGGAGTATTCTGTCCAAAACGGTGAATGCTAATAGGACCGATTGGTCGAAGAAATTGGATGATGCTCTTTGGGCTTATCGGACGGCTTACAAGACTCCAATTGGTATGTCTCCGTATCGGTTGGTGTTTGGTAAAGCTTGCCATCTTCCGGTGGAACTTGAGCACAAGGCTATGTGGGCATTGAGGAAATTGAACTTGGAATGGGATGTTGCAGCAAATCTCCGAGTGGAGCAATTGAATGAGCTTGATGAGTTTAGATTTCATGCTTACTCCAGCTCGTCTTTGTACAAGGACAAGATGAAGTACCTCCATGACAAGTATGCTTGGGGTAAAGAATTCAAGGTGGGTGACATGGTTCTTCTATTCAACTCCTAGTTGAGGTTATTCCCGGGAAAGCTCAAGTCTAGGTGGAGTGGTCCATTTGAAGTTGTTGGGGTGACCCCATTTGGTGCTATTGATCTCAAGAACAAAAATGGTGAAGTTTTCCGAGTCAATAGGCATCGTGTGAAGCATTACTTGGGGAAGATTGATGACAGCCACATGGTGGCACTCCTTCATTTGAAGTGATATTATGGTAAAATGCGTTGTGCCGCGACGTTAAATCAGGCGCTTCTTGGGAGGCAACCCATGTCTTTTTCTTTCTTTTTATTTTTCCGTTGTAGATTAGGATTTTTCAACTCATGGTTTGTGAGATGTTGCAGGGTTGATGTTGGACCAGTGCAGGGAAAAAGTAGCAAAAATCTTAAGGTCTCTGAAGTTTGCCTACGCGGCCGCGCACCAAAACAGTGCGGTCCGCGTAGGCTGGTGAAATGGGAGCTGAGTCTCTGAAGTTTTCTGCGCGGTCCGCGTGACATTTTTGTGCGTTCCGCGCGTG
This sequence comes from Nicotiana attenuata, assembly GCF_001879085.1. Lineage (NCBI taxonomy): Eukaryota > Viridiplantae > Streptophyta > Magnoliopsida > Solanales > Solanaceae > Nicotiana > Nicotiana attenuata. The sequence goes on along the minus strand of NC_031995.1, from coordinate 16,239,089 downwards.
AGAAGCCCAAAATGCATACTCTCTAAAGTTTCCCACGCGGCCGCGCACCAAAATAGTGCGGTCCGCGTGGGTTGTTCAGGCAATTAAGGATGCTGAAAATCCAGCGCGGTCCGCGGCCATTTCTGCGCGCCCGCGCTGGTGGGTAAGTAATGGGTCCCACAATGTTTTCTATAAATAGAGACACTAGGCTTCATTTTAACCTTTTCGCCAATTTTCTACCCGAGCTCTCAAATTTTCACTGTGCATCAAAACAACAACTTGCTTCAAGTAGTTAAAACTTTCACAACCCCTGGTAACATTCCTCACTAATCTCATTCATAGTTTATTTTATTTTATTTTATTTTGCTTCCTGTTAGTATAACTTCTTATTTTCTTCTTTCTCTCTTAGTTTTACCTGTTAGGGTAGATTTTGTGTGTTTATGTGAAACAATGGGCATGATTTCTTGATTAGTAACTGAGTAGGGACAATTAGGACCCATAATTTGAACAAATAAATTGGACTTAAATGAAAATCCCCGTCCTCAGTTCATTGGTTGCCCTACGCGGCCGCGTGTCCTTTCTGCGCGGTCTGCGCCAGTCTAGCACGGCCGCGGTCCAAAACAGTGCGGACCGCGTCGGTGAGATTCAGAGAGGGGTGTCTCTGGAACATCTTAAGCGCGGTCCGCACTCCTCTTTTACGCGGTCCGCGCTACCCAGCGCGTCCGCATGGCTCTTTTGCGCGGTCCGCGCCCCTTGTATTCTGCACCCCTGTTTCTAAACCATGCTTTCAACTGTACCATCCAATTCACTGCATATGCTTCAACTAACAATGTTAGACTTTTCTTTGCAGATCATGGTAAAGCAACAAGGAGGAAAAGAACAACAACCCGGGAGGGGTGGCTCCTCCCGAGGGGGAAAAGGAAAGCGGGTTGTTAAACTCACTCCCCAGACTCGGGAGAATATAAAAAAGACCCTCAAGATAATACGGGAAGCTGATAGAGCTGCCTCCCACTCTTCAGGGAGTGAGTATGCCCCATCCCGGAGTATTACTTCTGAATCTGCTCCCACTCACATGTCTCTCTCGCTCCAATTGCATGACTCTCCCTCAGCTTCACCTACCTCCAAGGGACCAGCTGATAAAAGCCTCAAAAAATCGGTGAATGTAGTTTTGGACTCGTCTGATGAGTCCGAAGATAGAAGTGAGGCACAATACTCCACCTCCCCCACAGCTTCATTATCTGGGGAGAGTGCAGGATATGGCGAGGGGGGTGAGCCCCAAGTTGGTGGTGTTGAGAGAACAAGAAAACCGGAAGCATGGGCTGATAGATTTGTAAGTGAAATAGCCTTCCACAGATTTCGAGAGTGGTGGCCCAAAAGAAATTAATCCGGAGAGGCAATTTATTGATTCTGATCTTCTTCCTCTAAACCCACATGTGCAAGCACAATTCCGTACTAGAGAGGGTTGGGGGTTCTTCAAGGAACCTTTGCATAGTCGCAAATGAACATATGGTGAAAGAATTTTACTGTAATGTTTATCATGTGGTGAAAGATTCAAAGGTGACACAAGTGAGGGACAAAGTGGTGATGTTTGATGGGAAGTCTCTGAACGAATTTTTGGGGTTCAACGAAGAGGACGAAACCCAATACTTAGAAAAGCTGGCAATGAAAGAAGAGGTTCGCCCGTGGTTGGCCCAGCACTTGGCAGC
>NC_031995.1:16233390-16236360 GCF_001879085.1 Nicotiana attenuata | reverse complement strand
TTATGATAGAGGTGGCACAGGTTCAGGAGGGTACCTCCACTGCTCCACCAGATGTTCAGCCGGTCCATGACCCGACCCCTGTCCCAGCAGCAGAGCAGCAGCAGGCCGGGAACCAGTCTAAGGTTCCTGCCAGTACAGAGGACCAGGGGACCACTGATCAGCCCATGCAGACGGATCAGGCTTGAAGAGCCATTCTATATCCTTTCTCTGTTTTATGCTTATTTTGGTAGTTGGTATTGGGGACAATGCCAGCTCTTATTCGTGGGGGTGCGCCCTACTGTTTTGATTTTTGATACATTTGGATGATTGTATATATTTGACTTTTAGTTTATGTTTTTAGATTTGATAGTTGGCCTGTATATAACTGCTAATTTTGGCTACTTTTCTACTTTATGTATATATTCATCCCCGTTGTATATTCTACTCCCCATTGTACATATTCATTTGATTTTTCTATTTTCGTTAAAAATTTTCGTTTTTAGCTTGGTATTTAGGCTCGTAGCCTTTTGTTTTGGTTTTGGCGTTGTCAATAAGCCCTTGATTTTCTTAATGCCACGGTTCTTTCCAAGGGTAGAGTGTTGTCCGAACCGGGTGGCTCTTCCCAATGATGGATGGCGTGACAACCTTCTTAAGGGTTTGAGTCCGTTTCTGATTTTTTTATTTTGATTTTGCGTAGTCAAGGGTACCTCAGGCAAAGCTTCACTTGGGCCTAACACATTTGCCTTTGATCCCATGGTCAAAGACATAATGTTGTGCTTAGGATGGTGAAAGTCGTGGCCTTGAGACTCTTGTGTTGACCAAACAATCATCATGTGGTCTTGTTGAACCATTGTGCGCTTAAATCGTAACTAAGGTCGTTATGGGCCCTCGACTCAATGTCTTTAGCAATCCTTGAGGGTGTGTGGTGAGAATTAGAATTTAGAGTCCAAGTCCCGAGTCGATGGTCTAGAACTTGCCCCGAATGTTTGTTGAGGCGAAATCCTAGGTGAAATTTGACTTGAGAAGTGATTATAGGCTCTCCTTGATCCAAATGCTACGTTGAACAACTCCATAGCCTACCAATGAAATGATTCCCTAGTTAACCATTTTGAGCCTTAAACTTCCCTCTTTCAAGAACCAAAACTACAAGCCTATACCCGTTTTTAATGAGACCCTCTCTTGGCACCCACATCTTCCCTTGAGTAAATGACAAATGTCTAAGTTTGGGGGGAGAGGCAAGAAAGGAAACAATGTGGTAAAAGGTATAAAAGCAAAAGAAAAGAAAGGCAATGAAAAAGGAAGAAAAGACAAGACAAAAAGAGAGACTAAAGTGAATAAGGTCAAAAAGGGGATTCAAAGAAAACAAAGGTGAAAAAGGGAGTGGAAAAAGCAGAAAAAGGAGAAATGTGTTGAATTGCATAAGAAAGAGTGACAGTGTGTCTCTCTAACCCCTTGAAAAAGAAGTAAATACTCAAATGAGTCAAGAAAAGTGTGCCAAAATGAATCAAAAGAAGTGCTTAAGGGATGATTGAACCCACTTGAACAAAAACATGTCCTATCCTTGCCCAAAAGCCTTTACAATGACTCGAGAAAAGCCCTATATGATCTTGAGTTGAACGGAACCTACATTAGTGGATACTTACATAAGGGGCAAGCATATGGTACCTAGAGCCGGATTTGTGACCTTCTTTTTGAGAGAATTGAGTGAAAATCCCATCAACCTCGGTTTGTGTGTCACTACTCTAAAAGGTGAGGTTCGCTTAGGGAGAGTTGAGGATGTTTGAGTTTTGGTTCCACAATGACCAAGGTATTTGAGAAAAGCTCTTTGATGAAATGTGTCAACCCTTGATGCTCTTGTGGCACACTTGATCCATAGTTTTCAAAAGCCTAAAATGTGTTAATGATGCATTCGTATTGAGGGCAATTGTTAGTCCCAATTGATACTTGTTGAGGTACTTTAGGATAGCTAGAAATTCTTGGATTGCTCTTTTGGGGTAGGTCTTATTTTGTTTGCTTGAGGACAAGCAAAGGTTTAAGTTTGGGGGAGTTGATAAATTAGAATTTTAACATGATTATACCCCTACTTGCTATTGCTTTTGTTATGAATTGCCACAAAATAATCCCAAAATCCTTACAAGTTGCGCTTGATTGCAGGTTTGAGCGACAAGATGACAAATATCAAAGATCGGCTCAAAACGGAGTGAAACCTGCCAAGTGTCAAAGACCAATTGAAGTGGGGAACAAGAAGACCTAGCGTGGACCGCACTGTTTTGCCACGCGGCCGCGCTAGGAGATTCAGAGACTGGGTCATTCAAGGGCAATCTGCGCGGTCCGCGCTCCTTTTTACGCGGTCCGCGTAGATGAGATTCAGAGAGATGGTGTTTTTGCCAAAGTACTGCCACGCGGCCGCGCTCCATTTATACGCGGTCCGCGCCAGTCCTGAAACGCGGCCACGCTACATTTCTGCGCGGTCCGCGATCCCAACATCAGAGAACAGAGTTAAGAATCCAAGAGCCAACGCGGTCGCGCTCCTTTTTTGCGCAGTCCGCGCCTACCCCGCAGGGGCATTAGTGTCCAGATTTTCTAGCTCGGTATAAATAGATCTTTTTGACAGTTTTAGGTCATGTTTTAGCTACTGAACGAGAGCTGCGCTCGTGAGAAGTATTTTGTAGCCTATTTTGGCAATTTTACTCTTGAATATCATAGATTTTAAGTAGTAATCAATTATTATGTTCATTTCATCATCTATTTCTACTGTTTCTTCTTTAATTATGTCTAGCTAAACCCATTAGCTAGGGTTGTGGCTCAACCCTAGTGTGGGTAGTTAATGGGTGTTGCATCCTAGGGTGAGATTGAGATAGGGTATTTGCTATTTGGGTTGATTTTGTGTTTCAACCTAGAATTTGTGGTTGCAAACATGAATTCAAGCTTAGTGGGTCTAACTCTTCTTGAGAGAGAGAGTCATATGACCTTAAAGTTAACCCAAAAGGA
>NC_031995.1:16138617-16233290 GCF_001879085.1 Nicotiana attenuata | reverse complement strand
ATTGCCATATTAGCCATTTATATATAATTACGTTATATGCATAAATCGAACCTTCTACAGTTTTTAAAATGTTAAATATATATTTTAAATCATTTAGTATACAAATTATTTCCAGAATTAACAACAACAACCCAGTAAAATCCCACAACGTGGGGTCTCGGGGAGGGTAGTGTGTACGCAGACCTTACCCTACCCCGAAGGGGTAGAGAGGCTGTTTCCGAAAGACCCTCGGCTCAAGATAATAAAAAGAAGATAAAAGTAGAGGGTATTAGATTCATCACGGAGATCATAGGAAAAATAGGAACATAAAATGCAGGAAAAAAAAATGCAAAGCAAAATGGTGGCTAGTAAATGGATCCAACGTCGAAAAAGAAAATAGTAAGACACAACATTGCCCCTAGCTCTCTTAGACAAAACCCTACCGGACTAGGCTCAGAAAGGTACAAAGTAACGCAAGACTCAACTACCTCCTAGCCTACAATCGTAATACTCGACCTCCACAACTTCCTATCAAGTGTCATGTCCTCAGAAATATGAAGTCTCGCCATATCCTGCCTGATCACTTCTCCCCAATACTTCTTAGGCTGCCCTCTACCTCTTCTCGTGCCTTCCACAACCAGCCGCTCACACCTCCTCACTGGAGCATCTGGGCTTCTCCTTTGTACATGCCCGAACCATCTGAGCCTCGCTACCGCATCTTGTCATCAATGGGAGCCACATGCACCTTCTCCCAAACATCATCATTCCTAATCTTATCCATCCTAGTGTGCCCGCACATCCATCTCAACATCCTCATTTTGGCTACTTTTATCTTTTGGATATGTGAGTTCTTAATAGGCCAACACTCAGCCCATGGTCGGTCTAACCACCGCTTTGTAGAACTTACCTTTGAGTATCGTTGGCACTCTCTTGTCACACAAGACTCCAGATTCTAGCCTCCACTTCATCCATCCTACCCCAATACGGTATGTGACATCCTCGTCGATCTCCAATCCCCCATGGATAACCGAACCAAGGTACTTGAAGCTGCCTCTACTTGGGATAACCTGTGACTCAAGCCTCACATCGACGTCCACTTCCCCCAGCTCAGCGCTGAACCTACACTCGAGGTATTCTATCTTCGTTCTGCTTAGCTTGAAACCCTTAGACTCAAGAGTCTGTCTCCAAACTTCCAATCTCTCGTTAACACCGGCTCGTAACTCATCAATCAGAATTATGTTATCGGCGAATAGCATGCACCATGGCACCTCTACTTGAATATGGTTTGTTATCGCATCCATCACCAGGGCAAATAAGAATGGACTGAGCGCAGAGCCTTGGCATTTTTTTTCTAGAAATTAGCTGTTGTTTATTATAAATTATATAGGGGAAAATTGGCTATTTAAAATATAGCTAGATTTCCATTTCAATTGTAGCCCAATTTAAACCCAAACACAGCCCAAATTCATATTAAACTACCCGACCCAAACCCTGAACCCGCCTACCCGACCCAGCACCAATTAAATCCTGGCCGTTGATCTCTCAGATCAACGGCCCATATTAATCCCTTCCATTTTTATTCCAAACGACCCCCTAACCCTATCTCATTTTCTAAATCCGCCGCCCCTGTATTCTCTCATCTCCTCTCCTCTTTCAACCACTCAACCTAACCCTAGCTCCTTCAACCGCCGACCTCCCTTTCTTCGGTCTTCTCCAGTGATCTCCATCAACTCCTAAGCCTCCAATGGCTCCTCCATTTCCATGTTTGCCTTCTCTAAGGTCTTCAAGGGCCCTAGGCCATGCCAACTTGCATCTAGGGTTTGCTACTTGCCTGTTCTTGGCTACTCCGGTGTGATTTCAAGCAAAATCACGTTGTACTTGTTACGATCCTTGGGATTCTAGACATGTTCTTTCATATCTACTTGGGTTTCTTCTGAAACCCTAATTTCTGCCTACGTCTCCTAGATCTGTACGATTTTAAAACAATTTGAGTCTGTTTGTTTGATGTTTTACACTATCCTTGGAACTCTTTACAAGAATCATCGATTCCAAAGTGTTTTCACCTTCTTCTAAAATTAGGGTTTTCGGAACTTCTTCTAAAACCTTGTTTAAACTGATTCTTTATGTTTAAAATTCTACCTCTTACATATTTCGACTGATTCTATGAATCTACTACCTCTTCAACTCGCCTATGTTGAAAGCCCTAAATTTCTAAGATTTATTTGTTTGGTTCTGTGTGTTAGCATGACTACTCGATTCTTGTTTAAGTTTCTGCGATTATCTTGCCTCGAACATGTTCTACTAAGTTTTCTTATGCCTAACTTATATCGCCTCTTTATGTTTGTGTTCATCTTGACTGGTCAATACTTGCCTCTTTGCATGATGTGTTTGGTTACTCCCATTCCACTCCTTTTATATGCTAAAACCCTCTCTTTGATTGACTCTGAACTCCTTGTTTCTTGGCCTGATTTGAAAACGTCCCTGTAAACTCTCGATTCCCCTATTAACTTGATTACTTGTTACTCCCCTTAAATCAGTGATTTTGAATCCCTGATTCCCTGATTTACTATGTGTTGATTGTCAATTATTTCCATACTCTGCAACTTTATTTTGTTTTATTACCTTATTTGGTGAACCGAGTTCTTTATTGATTCTTCATTAGTTGTTTCCTTAATTAAACCCCTATGTACTTACCCCTAATTTTCTATTTTATACCTTATACTCTATTTGATTTATTTCCTTAATCATTTCTGCCAATTACCGTTGGTTGATTACCCCCTTAATTAAAGGGGTACTTACATTGATTTGATTCTGATTAGTATTTGGTTCCATAATTACTATGCTACTATGATTCTTGCCTTATTTTACCTAATTTTCGAACTACTATATATACATACTCTCTCATTAACACAAACACACGAACACTTTGGTTCAAAAAGCTCTCTCTCACACACTTAAACTTTCTACTCTCTCTTTGTGCTACTTGCTACTATTCTGAGTTAGTCGGCTGCAAGCCAAGGCTAACTATTGTGCTCTCCTACTCCTTAACTTTTGTTTATTGTCTTCTTTACTGGTATGTTCTAATTTCAGTTTAAGTTCCAAAAACAATATGGTTCTTTTATTGCTTCAGTTCATCCTATTTCTGGTTTGCTTTTACTTATGGTTTTGCTATGAAACTTGCAGTTAATATGATTGCATGATTATCATGTCATGTACTCCCCTTCCTTAGGATCAGTACAAACATGTTACCCCTCCCTCTCTCTATGAAGTCTGTCTCCACGTGATTCTGCTCTATCTGGTTTCTGTATGAGTCTCCTTGTGAATCAGTCAGCACTCCTAAACTTGTATGGTTCTGGGATTGACCTAAAATCATATGGATCCTATACTAAACCCCCTTAAGCATTGCTGCTTCTGTGACTATGTCTTATCAGTTGTGTCTGAGCATGTCTGTACCAGTTTCCTAAGACCTTTGCCTGTTATGTGTTTACAATAATGTGTTCTATGTATCCCCAATCCCCATCACCCCTGTATGTAGGTTCTTTCCTCCTGTTTTGGTCCTGTGAGTATTGCTGATGTGTTTTTAGACTCCATGTTTGATTTACTGTTGCTTGATCATGTAATCTCTCTTTTTAAAGTTGTTTTACTACATGACTCCCTCTTTTACTCGACATATTATTTCAAACAAACCTCCTTTTAATATTGTTTTCCTACTAAAACATTTCAAACTGTGTCAAGCACTCCCACTCTACTCCTAAGTCAATAGGTTCTGCCCCTCCAGTATGTGTACTGCCTTGGCGTCCTCTTGAGAACCCTCAGAACTCTGGCATACTGAGGTTGGCCCTTCCACACTGCACTCATTCAATTTTGGTTACCAAGTCTAGGTGTAAGCACTGCCCGGGATCCTTGAGATCCTTAGGGAACTTTGATGCACCTAGACTATGACATTGTCTATGGAATTTGGGCATTTGAGGCTATTGGAGGCTTTCGAAACCTGGGCCTAATTGAAGGCTCCCTATAGAATAACTTCTTATTTTCTTATTTACTTATGTAATTCATTCATATGGTCTATAATAATTTGGAAACAAATATTGGGATAATTAGTGAAAAGGGGTGGATAGCTACATGTTTGTGGGGTAATACGGGAAGAAACCATTCCTATAGGACTTTACGTTTTGATATGATTGCCTTACCAAGTAGAAAACATGCCTATAGGACTTTACATCTTGTCATGTTTGTCTCACCATGTTAGAAATCATGCCTATAGGTTTCAGGTGATTCCATAGTAGAAATCATGTTTATAAGTCTTAAAATCAGTTTCACAAGTAGATGACATGCCTATAGGATATAATTTAATCCATCTTCTATTATAACAAGTGTTTACATGTTTTTTTATTTGTCATCATGCCTGCAAAGTTTCTAAAATCAGTGTTAAACAACTAGATACCATGCCTATAAGGAACGCCACCAGAAATTCTGCCTACAAATCTCAACTAGTTTAGTTTGAATAAGTCAATTCGATTAACGATTAGCTCGCTTCGAAACTAGTTAATTAATGGTCTATTTTCCCTAAAACAAGTTCTTTCAAAAACTGCCTCAATCTATCATTAGACAGCATGCCTATAGGGATCAAAAGAGTCCGTTTTAAAGACCTGCCTTATTTTACTATGTAAAATGTAGTCATCAGTATTTCGCGTATAGGCAAGCCTATAGGACGTTTTCAAATCTTGCAACTCTGAAACTGTTTCTGTGACTTAATGTTGTTATGGTTTAACAGGTTTTAAAAAAAATTCAGTAGGCAACATGCTAGGGTCATTACTTTTGAATTTACAAAATAAACTGCCTGTCTTCTGTATACTTCACTTAGACAGCATGCCTTAGGATACTGCTTAACAAATGGACCTTATTTGTGCTTGAGTCGTGCTGCCTATGTGTATTGTTTAAGACGGTAAACCTGAGCCTCTAATTGCTCCCTTTTATCTTATGTGCTAAAGTCCTAATTGTTCTTGTTTGTCGCGTTAGTATTTTCACCTTTAAAACCTTAGGGGTCTGTCTAGAACCACCTATAGGTAAAGGTCCTAAATCCCTCCAGGACCATAAAGAAGGGACGGGTAATACCACGCAATAGAAATCGTTGACTAACACTCGCTTTGAATGACCACTAAGGGGATGGGAAGGGTAGATATGGGAGATGACTACGCGCTAATGTCACGTGTAGCCCCTCATTGAGGAGTGTTTACCGGACATTGTATGGGGTGATCCTATAGGCTAATCAACCTAGGACTGCTCCTTTTCAAAATTCCTTTTTGTTTTATAATACAACTTGTCCAAAACCTATGTCTTATTATTTGAGTTATACAAACATGCCTTATTCGTAATTATTTGTTTAAAGTTTTTATTTGGACTAATTCGTAAATATAAGTTTGGCCGGGACCTACAGTTGTGGACAAAGAAGGGTGCCTAACACCTTCCCCTCGAGGTTATTTCGAGCCCTTACCCTAAGTCTCTGGTAATGCAAACCAATCCAAGAGTTAATCTCTCTAGGTGCCCTAACGCACCATAACTCGTTAGGTGGCGACTCTTCAAAAACCCAATTCCCAAAAGGAAAAGAGTTATTTCCACCATGAAATGTCGAAACTCGGATCTCTCTCCGCGGACGGAAAGAAAGGGGGCGCGACAGTCTGCACATGGCAGTCTACAACCGCACTCACTTTTGTGCGGTCCGCACTATCTCTTTTGAACACTGTTTTGTTGCATCTGTTAACACTATTTTGATCTGTAACTGACTTATGTGCCTTGTATTTTAGACAATGGTTCGATCACGAAGTAGAGGCGATACATCTAAAGGGAGAGGTGAACCCTCCCGAGGCCGAGGCAAAGTTACTCAACCTTTGGGAGTGCAAAAGAAACATTGACCAAAAAGCAAACCACAAAGAGAGGTAGGGCCATAGAGCCTTCAAAATCAAGCTCATACGTCCCGTCTAGGGAAGCCTGCGAAGGTCACTCAGTGGAGAAACAACCTGAGGCCCAGTCCCAACCATCACACTTCCCTGGGAGATACCAACTCCGCGACGTACCCTCCACCACAGCAAGTTCTTCTGAGGGTTCATATGCCGATAGTTAGGGTTTAGAGCCCTCCTTTACACACACTCCCCCTGCACTAGTTGTAGTAGATGATGATGATGATGTTCCTGATTATAGTAGAGGAGGTGACACTAGAGTGGGCGGCCTAGAGAAGTCGAAGAAGAAGGAGATATGGGAAGTTAGATTTGTGAGCTTGACAGCATTCACAAGGTTCAGAGAATTGTGGTCCCAGAGATCGCTCACACTTGTGCGGCAATTCTTATTGAAGGATTAGGATAGATACAATCCAAATGTCCTTAAGTAGTTCAGGGAGCGCAAAGGGTGGATGTGGTTCACCCAGAGTGTTGTGGATGCCAGGGAGCATCTTGGTACGTGAATTCTATGCCAATGTGGCACACATCAAGAAGGGTACCAAAGTGACCAAAGTGAGGAATTTGAAGGTCAAATTCGATCAAAGATCTCTAAATACTTACTTAGGGTCCAAGGAGGTAGAGCCAGTCTAGTACATGGAGAAGCTTTCTATGGGTGATTCAGCTCGCCCTTGGCTAGCAGAGATCTTGGCAGCTCCAGGACCACCACCACCGTGGATCACATCGTGGGTTTCGATTGCACGGGCTACCCTCAATTTGAAACAAAAGGGTGGCAAACTTTTGTGTGAAGTCGGTTAGACCCGAGTCGGAATTAGAACAATCTCCCACTCCCCCGAGTTGTTTTGGTGGCATCTATCATGGCCGGGTACCCAATCAATGTGGGTGCCATCCGTCGGCCAACATGTTAGTGGTTGTCCAAAAAGGTGAAAGCTCCTATCTATATCCCAACACCCTCACAGAATACCTTACGGATGCAAAGGTGGAGCTAAGGAGCTTTGATACAAAAGTGCGGGCCAAAACGCCCTTCTCATGGTACTCTTTGCAAGGTCCGGGAAACCCAAAATTCAAGGGTAAGGCGACTACCACCGGTGGCCAGTCTGATGAGCCAACGGTGGTGGTTACAGATGAGCCTTCTACAGCTCATATACCTTCTACAACTGACATGCCTTCCACAGTAGCCGGTCCTTCCACCGAAATAGCTGACATGCACCACCTCCATCTTCTAGACCATCTGCATCAGTACCAGTGCCTGCCGCATCCACATATCCACTCACTGCGCTGCAAGTCTCAGACATTGGCGAGTCTCAACAACTAGATGCAGACAGCTACTTTAAAGTTGTCTGACATATCCAATGTTGTTGCAGCATAGTCTTCTGCCCCAGCAGCACCGTAGGTACCTCCGTCAGTGGAGGACACATTGAAGAAGATCCTAGACAATCAGAAGACCATCATGGATACATTGGTGGCGCATGGGGGAGCTATTGAGGAGTTGGGGAAACAGGTAAAGAAGATGCAGAAATATCACGCTTCGAAGAAATCATTGGATAGATTGAGAAAAGAAGAGGCCAAGATAGCATCCGCTAGGATATACCACTTGACTTACTGATGGAGACAGTTCCATCAGTACCAACAGACCCAGCAGCACCATCAGCAGAGGCAGCAGCTGGCCAATCTGAAGAGCCAGACCTTGCTGCCCACACTGCTGAGGAGGTGCTTCATATGTTCACCAACCCTGTTATTCCCCGACCGGAGGATGATGAGATCCAGCTGGAGGATCCCGAGGGTGCTGATGATGCCATGCACACTGAGACCACATAGGGAGTTCCTTTCACTCTCTACCCTTCCTTACTCTAATTTTTGTTAAGCATTGAGGACAATGCTTATTCTTATTCAGGGGGGTGGTCTATTTTGATTAGTTTGATATGACATTGGATTGCAATAACTTTAATACTCTTTTTTCTTTTTTCTTTATTCTCTCTTTAATAATGTATATATTCCTCCCTCTCTTTTGATGTTTATATTCTATTCCATTCTGTTTATATATTCATTTGTCTTACTTTCAGTAGTTTATTTCATGGCTTCTTTAGTTTGTTTTTCCTAGTAGTATAACTTCTTATTTACTTTAATAGCTTCTTTTTGATTTGGTAGTTTCTTTTTATGTTCAAGTGAGAAATAAGCCTTTAGTTTTCTTAATGCTGCGGTTCTTTCCAAAGGTGGGTTTTAGGTGAACCGGGTGGCTCTTCCCAACGATGGATGGCGTGACAACCTTCTTAAGGGATTGAGTCTCTTTTTAATGTTTAGGTAAAAAATAGTTGTAATGAATAAAAAGGTCTCAAGCATGATTCACTTGGTACTAACACATTTACCAATGAACTTATGGTTAAAAACAAGTTCTTGGCAAGAAATAACTCTAATTAGTGACCTTTAGACTCTTGTGTTGACTTGAGCAATGATCGAGTGGTTTAGTTGAACCATTAGTTATTTTCAATCTTGAATATGGTTGTTGTGGGCCCTCTACTCTATCTTCTTTAACAATCTAATTGTGTGAGAAGTGAGATTTTTGTTGCAAGTCCAAGTACCCGTGCAAATGGTCTAGAACTTGCCGCGAATGTGTTTCTAGGCGAAATTCTAAGTTTTGCTTGGCTTGAGAAGTGATTGCAGGCTCTCCTAGGCCCACTTAAAATGTTCCATGTCCCACCAATGTTTCAATCCCTAGTCAACCCTTTTGAGCCTAAGACCTTTCTCATTTGATAGCCACGTTACAAGCTTTACCCGTTTGTAGTGACCCTCTCTTGGCACCCTCGCTTTCCTTAACACTCTTGTAATTGGCTGAAACATAAGTTTGGGGGAGAGACGGGGAGTTTAATAGTGGTATAAGGGCACAAAAAGAGAAGAAAAGGAAAGGCAAAGAAAAAGAAAGAATGAACAAAAGAAAGATGCAAAAAGAAAGGATGGAGAAAAGATGCAAAATAAAATGAAGAGTTGAAGGGATTCAAAGAAAAGCAATGATGCAAAGCATGGAGAAAACAAAGAAGGAGAAAATAAACATCATGACCGAGAAAGAGTGATGTTAAGTCTCTCTAGTTCCCCTAAGGAAAAAGATAATGACTCAAAGAGTCGGCAAAACATGAGCCAAAAAGAGAAAAATTGAGTGCTTAAGGAAAGATGAACCTGTTTCTATTCCAACATTCTCTACCCTTGTCCAATAAGCCTTCAATAGATTCAGAAAAAGCCCTACGTGATTTCAAGCCGAGTGAACTTACATTAGTGGTGATTTACATGAGGGGCAATCATTGGTACTTAGAGCCGTACTTGTGACATTCTTTTGCGAGAGTGAGCGAACTTTTCACAAATCTTTGAATTGAGTGCTACATGCTTAAGTGAGATATGCTAACGGAGAGTAGATGAGGAGGAGTTTGGGATCCACAATGACCTACATGAAAGAGCGAGCTTCCTTGATAAATAAAGTCAACTCTTGATGCTCTAGTGTCACATTAACTATTGTACATAAAATGTCAAATCATTGCCTTGTTGATAATTTATAAGTGTTGTGGGTAATTGTTGGTCCCGATTGATGTGTGTTCGATTCACTTTAGGCTAGCTGAAATAGCTCTTTTCTTGTGGAGGTGAGAATTACCTTATTTTCTTGAGGACAAGCAAAAGCTTAAGTTTGGGGGAGTTGATAAGTAGGGATTTTGACTACTTATTTGCACTCTTTTACTTTCATTTTAATTCAAAATTGCTTAAAGGTATTCCCGAGAACTGATGAAATTTGCTTCCTTGTAGGAGTGTTGGAGTATGAGTCAAAGAGAAGAAAATCAACTCAAGAAGGAGTAATTTTGGACAAGGACTAAAACAAATCAAAGAGAGCAAATTGCAGACCGCACAATATTGAGTGCGGTCGCAGACCATGAAGAACCTCAGATAGATTTCCTTTGCAAAGTGCAGACCAAACAATTATTGTGCAGTCGCAGAAGATGAGGTTCAGAGAGATGGGAGTCTGGATCCATGAAAGAGTGTGGACCGCACTATTATTGTGCGGCCGCAGAATTCAAAAGTGCAACTGCACTCAAAAACGTGCAGTCCGGAGAAGTCTCTCATGTCAAGCTCAAGTTCAAGTGTGCGGCCGCACTCAGAAATGTGTGGTTCGCAGAATCTGAAGAAGTGCGGCCGCAGAAGTCCATCCTGTCAAGCCAGCTTCAAAGTGCGGATCGCAAACAGAATTGTGCGGCTACAGAACCTCCGCAGGGCAATTTCGTCCGATAATTTCAGCTGTGTATAAATAGTCTTTTTTGTCAAAATTAGGTCAAGTTTTGAACACCAGAAAATAGATAGCCATTTTTCCTTTACTGCTTTCGGTAACTTTCTAATAGTTTATCATTTTAACATTGGATTTTCTTCCCTTTATCATCTATTATGAGTTTAATCTTATTTTCTTCTTTAGTTTCTTCAATTTTCTGTATGAGTAGTTAATTTTTTAGCTAGGGTTGTGACCCAACCCTAGTGTGGGTACCTAATGGGTGTTTAATTTAGGGCTTATTTGTGATTGGGTGAGTGATATTTATCCTAGTTCTTGCTTGAATTTAAGAATTAATGGTTACAAACATTGATTCATGCCTAATGTATGGCCCCGTAAAAATTTTCCTACAAACCCGGATATCGTAATGCCGAAGTAGGCGTAGGGGTTAATAGTAGTAGAAATTCTTCGCTGCGAGCTTGTCAGCCACGGTTCGGACCTTTTGGATTGAAAAGCACGCTGGGGAGTTGAAGGAAATATTTTTGCAGAAGTAGGCATTTCCGCAGCCAATTATGCGGCCGCATAATAACTCTGCGGGTCGCAGAATGGCCGCAAAGTGAAGCAGTCTTTTCGGCAAATTTTGAGGTCAGTTTCGCGACCAATTATGTTGTCACACCCTATGTTTTCTTACGTGAGAGTACGTCGTAAGTCAATTGATGTAAGCTCACAAATGAGATCATCTTTGAAACTACATGAAGCAATTTAATCATGTTATCTTAGAAGTTACAAATATTTAAGTTCATGGATAACAAGTACCAAGATGGTTGAAAGGCTTAGAAGCTAAATAAATTGAAGAAAATAAGTTTCGTCGAATGTCGACAAGTTAGGAATGTTATAACACGTACTTTTGGGTGATATTAGGGTGCTTAACATGATAAGGAGGTTATGTTATGAATTATTTTAGTTGTATGATAACTGCATATTACATTTTGAATTCAAGCGAGTTGTGGAACAAAAGTCGGCAAAGGTCATCACAAGTTACATTCATAAATATGCTGAAATTTAGGTCAAATGTAGCTGAGCATTCCTCCCAATGTACATGGAATTATGGGATGATCTACCTACCAAATTGAAGATATATGAGTCCAGTTTCCAACTGAGTAAATCATTCATTGATACAACATTGGGGTAGAGAGATATTAACGTTTTCGCGAGACTGCGCAGACTGGTAGGTGACAAGTAGGTGCATCGCCTACTTGCCAAAAGGAGAGGCCTCAATTAAAAGCTCCAAAGTAGACCAAAAGGGGACTTTTAAGGGCTTATAAACTCATTTATTTCATCCATCTTACAGAACAAGAAAACCATATTGAACCCATACAACTCCTCCCCAAAAATCCCACCCAAACCCTAGGGTATTTCAGGTGTTACGATGTGATTCTAGTGTCGAAAAGCCCGGACAACTTGCTAGTTTCCCTTTCTCCTTCTTGTAGCTGTGTTGGGGGACTGATTTTAGATGAAGAATGGCTAGGTTTCGTGGGTTCTATCTTAGTCCAAGGTAAATTTATGCTTTTCCTTCCATTATCTATGCTTGTACGAGTTATAACTCGATCGTAAAGACTAGACCTAGCGAGTTTCGAAAGAGTAGTATGTTGTTTGTTGTTGCATCACTCTTGGTTGGTTGTAAACTTATTTTTAAGTTGAATTCATGTCTAATTTATTGGATAAGAGGCTTAATTAGGTATTGTTGGTTGTGTTGCTCAATTTGAAAGAAAAGACAAGGCAAAACGTGTTTTAGTAAACTGAAAAATCAATTTTGAGTTGCTGAACTTGTGGGACTGTTTTGTGGGTTGTTTCGTGTTATTGTTGGGTTTTCTCTTTTGCTACTATTTTTATGGAGTTTGGAAGGAGAAAGGGTGTGGAGAAATACCACATAATGGCAAGGTGGTTTGATGGTCGTTCGTTGTAACATTTTCGGATTGCTTGACACTATTATGGTTGTTGTTTTGTGTATGAAGTGATAGGGGTATGTTGGGCTGTTTTGTGGTATATTGTGATGGAGATAAGGTTGGAACATGATGCATACATGTTCTTATTTTTGTGTTCTTTTTTTTGTTGGTATATGGTATTGGAGGAGGGCCTTGTTACAAGAGAGATGCTGCCCAAATTTGCGTAACCGAGCTACCAGTTTACGTTGCGGACTTAGACTTTACTCAGCACTGATTACGAATCTCCTTATGATGTGGTAGATTGAGTTGAGTTATTTGAAGAAATTCTTAGAATGTATTAAGGACTCAACGGAGTTAAGGTATGTTAAGGCTAAACCTTTCTTTCATTTTGGCATGATCCACTAACCACATGTGATCACGAGACATAAAGAGAAGTTCATATTCCCGAATTTATGTACATTTTCCTAGTCTCATAATTTACACCATTCTCCCTTATCGGAACTTCATATTCAGTTTAATTTTGTCTTCTGTCAGCTAAGAGAACAGAGAGTCTATATATATAGTATTACAGTATGTTCACCACTATCGAGGTATAATCGATGGGTAGGCCCCTATTGGGTAACCTCTGATCATATGGTGAGTTATATACCGAGCCTACTATGGTTGAGTGCCTATAAGAGAGCCCGGAATGGCTGAGATACAGAGCCTAGTATGGCCGGGCGCCTATGAGCGATCCTACTACGGCAGAGCAGTTACACATACCGAGCCTTATAAGGCCGGACAGCTATTTTACATACTATATTGAGAGAGTTGAGTAAGTATCAGCAGGTAAGCAAATCTTCATATTCTCTTTGACTCCCAGTTACTTTCAGTTATTATATTATCAGTTCAGTTTCAGCTTTTAGTTATACCGTTGCCTTACATACTCGGTACATTATTCCATACTGACGTCCCTTTTACCGAGGATGTTGCATTTTATGCATGCAGGTCCTCATTGACAGTTGGACAGACCCTCCCAGCAGATAGAGTCAAGCATCAGCTTGGTTGGTAAGCTCCACTTCCTCGGAGTTACCAGGTCTAGACCTTGGAGTCCATTTTATATATATAGGTTTGATGGGTAGGTTGAGGCATTGTCCCGATCATGGTATAGTTCAGTTATCTCTAAAGGCTTGTAGATACGTCCTCTATAGTTTGTATATCAGTAGATGTCCATGGCGGCCTCGTCAGCCTCCACAGTTATATATATAGTATTACAGTATATATATATATATATGAGCTTTTGGGTATGTTTGCCCCTCAGATAAGAGAGATAATATTTTTAGATGATTCAGAATATGACTTCATCGGCCTTAGTTGATGGTTACCCCTCCAAAGTTTACAGTTACAGAGTGGTACGCTCGGGCCGAGTATGGCACCAGGTGCCGCCACGCCTCATCAGGTTTGGGGCATGACAAACTTGGTATCAGAGCAGTTCTATCCTAGGGAGTTTACAAGCCGTGTCTAGTAGAGCCTTGTTTATAGATATGTTGTGCACCACATTATATAAATAGGAAGCTACAAGGCATTTAGGAGTATGTTACCCTTCTTTAAAATCCACATCGTGCTATAGAGCTGAGTCATAAGAGTTCAAGCCAAGACTTATGTTTGCTAATGATATAGAGATGCTTGCAATTAGAAAAATTATAGTTAGCCAGAGGACTAATACAGGAGCAGGCAAGGGCACTAGTAGAGAGAGAATTCTTGATAACGTGGCCCAGATTGAGGCCCTATCAGATCATGCATACCAGATGTGTAAATTTCAAGCTTAAGGCCTTAAGATGCGAATATCAAACACACCACGTGAATAGCAGGCCATGGGAGTATCATAAGGTAAAAGTATAGTTTCATCAGGTAATAGAAGCAAGGTGAAGGAGGGTATGAGGTACCCAATTAGTGAAGATTATTAGTATATACAATTCAAAAAGAGAAATACAAGCATTTTAAGTTACCTTCAACATTAATAGAGGTATGTACAATTGGCCATACCCATCTCAATTATGCCCTGCGGAAGCTAACAGATATAGTTTAAGAGAAGGATGGGATATCAAGATCCAGCTGGGGTTAGAGTAATTCAAAATGGTGGACAGATTGTTAATGTTAGATGACATTTCCGAAGGATATTTCAAACATGGTAATAATTCTCCTTGGGAGACAATGAATACTAGAAGGTTCAGAAAAATTGAGAAGGTAGGCACTGGCATCCTAGAAGGGATAAATATTTACTTTAGTATGACTAGAGAGAATATTAGGCGACCCGAAGAGCCAGCGAGATGGATCAAGGGGAGCTAAAGTGAAAGAATGTTTCGTTGAAGTTTTCAGAATAATGTAAAAGGAAGAGATATTAGCAGGAGAATAAGAAGTGAGAAAATGAAGCATTATGAGTAACATGTGATAAATGGACTACAACGGTAAATCAAAATATGACAAGATGACGAAGTCTATAGTCAAGTGAAGAAAAAGACAAGAGGAGATAGGCCTTGATACTATGAAAGAGTATATGCCATAAAGTCATATCCTTTTTTTGGGAAATGAGTTGGTAACTCCAACATGATTACTAGAAGGCTAAGTTAGAGCCATGGAGTAATAGAAATTAGTATGGGCTGGTAAATAAGAAAAAAAATCGAACATAATACAGGGACCGAAGGATTTGATAATAGCCGGCATCGTGAGAATTTCAGAGATCGCAATCCAACAATGATAGAATGGACAACAGAAGAATATCCTTTAAAGGTCATTCAAGAAGACGCTTCCCTAAAGCAAGCAATGTGAGCAGAGTTATGCTTAAGGGATAAGTGTGCTAGTTACACTAGGTGTCACCCTCGCGCGTAAGAAATTCAGTTATCCCTGGTATAGATGGGTTACCGGAAGGCGAGTAAGAGTCAGTAAAGATGTGAAAAGATGCAAAAGATGAAGAGGTAACTATGGACTAGTAAAGGAAGAATGCGGTAAGAAGGCGAAAGGAATGAGATTGCATTGATTCAGATCCAATAGATATGTTACAACTCCATAACATTATTCAAGCACGATGTCGGGGGAGGCAGTAAGGGTTCCCGCCCAGGATGTTTTTGATAAATACGTGCAAATGAACACTTGGTACATAAAGAGCCAGTGCGAGAGGTAAGTTAAGACAAAGGAAATAACCCAAGAGAGATTGCGCAGAATATATATATATATATATATATATATATATATATATATATATATATATATATATATATATATATATATATATATATATATATTGGACCAATGAGTAGTTAGTAGTTGATTCAGGAAGAGACTAGTTATGGCTAGACAAGAGGATACAGATAAATCAGCAGATCATGCAAGATAAACGTAGTGAACCCCAGCATAAGAAATTCACTCTCGCAAATATGACATCGTAATCCTTGAGAAATATTCAGATAGGAGTTGGGGTAGTTAAAGGTACCGTATAAGTGTTACAGAATAAAAGAGAGTGCCACTGCGGACACAATCAAAATCTCAGTTCAGAAGCAACTCTACGAGCGCAAGGGCGCGGAGGTAAGTAACTAAGGATAATTATAGGCGAGTAGGAACATCAAAAATTCCTTTGGGTATACGATGTAATAATCACAGCTTTACACGAGTCAAAGGGCCTCCCCTAAGTACTACAACGAAAGATTAGCTGAGAAAATAAGGAAGAAGGTTTCAACCTAAGCATAGTGACCTGGAGAAGAAATGATCTTGGAACAACGAACTCACTACAACATTCTATGCACTTCATAAGAAAATGGCACCTATCGTGACCTATGAACGGGAAGTAAAATCAAAGGTAATATCCGTGATCATATGAGTTGCACGAAATTCCAATATATGTGGGCAGCAAGATGAGCCTAAGTATTCATGCAACAAGTGCCAAAAAGACCAACATAAGTAATTGTTTATGTTTAAAGACAACCGAGAAGGCACGAAAGAATTATTCGATCTATGACCCAGAGTTAGTTACATTACGACCGCACTTAAGATTTCAGAATATTATTCATGCAGCACATATGTTGACATTCTTATAGTGATAGCAGATTTTGGTATAAGTTAAAAGAAATAATTGAGTCCACGTCACAGATAAAAGCTTGAATTGCTAGAAGGTTATATCATGGATGTTCCATAGCGTCCACGAGGAGGTAAAGTAATAACTAATACCCTGAGCCATTGATCGGAAGATAGCATAAGCCTACTTAAAGGCTAAGATAGAAGAGGAAACTAAAGAGTTACATCAGCTAAGTGAATCAGGAGTCTGATTATTACACCTTGATGATTATAGAAATCATGATTAAGAACATCGCAAAATCACTCTTAGTATCAGAGGTACGATAGAGATAGCACAATGACCATATTCTATAACAGCTCTACAATAAAGCCAGTTGGAAAAGTACCAGCCTCATAAGGAGTAAGTATGAAGCTCTCACCGGATTGTGTATACACTAGAGGTGCAAGTATTATAGTAGAGCTTCAAGTTGTAGATGTTAATTCCACCTATGTGGAAGGGTGTTTATGAAAAAAGACCAAAAATACGATGCGAGATTTAAAGGTAAGTAAGGTAAAGGTGAAGAAGGTACAAGATACTCAAGTGCAGAAGGTTGTGAATAGTCCAGACTTCAGATAGAGGGCTAGAAGAACTGTGATTCAGTATCCACAAATGATAGTGGTGTCGTCAGTGGCATATCTTCCAGCCTATGGTTTCTAGGTACCGAGAGGTCTAGTTAAGAGAGTAAAGGAGAGATAGAGACGACGTGATGTCTCACTTGATGTTCCATAATAACATAAGAAAATCTATGGTGCTAGCAAGTTAAAGAAAGGTTGTGAGTAGTATAGATAGATAGGTGTAGGTTGTACACTAAAGTATGGTAGAGCAACAAGGTTTTAGATAGACATGAGTAAGGATAAGAAAAGGTGAGTGAGAAGGTGATGAGAATAGGTAAGGCCTAAGGATTAAGCCCATCAAAACAAGAGAGCTTATGGTTCCCGTAAGTTATAGAAATCTCTATATAACCTGAATGAATTCGAAGGAGTTTAAGACTAGGAGAATTTAGAAGAGATGGAATACTGCCATGGTAGTAGAATAAGGGTGTAATTGTGATAGGTAAGAGGATGACGTTTAGGCCTTTGATTGAGTAATTATTCAAAGAAAAGGGATTTCATGAATTGCACGGGCTTAGAATACCCCCCATGGGATGAACCACGTTGGGATGCCATGAAGTACGGTTATTGAAGTATAGTATCGCCCCTGGGTGGATCAGGAAAATCACTTTAGATGTTCCCCGATGAGACATGAGCCCTAGTGATAAACTTGTATTACATAAGAGGTTTCAAGTGATCAGTGGTAGATTATAGATCAACATTAAGGCGAATCAACAATAGATGTATGAATGTTCCAAAGTGTCAGATAGGGTTAGGCTGTCATTCTTAAGATGAATAGTAGTGAGGAATCATTAAGGGACTTAAATTTATACATATAGGATAAGCAGCGAGAGAGTAACCTGGAGTTGGGTAGCAGACCTTGGTCATAATAAATCAAAGTAAGTGTTGTGGTATAGTATAAGCTACCTAGATATAGTAAAGCCATAAGCATAGGTAATCGAGGCTATAAAACAAGATATAGCAAGTCATAAGTTCGACAAAGTATCGAGCGAAAAACTTCAATACACCTAAAAATTCCCAGAGGGACAGCTTCTCATAGTTTTGTATATGTTCACAAAGTGAGGCCTAGAGATTGGTTCTGAAGGAAAAAGGAGAGAAGAGTCACACAGGCGCACATCTAAGGATAGATCTGTACATGCTGCATGACATAAGGTAGTAACAGTTACGAGATTGGAAGAATTCCGACCACAGGTCGTGGTGAGAGAAAGAGGCCTAAAGGGGGGAATACCCTGGCCTTTAGATATGTTCATAGAGCATTGGCCTAGAGGGAAAGGACAATATTAAGATATTCATAAAAGCTATAAGTGATGAGACTGATAAGTGCATCAGTCAACATTCGAGGACGAATGTTCCAAAGGGGGGATTGATGTTACACCCCATGTTTTCGTACGTGAGAGTACGTTGTAAGTCAATTGATGTAAGCTCACAAATGAGATCATCTTTGAAATCACATAAAGTAATTTAATCATGTTACCACAGATGTAACAAATATTGAAGATCATGGATAACAAGTACCAAGATGGTTGAAAGGCTTATAAGCTAAATAAATTGAAGAAAATAAGTTTCGTCGAATGTCGACAAGTTGGGAATGTTATAACATGTACTTTTGGGGTGATATTAGGGTGCTTAACATGATAAGGAGGTTATGTTATGAGTTATTTTAGTCGTATGATAACTGCGTATTACATTCTGAATTCAACCAACTTGTGGAACAAATATTGGCAAAGGTCATCACAAGTTACATTCATAAATATGCTGAAAATTAGGTCAAATGTAGCTGAGCTTTTCTCCAATGTACATGGAATTATGGGATGATATACCTACTAAATAGAAGATGTATGAGTCTAGTTTCCAACGGAGTAAACCATTCATTGATACAATATTAGATTAAATCGATGCTCACATTTTTGCGAGACTGCGCAGACTGGTAGGTGACAAGTAGGTGCATCACCTACTTGCGAAAAGGAGAGGCCTCAATTAAAAGCTCCAAAGTCGACCAAGAGGGGAATTTTAAGGGCTTATAAACACATTTATTTCAGCAATCTTTCAGATCAAGAAAACCATATTGAACCCCTGCAACTCCTCCCCAAAAATCCCACCCAAACCCTAGGGTATTTCGGGTGTTACGATGTGATTCTAGTGTCGAAAAGCCCGGACAACTTGCTAGTTTCCCTTTCTCCTTCTTGTAGCTGTATTGGGGGACTGATTTTGGATGAAGAAGGGCTAGGTTTTGTGGGTTCTACTCAGTCCAAGGTAAATTTATGCTTCTCCTTTCATTATCTATGCTTGTACGAGTTATAACTCGATCGTAAAGACTAGACCTAGCGAGTTTCGAAAGAGTGGTATGTTGTTTGTTTTTCCGTCACTCTTGACTGGTTGTAAACTTATTTTTAAGTTGAATTCATGGCTATTTTATTGGATAAGAGGCTTAGTTAGGTACTGTTGGTTGTGTTGCCCAATTTGAAAGAAAAGACAAGGCGAAACGTGTTTTAGTAAACTGAAAATCAATTTTGAGTTATTGAACTTGTGGGACTATTTTGTGTTGTTGTTGGGTTGTCTATTTTGCTACTATTTTATGGTGTTTGGGAGGAGAAAGGGTGTGGAGAAATACAATTAATGGCAGGGTGGTTTGTTGGTCATTTGTCATAACATTTTCGGATTGTTTGACACTATTATGGTTGTCGTTTTGTGTATCAAGTGATAGGGGTATGTTGGGCTATTTTGTGGTATATTGTGATGGAGATAAGGTTGGAATATGATGCATACATATTGTTATTGTTGTATTCTTTTTGTTGTTGGTATATGGTATTGGAGGAGGGCCTTGTTATAGGGGAGATGCTGCTTAAATTTACGTAAATGAGCTACCAGTTTAAGTTGCTGACTTAGCCTTTACTCAGCACTGATCACGAATCTCCTTATGATGTGGTAGATTGAGTTGAGTTGTTTGAAGAATTGCTTGGAATGTATTAAGGACACAACGGAGTTAAGTTATGTTAAGGCTAAACCTTTCTTTCATTTTGGCATGATCCCACTAACTAACATGTGTTTGATAACGAGGACATAAAGAGAGTTCATATTCCTGAATTTATGTACATTTTTTCTAGTCTCATAAGTTACACCATTCTCCTTTACCGGAACTTCATATTCAGTTTAGTTTTGTCTTCTGTCGGCCAAGAGAGCAGGGAGTCTATATATATATATATATAATATATATATATATATATATATATATTATTACAGTATTTTCACAACCATCGAGCTTAATCGATGGGCAGGCCCTTATGGGCAACCTCTGATCAGATGGTGAGTTATATACCGAGCCTACTGTGGTAGAGCGCCTATGAGCGAGCGTAGAATGGCCAAGATACAGAGCCTAGTATGGTTGAGCGCCTATGAGCGAGCCTACTACGGCAGAGCAGTTTCACATCCCAAGCCTTATAAGGCCGGACAACTTATTTTACATACTATATTTGAGAAGAGTTGAGTCAGTATCATCAGGTAAGCATATGTTCAGATTATCTTTGACTCCCAGTTATCTTTCAGTTATTATATTATCAATTCAGTTTCAGCTTTCAGTTATTTTGTTGCCTTACATACTCGGTATATTATTCCGTACTGACGTCCCTTTTGCTGGAGATGTTTCATTTCATGCATGCAGGTCCTCAATGACAGTTGGATAGACCCTCCCAATAGATAGAGTCAAGCATCAACTTGGGTGATAAGCTCCACTTCCTTGGAGTTACCAGGTCTAGACCTTGGAGTCCATTTTAATATATACAGGTTTGATGGGTAGGTCGAGGCCTTGTCCCAACCATGGTACAGTCCAGTTATCTCTAAAGGCTTGTAGACAAGTCCTGTATAGTTTGTATATCAGTAGATGTCCATGGCGGCCTCGTCAACCTCCACATTATTATATATATTATATATATATATATATATATATTATATATATAATATTATATATATATATATATATATATATATATATATATGAGCTTTTGGGTATATTTGCCCCTCAGATAAGAGAGACGATATTTTAAGATGATTCAGAATATGACCTCATCGGCCTTAGTTGTGGGTTACCCCTCCAGAGTTTACTGTTATAGAGTGGTACACTGGAGTCGAGTGTGGCACCAGGTGCCGGCCACACCTCGTCAGGTTTGGGGCGTGACATATGCGACCGTATATCCACTTCACAAGTCGCACTTTGGTCGCATAATCGTCCTTGGACTTTTGCGAAGGGAGGTTCTGCGGCGCATTCTGCGACCGGAGAACAGGTCTACGGACCGCATAATGGTCGCAGACCGAAGCAGAAAATTCAGGTCCCTGCGGGTTACTTTTCGCGATTATTTCGCGGATTGCATAGCCATTATGCGACCGCAGATCCGTGATGGGGCTCCAAATTTCTATTTTTTAGACCGATCCTATGTCGATATATCTCATGCCATACTCTATTTTTAGCCCATTTTCTTGTACTTTTAGAGTGAGAAAGGGAGTCTTAGATGGATGAAGTGTTCTTCATCAAAATTACTCCTCAATTCTTGTTTACACGTCAAGAGAGGCACCTAGGTCTTCTTCCTAAGAGGTAAAATTCTATCACCAAAATTCTTAATATCAACGTGGAACTAGAATGGGCTACTAGAAAGGTAATTCATGGGGAATGGGAGTGCTTACCTTGCATGCATGAATTTTAAGGTATGTGGGAAGGTTGTGAGTAAAAGATGAAAAAGAATGGGGTGTGGGTTGGCATAGTATTTCATAAAAAAGGGCCATGAAACCTTAATACACACAAAGTATTTGATAGAATGCTCACGTGAGCTAGAATTACAATCGTTTTCCTAATTTTGGGTTCAATTTTCGCTATATTGCTAAAATAGATTGAAGTTGCAAATTCCGGAACATCTTAAAGATTTAAGAGGCTCAATTAAGGTATGTTTGGCTAAAAACCCATCTTCTTAGAATTGATCCCCTTGGTGTTCATGAAATCGATGTAAGTCCCAAATTGATCGTATAGAACTTGTTACTCCAAATGTGCTTGCGTTGAAGGATATATGTGCATTATGTGTTCCTGTACTTTCATCATGTTATCTTATCATTTGGGAATGTGTTAAAGATATGGAATATGTGCTACAAATGCTTAGACTTCAAGTCAAATTCGAATAAAGATTATTATGTCAAATTGTGTAAAAACCCTCTATGTGCTCTAGAATCTAAATTGTTCCGTGTGTAATTAAGTCTTGAATGAAAGACCTTGTTGCTATTGACATGATAATAATGTTGAATGTGTAAAAAGGGAAACTTGAATCGTAAAATGCGGCCAAGTGCCAAGAACAACTTAATAAATGAGGCCACTCTTGCCAACGTATTGAAAGATGGGAAAGAAATGTGAAGTGAGATGATTGATCGAAAGGATGATGTCTCAAGTGAGATGGCTTAGCTGATCGGGCCGTGATCGGACGCCATGCCGCACAGATGGTGGTAATTGTGCTGGAAATGATGATTGAAATTATGGATATGGTTGATGTCTCAAATGAGATGACCTAGCCGATCGGGTCGAGATCGGACTCCGTGTAACAACACGATGGTATTGTGGATAGTGGCACATGGCACTAACGACTACCCAACCTAATAAGATAGAAATTGATTAAGAACTTATGTGACCCTTACTTGATGTTTTAGTATTGTTTGAAGCTCTTATTGGACTCATGACTTTTTTCCCCTTGTATTATTGTTCATTCTATTGAGATGGTGTTTTAGCTTTACATACTAGTACTATTCGACAGTACTAACGTCCCTTTTGCCGGGGGCGCTATATCTTGTAATGGATGTAGGTGGTTCCATAGCAGACTGTGCTGATCGCAGCTAGTGGTGCATCCTCTTCTCAGCACTATTGGTGAGCCCCATTTCATCCCGGGGTCATGTATTGTATCTCTTGTGCATATTTTTTCCACGTTTTGAGGTATAGCCGGGGCCTTGTCACCGGCATTATCATAACTATCTTTTGTATCTTTAGAGGCTCCGTAGACGTTATGTGGGTTGTGTATGGGTGCTAGAAAGATCATACAGGTTATGTTGTGTTTTGGCTCTTGTCCCACTAAATCATTAAGTGTATGTATTTTGGGAACTTAACTATGATGTAGCAAAATGGAATTAAAAAAATTAGTAATGTTTATATATATGATCTTTCCACTGTTAACTAATGGTAACGCGCATTCTCTTGATCATAAGCGAGTTTGATAGGATGTTGCTGACAGCCTTGCTCGATCGGGTCCACTCGGTTGAGCGCCGGTCGAGCTCCCCAAGGTTGGGGTGTGACACCTAATTGACTTAGTGTAACAACTCGACCGGTCGTTTTGAGAATTTAAACTCCGTTCAGCAGCGTAAGGTCTTGAAAAGCTTCATATTATGTGTATCGACTTGTGCATGTTGAATTCAGTTACTGGATGATTCAGAGTCGAAATGGAAGAAGGAATCTAGTTTTGGAAACTTAAGCGGTGAGAATTTGACCGAAATTTGACTTTTGAGTAAACGGCTCCGGAATGAGTTTTGGATGATCTCAACAGCTTCATATGGTGATTTTGTACTTAGGCGTGCGTCCGAATTTGGATTTGAAGATCCGTAGGGTAAATTGGAGTATTTCGGCGAAAGTTGAAAAAGTTGAAGTTTGCAAAATGGAGAAGTTTGACCAAGAGTTGACTTTTGTGATATCAGGGTCGGAATGCGATTCTGAGAGTTGGGACAGCTCTGTTATGTCATTTGGGACTTGTCTGCAAAATTTGGCGTCGTTCCGCATTGATTTGATAGGTTTTGGCGCGAGTTTTAGAAGTTGGAAGATTTGAAAGTTCATAAGTTCGATTCATGGCTAGATTTGCTTTTCCAGCATTTTTTGATGTGATTTGAGACCTCGAGCGAGTCCGTGTTAAGTTATAGAACTTGTTTGTGTGTTTAGATGGGGTCCCGGGGGCCTCGAGTGTGTTTTGGATGTTTTGCATGGTTTTGCATATGTCTGATTCTGGTGTATTCGCACCTACGACTTTGGAGCGCAGGTTTGGTTCCGCTTCTACGTGAGCCTGATCGCATCTGCGATCTTTGAGGCCTGTAAGCTAGCCCTCTTCGGCAAATGCTGGAACGCAGCTGCGTAAACGCTTCTGCGGTTGATCTATCGCATCTGCGAAGGAGCCCGCTTCTGCGCTTCTGTTATCGCTTCTGCGGTGCCGGTGATGCGGCGCCACTGGTGCAAATATATTGTCCGCAGATGTGGACCTAGGCCTGTAAGTCAAGTTCGCAAATGCAAACATCTGCCCGGAAATGCGATAGTGCAGATGCGCTTATGTGTCCGCATATGCGGAAGTGCTCGGCAGAATCATTTAAATCGAGGGTTTGGCCATTTTCTTCATATTTTGAATTTTAGACTTTGATTTTGGGAGCTTCTTTTTGGGTTTTTCAAGCAAACCGATTGGGTAAGTGTTCTTCACCTAGTGTCTAATATATTCCATGATTTTATCTTCATTTTTATCATTTAATTTGTATTTTGAGTTGAGGAAAATGTTTGTTTTTGAAGAAAGTTTTCAAAATGAAAAATCATGATTTGAGGGGCGTAATGGTACCGGAATTTGATAATTTTTGTATGGTTGAACTCGTATCGAAATGTGTATTTGGCTTTTGTGAAATTTTTCGGGTTCCGAGGTGCGTGCCTGGGGGTCGACTTTTGGACCAATTTTTGGATTTTGTTAAAGATTGAGACTTTATGATCTGGAATAGTTTCTTATGAGTTTTATTTGTGCTTTGAAGTTATTTTGGTTGGATTTGAGCCGTCCGGAGGTCTTTTCACCCGAGAAGTGCATTTTAGAGTATCGGCCTGTCTTCTTTGAGGTAAGTATGATGCCTAACCTTGTATGGTGGATTTCCCTTAGGATTTGTGTCTTCTATGTTGATTGTAGTTCGTGTACGTTAGGTGATGAGTGCGTGCTCGGACTTATTTGTGGAAAGTTGGCCTTTAGGGTTCTTAGGTCCTTATATTCACTGTGTATGAAGTTGTTCGTGATACGTTTGAGTTCCTATTTGCTAGTTTCACTTCTACATGCTTTAGTTAGAATTAATTGCTTTAGGATTCACTCTTATTGCCTATTTGACTCTTATTTGACTTAACTGAAGATTTTGCCTCTTCTATCGTCATGCTATCTTTTCATAACCACTTGTCTTTAATTGAAATTAATATTATCTCATCCTATAATTGTTTAGTCTTAATTGGAGTTATGATTATCTTCTGTTGCTTACCATTATTTGAATTATTGAATATCCTTCGCAATTGCTCAACCTTAAAAGGAGTTTAGATAACATATATCTTAGTTGACTTGCCTTTATTTGAAACTATTTGACTCGTGTTGGCTTCCTTATTGTTGACTTGTGTATTGTGGGATCGTTGCTACATATTATATTTTTCCTTGTTGAACCGTTCCCTTTATGACTAGCATTCTTTACTGTGGTTATTCCTTGTGAACTGGTTCTACCGTTTCTTTGTGATTTAAAGTTCTTGAGTTGATTTACTCACCTTACTTTGTATTATTTTCATTTTTGCTGATTGTACTTGTTGTGGTGATGTACGAGGTTTCAACCATGCTGTAATTGTTATCTCTGTTGGTTGCGCTGCATATTTGCTTTGGGACTACGGAACGGTATTTCGGGAGATCCCCCTGCATATTTACTTTAGGACTACGGAAAGGTATTCCGGGAGATGCCCCTGTTTCGCATATTTACTTTGGGACTACGGATGATATTCCGGGAGATCCCCCTGCACATTTACGTTTGGGATTACGAGACGGTATCTCGGGAGATTCCCTGTTGTTATCATTGTGTTATGAGCTGTTTTCTTTCATTTACTCTATCTTTGTTATTCTACGTGTTGTCTGTTCTTTTTCTTATGCTTACTAGCTGGTATGAACTATGTTAGGACACCTGCACAAGCATACACGTAGTTAAGCGCCCTTATCGGATAAGAGGTTTTCTTGATATTGTTGAGTATAGATGTACACCCTTGTTTACTTGCCTTCTATGTGAGAGTGGCACTGGTTGGCACGGGAGATGTAAGCATGAGTATGAGATGTGATGAGGGCACAGGATGCCAAGTGTTGGGGTTCAGGTATTGAGACCCGTGAGTTGTAATTTATCTGAGGTTCGGTACTTTGTGAAGGTTGTTGACTAAGAATCAAATGTGAAATATGTCGTAGTTGCTGAGTTATTATTTGTCTTTGTTGTAGCTATAGTTTCGGAATTAGGTGATGTTTCTTTCACTCTTCTGTGTCATTATTATGGTATTTCACTGATACTTATCGCTTTCCCTTTCTTACTGTAATTATTGTATTGTTAGTCATATTGCGTAGCTTCCATGTAGAAACCATGCACTGTTGTTTCCATACCTATACTTATTCTGTTTATTAGACCAGTGGGTGTCTTGACTGTTCCTCGTCACTATTCCACCAAGGTTAGTGTTGATACTTACTGGGCACCGCTGTGGTGTGCTCATACTACACTTCTGTACATTTTTTTGTACAGATCCAGGTATTGATCGTTAGTAGCTGTGGTGATTCTTGCCAAGGAGTCTCAAGGTAACCCTGCTACTGCGTTCGCAGGCTTCGGAGTCACCTTCCTATTTTGTATTCACAATATTTTACTTATTTCCGAACAGTTGTATTTAGGAGTTATAGCGAACTCTGTAGAGCTTATCACTTGTGCCGGTTTTGGGAATTGTAAATTTTGTGGTGATTTCCCTTTCAAATTGTTAGATGTTCTTCTATTATTATAGTTATTCTGAAAATGTTAGGCTTACCTAGTCCTTAAGAGTAGGTGCCATCACGATACCCAAATGGAGGGAAAGTTGGGTCATGACACTTAGTCTCTACTTGAGAAAGGGAGACTAAGTCTCAGAAAACTTGGGTAACAAGGAATTGGGGTGAACTTAAGAAATTGATAGCCCCAATTAAAGGGTTGAATCTAGAGATAGTAAGACCCGACTTGAGCATCTATCACTTGTTGTGTGAATTCCCATTTGGACTTGAGAAAGCCAAATTGGGCAAAACCAAGTATCGAGTGGGTAATTGCGTGTGATTGCTATATTACACCCCGACCAATCAACCCTACTCTAAAGCCCACAATCCGTTAGGTAACCACCTAGGTGGAAGTCATGACCCTAGATCTTTTATAAACTTGAAAAACAACGATACCAAAAATATCATTCTCTAGTTTTTCATTTACAAACATTAGCATAAAAATAGAAGTAGAGAGAAACAACCAAACATGTGGAAGTGAAATTTGGGCACATCATACACTTAGTCTAGATATATACCTAATCCAATATAAGCACTATTTCGAATCGACCCCGACTCACGTTGGGTAATTATAATTGCATCGATCGCTTCATAATCCCAATAAGTGGTGTGAATTTGGGCGACATCAGAATGCTTACCGATATCGAAGTCGTTCCGCTCGTGCCTCTTTCCTTTTGAGAAAGAACTTTGCTTCACTCTCCTTGGGACCACCTTTAGAGTTACCCACTATGATTCCAAACTGCTACAATCGCCTCGTGTTAACACTACTTCCTACAAAAAAAAACAGAAAAGGTCCTGAGTTTAGTCCCTCTAGTTTAGTAAAATAGCCACGCTTATCCCTACTTCTACTACCGGTCCAAATTTATCCTGCTGTTAAGATAGTAGATAAAATTGTCCCTAACTCTAACAAAAGTCCACCGTGGCACCGAGACCCTTCTCTTAAACTGCCAACTAAGCAAATTCTAAACCTAATTTAAAAGACCCGCCCTAGTCACTGGCCAGTTAGTAGTGAACTAATGTCTTAACTTCAATACAACACAAGAGGAGGGGTGATTAGTGTGGTGTCCAATTTTTCGCTCAAACTGATTATGGAAGGACCTGGTTCTTCTAAGTGTTCCTTAACCTACTATTGCATAAATAGTAAATGCGGAAAGTAAAGAACACAAGTATTTTACGTGGAAAACACCTAGCTCAAAAGGTGAAAACCCCACGACCTACTTCCCAGTAGGATTTTCCCAAACTCTCACTAAATCACTAAGCCAAAAACTGCATTTACAAAAACACTTTTGTAAACCTAGCACTAACTCTAATCCCTTGTAGCAAACAGCCTCTAACTGTTGCGACAACTTCAAGGTAACTCTAACTTGAATACTTTGAGTACCTATTACAATTGCTTCTAGATAAAGCTGAAAGGTACAATATGAAAACACCTACTACAAATGAAATAGAATCAAAGATAGACACTTGGAACTGGTTCTTCTATCTGGTTCATGTAGCTTCAGGTTTGCACACTTGAATCACACACGAACTGCTTGCAAAATGCATTGCTATTTTGCTTTCAATTCCTGTTTAACTTCTGCGTTTGTGCATCCCTGTAAAATGAGAACATCCTACAATATATAGAGTTAGTAGATAAAGAAATAACTAGAGTTCTAATGCTACTGTTCCTTGGTGGAAAAGTTCTAGTTAATCTCAACTTCAAACTCTTCCCTTATCTTGGATAGTGTTCTCTTTGATTAAGGAGTCCTTCTCCTTATCATTTATGCAACCTTTTCGATCAGGAGATATCAGTTATTTATCTCCTTCACATGCATCCCACATGCTCGAATCTGTCGTGTCTATGCATACAAGGGATGGACCTGGCTCATGCCTGAGCTTCCTTTGTCAATGTTCAAAACAAACCTTCACTTGGGCCAACAAATTCCCCCTTTTGATGATGACAAACTCTATTCTTTCATAAGCTTAGTCCTTGTTGCAACTCAGCTCAACATCAACACAATGTTAGAACATTTTACCTTTTTATCACTTATCATCAAGGACCAGGTTCATTAGGTTATAAACATCACTTGTTCAAAAGCACAACCTCTTTCCCCCTTTTGGCATCATCAAAAAGTTGCATAAAATATGTGCGATAACCAGATTTTAAAACTTACTTATGGCCACTGGGCTACTTCAAATGCAAACATGGATTAATCATCATAGATCAAGCTAAGAATTTTAACAATCAAAGAAATAGAGACAATCAGTTAGAGCAAAAAACAGTGAATTTCATTGATGATTGATAAGATTCTACCACAAAGCATAAGAAGAAATAAAAATACTGGAAACATGAGCAAAAACAAAAAAATCTTGAACTGGGTCATTGGTTGATCTACACTAGGCTAGGAAGCTTAAGGCTGGGAAGAACTAGGTGCCTGGTTTTTGGCTTGGAAGAGTTTCAGCATATCTTGAAGAATGCCATCATTCTTCTCCTTTTCTCTTGCCAGCTTAGTTCTGAGAGCATCTCTCTCAGTCTCCACCTCAGCCAACCTTCTCTTCAGCCTCTCAATCGTAGCATCCTTTGCCCCTCTCTCCTGTACCAAGGCTCTGACCTTGCTATTGACTGGTGCCTTCTTGGATGAACCAGGTTCATTGGGAGTGGCATGGACCTCATAGTCACAAGCAATCAGAGTTTTCGCCCCAAAGTGATATTTGCTTGTAGCCACCTCCCACTTCTGCAGAGACACCTTAAAATGTGCAAGCACAGCTGTGAGAATGAAGCCATAGGGAATGGCATGAGATTTGGTGCCACTTATAACCCTATCAAGAAGTTGGATTATAAATCCAGGCCAATTAATATGCCTCCCACTATCCAAACACTCCATGAGGACCAAGTCCGTGAAGCTTGCAATGTTCCTCCTTTCCTGCCTTGGCAGAACACACTTGATGATGAATTCGAATAGCACCTTGTGGGGTGGCTTCATCGCACTCTTATGCAAAGCCTTGGGCTCACTTTCCTCCTCATGATCACTGAATTTTCTGGTGATGGCAAGGGCAGTAGGAAGGTTTTCTAGGCTTGGACACTTAAGCTTTCTGTAGTCATTGTACCCCTCAGCAGGTACATCCAGATTTTCTCCCAACTCCTTTTCATCAAAAGAGATTTTCACCCCTTTCACCAAGCTGGTAACCTTTCCATCCTTCACTTCAGCATTTTCCATAAACTCAACAATTTCGCTCCTTGCCAACCTGCCATCCATCTGAAGGACCATGTCCTTCCATCCTTGCACTTCCAATTTCTCCAACAGCAGCACCATCATTTCCTCCTCCAAATCCCTGAGGAGTCTACCCTTCAGAGTTGTCTTCTTGCCAAACTTGGCTATCTTGTCCTTCTCAGTATCTGAATCATCTTCCTCTTCCTCTTCCTCTTCCTCTTCCTCTTCCTCTCCACTCCATTCTTCTTCCTCAGCAATTTTTACTTGTTTAGTTTTCTCCACAGACCCGGTCCTTTTTTCCAGGGTGGATGGTTCAGCAGATTTTGACTTAGAAGTAGACTTCTTAGTGGAAGTCCTGGCTTTCTTGGGTTTAGGAGTCTGAACCTCCACTTCTTCAATCACATCTTCATCCTGATAGACTAGGTCTATTTAATCAACGTCAACAGGCTTACCCACCTTCTTCTTTCATTTTTCAACTTTTTTTCTTTTGCTTTCTTCAAAGGCTCTTTGTAAATTTGCCTCATTCTGCTTTAGCTGACTTCTTGTGGCTCTTCCTCTTGTGGGAGGAATTTCGATAGTGTCAGAAGGGGCAAGCTTCCTTTTTTTGTTAGCCCTAGCAGTGCAAGGGGTCTTAGCCTTAGAAGTTCTATTCTTCTTTGGGCTGTAGCTCTCACTCACTTTCTTTAATAGGTCTGCGAGGGTTTCTTCTACTGATGAACCAAGTTCCTCTACATTTTGCCCAATTTTAACCAGCCCTTCAGCGGCTTTGCCAGACCCACATCCACCTGTTTTCTTTACACTTTCCTCCATTTTACCAGATTCTGATCCACAAACATCCATTATCCCTGTATCAGGAGTGGGTGAAGAATCAACCACTCTTTTACCCATTCCCCTCTCTTCACTACGAGCACCCTCACTATTTTTTTCTTTTTTCCTTTTATTTTTACCACCAATCCTTCTGGACTCAGAAGATTCTACATCAACCACAGATCTAACCACAATAAACTTGTTCTCCAGATTTTCAGCTAGCTTAGAAACGGAAAAGAGTCTCATATATCCCTGTACTATGGTAAATTATTTAAAATTGTCCCTAGTTATACTATTGGGCCATAAAAGTCCCTTCCGTCCAACTATCCTAACAAATCTGCCCTTGGTTAGACAAAGGTGCCACGTGGCATCCATCCTTGCCTCTTTTGAATCTGGGCACATAAGAGACGACCCGCTCCATGAAACCCACCAAACCCATTACCCGCGACCCGTCATTTATAAACCAAATAATACCCATTTCATCCATTTCATTTTCCTGTTTCATTTTCTTCTCTCACTAACTATCTAGAACATGAAAATACTCTCACAGCTTTGTTCATAGCCTATTTGAAGTGAAGAAATTCCATAAAGTAATACCTTCCTCCATGAAATGATTCGTCTTTTCTATATTATTCATGTTAGTATTGCAATTTTTTAGTTTTCTTTTCGTATTTTACGGTTTTTATGCTAGGGTTTCGATTTCTTAGATTTCATCTACATCTAACTAAAGTTTCTGAAATTTTATTGATATATCCTTATTTCTTGTATGTTTCTAGTGTTTGCATGCATGGTTTACGCCTTTGTTCTTTATTTATTGCTGGGGTTTTGTGGGATTAAGTCCTGACTCTTTGTTTTGTGGGATTTTGTGGGGTTATGTGGGATTTGCTTGTTTGTCCTTTTCCGTAAAGTATATTTATGTTTTCTGAAGATTCTGAACTTTTCCTTTGTTTATTAACAACGATGGTCCCCAATTGTGTGGCCATTTGATTAAAGTATTCGAGTATGTTGGATTCTTCCTTTGGGGGGGGCTCTTGTCATAATTTTTTTTTTCTTTTTGGCATTAATT
Organism: Nicotiana attenuata; assembly: GCF_001879085.1. NCBI lineage: Eukaryota > Viridiplantae > Streptophyta > Magnoliopsida > Solanales > Solanaceae > Nicotiana > Nicotiana attenuata. The sequence continues at coordinate 16,201,591 of NC_031995.1, read as the reverse complement.
ATTCTTTCCCACCACTGACTTTTACATTAATTATATTTTTTTCTATTGTGTTTTATAGGTTGTTGGAGATGGTGCTAGTTGACTTAATATTCAATTACGATGGTGATTGGGTTACTGAGCCTCAAGTTGTCTACACAGGAAAATTGGTGAAGACTTGGACAGGTTATGACTCCGACTTACTTTCACACATAGACATAGTCAATGAATTCACAAATGAGCTAGGATTTTTAGGGGTTCAACAACTTATAGTTGCTGCCCCATCTGGTAAATTTTATGTGATTGAGGGGGATGGTGGTATTAGACATTTACAAAGGTTATTATGCAATGAATTCAATGTAGTGAACCTATATGGTGTAGATGAATTGAGCCTCCTATTTACTCTATTCCCAATATTGAACAATATGAAGAAGAATCTAATAAAATTGTGGATGATGTTGGTACTGATTATAGCTTAAGTGATGTAGGATCTGACTCTAGTACTGATTCTAAAGGATATAATTCTGAAGAATTAGAAGCACTTAAGCACAAAAGAAAAGGGAAATAAATGAAAAACTTAGTGACTTCAAAGAGTTATACAAATGTATGTCCTTTAAGGACATACCAGAAGCTAGGAAGTGTATGAAGTTATATTCTCTGGCTAACAAGAAAAGATCGAAATTGGAGAAGAGTGACCTAGAAAGGCTTAGGTATACTTGTGATATTGTTGGTTGTCCCTTTGTGTGCTTAATATCAAAAGAAAAGTTTGGTGGGGTTAAAATAAAGACTTTATCTTCTGAACATGATTGTGGCACTGCATTTGATAACAAGACTGTTGATTTTAGTACCATTGCACAATATTTCAAGAAGAAGTTACAGGATAATCCTAAGTACAAGGTTAGGGAGATGATATTAGATTTGAAAAGAAACTTTGAGCTAAATGTTAGTCATGGGAAGTGCAAGAGGGCAAAGAGGATGGTATTGGAGTCACTAGATGGTAGTTTTTCAGATGAGTACAATAAACTAGAGGCTTATGCTAATGAATTGAGGGAAAGTAACCCTGGTAGTGATGTGGTTGTTACACTTTCAAAGAGTGCACTTGAAGAAGGAAGAAGAAGGTTCTTGAGAACGTATGTGTGTTTTCATGCTTTGAAGATGGGTTTCAATCTAGGATTTAGACCTTTTATTGGTTTGGATGGTACCTTTTTGAAGGGCAAAGCCAAAGGCCAACTGTTAGTGGCAGTTGGACAGGATTCACAGAATCATTTTTACCCTTTGGCATGGGCAGTTGTTGATAAGGAGAACAAAAATACTTGGAATTGGTTCCTACAGCTGCTACAATCTTCTTTGGACCTCAAGGAAGGGGAAGGAATCACCTGCATGTCAGATATGCAAAAGGTGAAGTTTTCTTAAATTTCTAATCTGTTATTCAATCTTCTAATTACTTTTTACTTGATAATAAATTCTAAACATCTTTATTTGTTCTGCAGGGACTGCTTGATGCAGTCAAAACAGTCCTTCCCCAGGCACATCACAGGTACTGTGTTAGACATATTGAGTCTAACTGGTGTAAACAGTTCAACACTGGGGAAAACAAGAAGCTTTTATGGTGGTGTGCATGGTGCACATATGCAGAAGATTTCAAGGATCAGCTAGGAAAATTAGGTGACTTGAACAAAGATGCTGTAGAGGCTTTGTTTAGGTACCCACCCCAGTCTTGGTGTAGAGCATACATGGACATTGTATGCAAGAATCAGTCGGTTGATAATAACTTGACTGAATCATTCAACAAGTGGATTGTGGATGCAAGGCATAAGCCTATAATCAAGATTCTAGAGGACATCAGAATCAAGACCATGAACTTGTTAAGAGAACATGAAGAAGAAGTTAGGAGCTGGAGATATGATTTCAGTCAAAAATGCATGGACTTGTATAATGAGTACCTGCAGATTGAACAAACCGCCTGTGAAGTAAATGCAAATGGTCAAAATTACTATGAAGTAACAGAAGGATCTGACAAGCATTGTGTTAATTTGGCTGTGAAGAAGTGCACTTGCAGGTCATGGGACCTTACAGGAATCCCATGTCCACATGCTATTAGAGCTATACTTCATGACTCTGGTGATCCAATGACTGAAATCAACTGGTGGTATAGCAAGGAGGCATTCCTGCTGACTTATAGGCACAAAATACACCCTGTCAGGGGAGAAAAGTTTTGGAAGATTGAACCATCTCAAGCAATGGAGCCTCCAGAGCTTGTGAAATTGGTTGGTAGACAGAGATAGGTAGAAGGATGAAGCAATTAAAAGACAAGGAGTGTGTTCACAGTCCAGAAAAGGAAGAATCATGACTTGTAGCAAATGTGGAGAAACAACTCATAATGCAAGGACTTGTGGTCAGGTAATTATTTTACCTTAACTTCAAAGTATTAAATACTAGACATGAATATTTCTAACTTGTCTTTTTTAACTATTTTAATCAAGGGAAAGAAGCAAAGTAAGAGAGGAAGAGTTGAGCAGGCTGCTGCCACAACTGAGCAGGATTCCACCAGTTCAGCACCTGCTGCCACAACTGAGCAGTCTACCACCAGTTCAGCACCTGCTGCAAAAAAATCAAAAGGAAAGAAGCAAAGGAAGAGGCCAAGTTGTTTGATAGAACATGAAACTGAACCTCAAGTTGAAAATGATATCAACTGTTCAGCACCTCAAGCCACTCAACCAAGTCAGGACAGTGGACTTAGGTTCATGCCTACACCTGGAAGAATGCTTAGGTCAAGAGTTAGACATGAAGAAGATGTTGTTCTTAGGCCAAGAGTTATAACAGAAGTAACTACAAGGCTTAGGATGAGACAACAGGTACAAATACCAGCTGGAACAAGGTCAATCAACTTCACAGGTGATCATAGTGGTGTTAGTGTACCAACAGATCTGCCATATTCAGCCCCAATATTACAGTGGAAGGGGAAGGCTGTTGTAACTGCAAATCAGTTGGAAAAACAAGGGGAAGAAAGAATTGGGAAGCTGAAATCAAGGAAAAAAAATGAAGAAAAAAGTATAATTTTTTTGTTGTGTGGGATGTATTTACTGCAAACTTATAGATAGTTGTGTCCCTTTTAGTATTCTGTAATTTTAGTTTTTTTGGTGTTGTTTTGGTGATGTAACTACTGGAGTTACTGTCTTCTTTGGTGATGTAATTACATTTATTTGGTACTGATTTTGGTGATGTTTTAGTGATGTAATTACAGTTATTTGGTGCTATTTTTGGTGCTGTTTTAGTGATGTAACTACTGGAATTACTGTGTTTTTGGTGATGTAATTACAGTTTCTTGGTGCTGTTTTTGATGTTGTTCCAGAAAATTACTACTGGAATTACTGTGTTTTGGTGATGTAATTTCAGTTTTTTTGTGCTGTTTTTGGTGCTGTTTTTGGTGATGTACTGTGTTATAAGCATTTGTGTTTGGAAAATAGTGTTGACTTGTTGTCCAGCTTGTATATATGATATTAAATCCAGAAGTGAGACTATTTGTTTCTTATCCAAAGCTCCAGGTGCATATACTAGTCCCATATGGTCATCACCAAAGTTTATGTTTTTGGTGATCTATGTTTTCAAACTAAGTTCTAATACTTAAAAAGGGACCATATGCCATAAAAAATTCAAACTAATTTCAAACAATTGACAAGTCAATAGATAGAACATCACAACACTAGTACTTGGAAACATAGAACATCAAAACACTATTACTTGGAAACATACATTAACAATTGATGTAATTGTTATGAAAAAAAAACTCTAGTACTTAGGAACATACATTAACAAGTGAAATATGGACCATAGGCCATCTTCAGCAAACACAATTTACTTCATCCACATTGCCGCAACAAAACCAACAATAAGTGCAACTGAAATCCAAATAAACATCTTCATCTTAACCACTTTATCTTCGATTTCCCTTACTTTGTTTACTTCAACATTTTTTGCAACCTCCAAATCTTCAACTTTTTCCAACAGCTTGTCTCTTTCTATCTTGCACGACTCCAGTAATTGCTTCAACATATTGATTGTAACATTAGCAGCATCCAATTTACACTGCAACTTATTGATTTCTACCAAAGCTCGATCCGGAAAAGGTTTGTCTTGCCATTCCCAATATCCACACGACTCATTCTAACAAAAATGAACAACAATTAGGTTAGAAGGAATAAAAATTTAATTTTGTACAAACAATTAACAAACTTACTTCAGGTTTTGCCCATTTATAGAATCTTCTTCTGGGATTTTGAGGTGTGGTCGATCGGAAGTGGTTGTCAATCTCTCCACAATGGCACCTCCTCTTTGATGTAGCACTAGACTCCGACATTTATGATGAAATTTGTTGAAATGGGTTGTCTTGATGGAGTTAATAGCATAGAGGGTTTGATGGAGATGGCAGTAGGATTATAAATTAGGGTTGGGATTTAATTTGGGTTATAAATCGTTGGGCAGTGGCTTTGGGGTATTATTTGGTTTATAAATGGGTTATGGGTTGGTGGGTTTCATGGAGCGGGTTGTCTCTTATGTGCCCAGATTCAAAAGTGGCAAGGATGGATGCCACGTGGCACCTCCGTCTAACTAAGGACAGATTTGTTAGGATAGTTGGACGGCAGGGACTTTTATGGCCCAATAGTATAACGGGGGACAATTTTAAAAAATTTACCATAGTACAGGGATATATCAGACCCTTTTCCGGCTCAGAAATGACTTCAGTAGTAGTATTTGGGCCAGAGGTTACCTGTTCTGCATCAGAAGACCCGGTTTCTTCCCCCTCAGTAGCAGACTTGAAGGATTCTTAAGAGCTCTGGGGTTCTTGGGCTTGGCTAGCTTTAAATTGAGCGTCTAATTTCTTTGATAATGCACTCCCAGCCACTTTCTTGCGAGCAAACATCTTAAATCTTCTTTTCTTAGGCTGAGGAGTAGTTGAAGATGAGGAGCATGGTGGGGGTGTGCTGGGGTTTTCAAAACGGTTAGTCATTGCTATGCTTGGTTCTGGAAGAAAAGGAGAGATAGATTGAGTTTTGGAGAATGAGAGACGATGGAGAGTATTTCGACGGCTTGAAAGTTTTGGAGTGAAGACAGAGATGATGATGATCAATTTAAAGGGGGTAATTAATGGGTAACACCAGGCTTTTCAGACTCTTAGAAGTCTAATCAAACTGAATGTCAGTTTTGAAAAGACGTTGGAGTCTATCCCTAATATCTAGGTGGTTTAATTCGGTTGGGAGTCTTTGAACGGAATTGGTTCACTTGTAACAGATAAGTTCAAAAGAACTTTTGAATTTAGTAGGACTCTGCTCATGATCCAAATATTATTATTTCAAATTATGCAGAGTATAGAAAGCGTACCTATTTATCTTGATGAACTAGGTTCTTCGCTGAAAATTCCTCTCGTGTAAGTCTAAATTTGCCAAAACAGAGAAAATATCATTAGAGATTAATGAATCATTTTAACACATGGCACAAGAGTATACTATTGAAAGTATGAGATTGAGCAAGATCTAATCTACTTATTTACAAATTTTACAGATTTTCTAACCAAAAAAAAATCATTTTTTTCATTTTTTTCTCATTGTGAAATTTTGAACTGGTCCTTTTAGGTGATCTTAATCATCCCTAATTTCAACCTGTTCCTCCCAAAATAATCTCTACTTAAGGCTTTTGTGAAGATGTCAGCAATTTGCTTGTCAATAGCACAAAACTCCACAGTAATCAAGCCTTTCTCATAGTTGTCCCTCAGGAAGTGGTGCCTAACATCTATGTGTTTGGTTCTCTTATGATGAACCGGGTTCTTTTTCATATTAATGGCATTAGTGTTATCACAAAATATAGGGATACAACCAACATCAATTCCAAAGTCCAATAATTGCTATTTGATCCACAACAATTGAGCACAACATGAAGCAACAACAACATACTCAGCTTCAGCAGTAGATAAGGCCACTGAATTTTGCTTTTTGGTAGCCCATGACACAAGACATGAACCAAGAAAGTGTGCCATACCTGAGGTTCTCTTTCTATCCACTAGAAAACATGCAATCAGCATCAGCATATCCCACTAGAGTGAAATTACTACATTTTGGATACCAAAGACAAAGGTCAGTGGTGCCTTTTAGATATCTCAAAATTCTCTTGACAACAGTCAAGTGAGACTCCTTTGGGTTTGCCTGAAATCTTGCACAAAGGCCTACACTGAAAATAATGTCAAGTCTACTAGTAGTGAGATATAACAATGAACCAATCATTCCCCTATACAACTTCTGATCAACAGATGAACCGGGTTCATCTATATCTAACTTTGTAGCTGTTGCAATAGGAGTGCCAATTTCTTTGGAATCTTCCATTTTAAACCTTTTAAGCAACTCTTTTACATATTTCTATTGATGGATCATAGTTCCATTTGAATTTTGTTTAATTTGTAAGCCTAAAAAGAAATTAAGCTCACCCATCATGCTCATTTCAAATTCACTCCCCATTAGTTTAGCAAATTCTTTACTTAGCTTATCAGTAGTTGCTCCAAAGATGATATCATGAACATATATCTGAACTACCAAGAGATCTTTACCTTTTTCTTTCAAGAACAAAGTATTGTCAATTTTACCTCTCTTGTAGTCATGCTCAAGCAAGAATTTTGATAACCTTTCATACCATGCTCTTGGAGCCTGCTTCAGCCCATAAAGTGCCTTGTTAAGTTTGTACACATGATCAGGATATTCCTTGCTTTCAAACCCTGGAGGTTGCTTGATAAATACTTCTTCCTTGAGATAGCCATTGAGGAAGGCTCTTTTGACATCCATCTGATGTAGAGTAAATTCCATGTAAGCAGTAAAGGCTATGAGGAGTCTTATTTCTTCCAACCTTGCAACTAGAGCAAAGGTCTCATCATAGTTTATGCCCTCCTCTTGGATATATCCTTGAACCACCAATCTTGCCTTGTTCCTTGTAACTGTTCCATCTTCATCAAGTTTGTTTCTGAAGACCCATTTTGTGCTAATTATTGATCTGTCCTTGGTTATTGGTACCAGATGCCAAACTTGACTCCTTTCAAATTGGTTGAGTTCATCTTGCATTGCATTTACCTCGTCTACATCCTGCAAAGCCTCAACAACATTTTTAGGTTCAATAAGAGATAAGAAAGCATCAAAAGCACAAAGATTCTTTAATGAAGATCTGGTTTTAATTCAAGAGGTTGGATCAGTAATTAAGTTCTCAATGGGATCAGAACTTTGGTACTTGTAAGGTTTCAGAATCAGCTGGTTTCCTCTTGATGTTTCTCCAATGTTTTGTTGCTGAGGAACAGGTTCATGGACAGGTTCCATCGAGGTATGAGATTCAGTTCCTCTTTGTTCAGTTCCCCCTGTCAGGTTGCCCTGAATAGAAGAACCTATTCCATCATCTGTTCCTTCTTCTGCTGCAGCTTCAGCCTGGGATGTGATTCATTTAAATTTCTTACCAGCCCAATTGCTTCATCTTCATGTTCCTGAATCTCAGAAAGAATGTTAGTTTCATCAAAAATCACATGTACACTTTCGTCTACACACATAGTTCTTTTGTTGTAGATCTTATAAGCTTTACTATGTGAAGAATATCCCAAGAATACTCCCTCATCACTTCTTGGATCAAACTTACCTAGGGAGTCTTTACCATTGTTGTGCACAAAGCACTTGCATCCAAATTCCCTAAGATGTGATATATTGGTTTTCTCCCTTTAAGTAACTCATAGGGAGTCTTCTCTACAAGAGGTCTAGTCATGCACCTATTGATGATATAGCATGCAGTATTTACAGCTTCTGCCCAGAAGCTATGGGGCAGTTTACTAGAAAGAAGCATAGTCCTAGCCATATCTTCAAGTGTCCTATTCTTTCTTTCAACTACTCCATTTTGTTGAGGAGTCCTAGGAGCAGAAAAATTATGATCTATTCCATGCTCATCACAAAATTCAGCAAATTTAGCATTTTCAAGTTCAGTGCCATGATCAGACCTAATTGATTCAAGTTAATTACCTAGTTGTTTCTGAGTTTTTCTAACAAAAGAAGTGAACATGTCAAATGCCCCATCTTTAGATGTTAAAAACAATGTCCAAGTAAACCTAGAGTAATCATCAACAAGCACCATCACATGTCTTTTACCACCTCTACTTAATGGTCTCATTGGAGATCCATATGGACCAGTTCCATCGTTCTGGTGGTACTTACCACTTTCTTGCATTTAAAAGAGGATCTTACCTACTTCCCCCTTGCACAAGCCTCACAAACTTTGTCTTCCTTGAACTTGATGTTAGGCAGCCCTATCACCAGGTCCTTGGAGACTAATTTGTTGAGTTGACTCAGACTTGCATGTCCAAGTCTCTTGTGCCAAAGGAGGGGATCATTGTCCAACACACTTAAGCAAGTGATTTTATTTTCTGAAAGTGTGGACAGATCTACTATATAAATATTGTTTACTCTTTTCCCTGCAAAACAGTCTTGTCGGTGGTAAGATTTATCACAAAACATTCGGTAGAGGTGAATGCTACCAAGTTGCCTCTATCACACAGTTGTGATACGCTGGTTAGACTGTATTTTAAGCCATCTATCAAGTAGACATTCTCAATAGAGTGAGAATCTATCTTACCTACCTTTACAACCCCAATGATCTCACATTTTCTTTCCATTTCCAAAGGAGACATTACCTCATTTGAGGTCCTCAAGTGAAAGGAACTAGTTCTTGCTTCCTTTCATGTGCTTTGGAAGCCACTATCCATGTACCATATTTGGTTGCTCCCCTTCACTTGGACCTGCAAAAGGAAATCATGGGTTAGTCTTAGGAACCTAAACTAGTTTGGATCCCTTTCTATAGAGGCAAAAGGGTGAATCAGATTCTTTTTTGCCCAACCTGGCAGCCTATTTTCCCTTGAACAAATATTATTTTCTTTTGATTAGCCTTTTCTTTTGCAGTGCATTCACTTTTGTAGTGACCAATTTTACCACAGTGTGTGCAAATTTTGTTCTCTGGAAGTGTGAGGTACTTGCTTTTGGGATCCCACTTAGGTGCAGGAGTCTCATAGCCAAGTCCTCTCTTGTTGCTACTATGGTGTTCATGTAGCCATAAAAGTGCATCGGAGGACCTGTTCCATTTACAGGTCCTGTCAAGCTCGTGCTTGACTTTGCCTAGATCCTCTGTCAAAATTCTTACCTGCTCATCCTTCTTATACAACTCATCTTTTAGTTTACCTACATTTTCTTCTGGAGTGGGTTGTGTGCAATCAGCTGTCTTCTTACTTGTTTTAATTTCAGTTTAGGTTTTCAGATCTAAGTTCTAGGACATTTGTTTCAAATTCATGAACCTGGTTCTTTAGTGCAGTATTTTCACTTACAGTCACACTAACTCTAAGTTCCAGGTTCTTACACTTAGCTTATAAAATCACACATTCCTTAGACCGTTGTTCCTTTTTTTGTTTATATCCTCAGATTCATCAATGAAATCTAGAAGTAACTCAGATAGCTTTTCTTTAGACAAAAACTTAATCTTGTCTTTGAGATGAATTATACTTACCTCAGATTCCTCATCGGATTCTCCAATTACCATTAGTGCTTGTTCATCTCCATCTTCATCATCTAAGTCCTCATCTGAGCTTTCTCCCCAAGCATCAACCATAGCCTTTGTTGATCCTTTGTTCTTCTTGGGATGAACCTGTTCCTTCTTCCTGTTTCTTCATTCAGCTCTTTCCTTCTTCCATTCAATTTCCCATTGAGGATAGTTTTTGATGTGGTGATCAGTCTTCCTACACTTGTAGCATCCCTCATTGGTCTGTTTTTCAGGAATCCTTGGTCTTCTGTAGCTTCCACTTCTTAAGGAACCCTTTCCTCTCATTAGGTACTTCTTGAAGTCCTTTGTGATCATAGCCATTTCATCCTCTTCTAGATCGGAACCTTCAGTGATTCTAAGTGCCAGGATCCTTTCCGTCTTGGGTACATCCATCTTCATGGTTTGCCTTCTAAGTTCATAAGCAGTGAGATTTCCAATTAGCTCGTCCAACTTAAGAGTGACAATGTTCTTTGATTCCTGAATGGCAGTGATTTTGCTCTCCCAAGAGTCTGGCAGAACCCTTGTCAAAATCTTCTCAACTTTATCTTCTACAAGAATAACCCTTCTAAGAGACTTAAGTTCATTTGTTAGTGTGGTGAACCTTGTATACATCTCTTGGATGGTTTCACCTTCCTTCATAGTGAAATTCTCATATTGAGAATATAGTAAAGTTCCTCTAGACCTCTTCACCTGAGGTGTTCCTTCATGAGCCACTTGCAAAGTGTCCCAAGTTTCCTTAGCAGTAGTGCAGCTTGAATTCTGCTGTACTCGTCTGGTCCAAGTCCATACACAAGTCATTTCTTGGCCTTGGCATTCTTTTCCCATTTCCTCTAGTCCTCAGCAGTGCAGTAAGCTCTTGTTTTTGGCACATCTACTCCTTCAACATTCTTCTTCGTAGTAGCCAGGAGACCATCAGTGACAATGTCCCATAGCTCATAGTCCTCTCCTATGGTGTGGTCTCTCATTCTGTTTTTCCACCAGGAGTAGTACTGGCCATTGAAGAGTGGTGGCCTAGCAGTGGATTATCCTTTCCAATTCCAGGTGGTGCACTCATCTTAATTTTTTCCTAAGGTGTTAGCCTATTCAAGGATAACCTGCTCTGATACTAATTGATGTTTTAACTTCAATACCACACAAGAGAGGGGTGATTTGTGTGGTGTCCAATTTTTCGCTTAAACTGATTATGAAAGGACCTGGTTCTTCTAAGTGTTCCTTAACCTACTATTGCAGAAATAGTAAATGCGGAAATTAAAGAACACAAGTATTTTACGTGGAAAACACCTGGCTCAAAAGGTGAAAAAACCACGACCTACTTCCTAGTAGGATTTACCCAAACTCTCCACTAAATCACTGAGCCAAAAACTGTATTTACAAAAACACTTTAAAAACCCTAGGACTAACTCTAATCCCTTGTAGCAAACAGCCTCTAACTGTTGCAACAATTTCAAGTTAACTCTAACTTGAATACTCTGAATACCTATTACAATTGCTTCTAGATAAAGCTAAAAGGTACAATATGAAAACACCTACTACAAATGAACTAGAATAAAAGATAGACACTTGGAACTAGTTCTTCTAACTGGTTCATGTAGCTTCAGGTCTGCACACTTGAATCACACACGTACTGCTTGCAAAATGCCTTGCGATTTTGCTTTCAATTCCTGTTTAACGTCTGTTTTTGTGCATCCCTGTAAAATGAGAACATCGTGCAATATACAGAGTTAGTAGATGAAGAAATAACTAGAGTTCTAATGCTACTCTCCCTTGGTGGAAGAGTTCTAGTTGATCTCAACTTCTAACTCCTCCTTTATCTTGGATAGTGTTCTCTTTGATCAAGGAGTCCTTCTCCTTATTATTTATGCAATCTTTTCGATCTGGAGATATCAGTTATACCAAGTTAAACTTATCTTCTTCACGTGCATTCCACTTGCTCGAATCTGCCCGTGTCTATACAAACAAGGGATGGACCTGGTTCATGCCTGAGCTTCCTTTGTCAATCTTCAAAATAAACCTTCACTTGGGCCAACATGAACCCAATTTAACCCCTTAAATAAAATAAGACAAAATTTAAAAGAAAAAAAGAGTTGACTGGAAGTGAACTCCGATGAAGCTCCTTATTTCCGGTGAAGTCCTAGATTTGTAGAGTCTGAAGGAAGTTTTTCGACTGTTAAAGCAGCAACTAACAATGGTTGGATATATCTCTAAAAAAATTCGGTCATGTTAGACCATGAAAAGGACCTCAAAACTCAAAATCCTCTTGCCGGTAAATTAATGCTCATTGACAAAAATGGCAGATTCAACCATTTTTAAAACAATCTGATCCATACAACTCAAGTTCCACCCTCTAATAACCCACCCCACAAAAGCTTTGTGCACTTTGACCTTGAAACCGTTTTGACTCTTCAAATTCCTTTTACAAACGAGCTTCCAACCTTAAGATATGGCCATTCCGGTCATGCTAAGCAAAAAACCTACTTCATTTTGTTTTTTATCCTCTCAACAACCATCCAAAGAAAACCAATGCCATATTAATCATCCAGTTGAGAGAAATATATTGGAAAACCTATTTGCGATTAATTGGCAACCCGGAAAAGGAGATTCCGGCAACTTCTGGACAACAAGGCTACCGTTAATGTCTTCCCCATCACTCATACAATAAATTGTGGCTGAACTTTGGAGAAGAAGATGACCGGAAATCGTTAGTCGATGAAGATACCAATTAAGGGGTTAAATTCGGTTTATTACTAACAAGTCAGTGACTGGACCGCGTTTTTTAAAATTTGGTTTAGAATTTGCCTAGTTGGCAGTTTAAGAGAAGGATCCCAGTGCCATGGTGGACTTCTGTTATAGTTAGGGACAATTTTATCTACTATCTTAACGGTGGGGATGAATTTGGACCGATAGTAGAACTAGGGATAAACGTGGCTAATTTACTAAAGTAGAGGGACATATCTGACCTTTTTCCCAAAATAGAATATCTGTCTATACATTAAAAAACTACTCTAGCCACCTTATCACATCACCAACAACTACAAAAAAAAATTAAAAAATTAATTTGACACTTAAGAAAGTGAATAAAAGAAGAATAGGAAAATAAAATAGGACATTCGTCTTGTTAGAAACAAAAGCTTTGAAAAGAAACGCGATAATTAATCAAAAATCCCAAACAAGCCCCTTAAGTTTCATCAAAAACTCTAATACTGGTGAGTTTCCTCTTTTACTCTGATCTTGCATTTTCAATTGAATGGAATAGGAATTAAGATTTTGTGCATCAACTGTGTAACAGACTAGATCAATGGATAAAGAAAAGAAAATAACAGAAGAAGAAGGGAGCCCAGAAATTGAAGAAGAACCCATTGAAGTTCCTCTCTTTCAAGTTCCTGAATGTTATGTTTACTTGGTAATTTGATTTCTCTCTCCTTTTTTCTTTGATTTTTCTACTGTTTCTTGTAATGTCGTCATGGGGTTTTGGAAATTTAGCTTCTTGTTTCTCTTTTATTCCAATTTATTAGTAACACCCATTTGAGGTTGGACTTAGGATCAATTTTCTCCAATTAAGGGTATTAGACTACACTTAACATATGTCTTATTAGATGTAATTTTTCACCATTTTGCTTTTAGAAAGACACATTATTTATCAGTATTGGGATCAAATGAGTCCAACTAGAGGAATGGATATAGAGGATTCATATAGCTCACCCAGCTAGTTTGGGTTTGAGGCGTGGTTGCTTGGTTGATGAATCTTTTACTGTTTTATTTGAGAAATCTGTAAATTAAATTTTGTAATTTTCATAGTTTTAATCTGCTTTTCTTTTACTTTTTTTAATTTGACGGTGGTGTCCGGGCCACCTTACGGGCACCTCAGTTATTCCACCTGGTACCTTGCTATCTCCCACCATCACAGGTACCGGGTAACTCTGCCTACCAAGGTTTAGGAGATGCCTTACTTTTACTTATGGCCTCAGTTGTAAGGTAATTCTTGAATTAGGATAACTGCAAACTGCTTTCGGGTTGTAATGTAGCTTCTTTATTGATTGAAAATTGAGGTGATCTTTTTATTCTCCATTGGGCGTATGTTGTTCTTGGACAGCTTATTTGATTATTGAATTACTGAAAATTGTGGAGCAAAGGTGATCGTTCCTATTTAGGCAGGTGATATTGTTGCCTACCACAGAGGACTTGTAGTGGTGGCATTGCTTGTGACTTAGTGGCATTTTCATCTCGTCTTGTTTATCTTCACCATTGACTTCATAGGTTATATTTGTGTGCTGTTAAATGGTTTCCTGTGTTTATTAGCTTTTGCAACTTCATAAAGCTGTGATTTTATAGTTCCAATCCTTGCACTAAGACCATCATTCTATTCGGATAGCTGTATACTGGTGTAGTGTTGTAATGTGAGTCTTTTTTTGGTCGAAAGGTTGTGGTTAACGTTTTATTCACCATTCAATATATGATGTTCTCAGAGAGCTAGTATGTATGTTGGATGGGTGAGAAAGGGCTGAATTTTCTTGAAAGACGATTAATCTTTGACAAACCTAATGGGACTGGTTCGAGCAAAGGTTGGCAGTTCCTATATAGGCAGTTATCTTGTAAGTCAACTATTGCCCCGTGAGTTTAGGTTGATGTTGATCCTTATCACACTGGACTTGTTGTGATGGCATTGCTTATGCCATAGGGGCTTTTCCATCCTGTCTCATTTATCTTCGGCATTGACTTCGTACCTTTTTCTTGTATCTGGATCATTTATTTTGAAAACTTTCAAGATAAAAAAAGAAATGTAGTTGTCTTTTGCTTGTAGCAAACATCCAAGCAATAAAATGATTGTATCGATTCTCTTGTCCCGGAAAATATTGTCTTCTTATTCCAACCTATGAGCCCATATCCATAAGTAGCATCAATGTGCTTAAGTGAATTTTCATTACTTACTTGATTTTTAATAATTGGAGAAAAGATGGGTAGAGAAAAGTGACAATTTAGTGAGCCTCATTAACCATCCAGATTGACTAAACAGGAAAGTATTCAAGGTGTTCCCAAAAGAACGTATAACTTCACTTTTAGAGTGTTATATCTGGAGTGTGTAATTACCAGTGAAGCCCTATTCCTTTGATCCTTCTCCGGGAAAAAGTGACTTATACCTTTGGTCTCTGTCTCTCCAACTCTTTTGATAGTTGCTGGTGGGTCTTTGTGTAGGAGTTTGGGGTGCTGAGTCTCAATATTTGCACCTAATGACTGAAGTGTGCATTTGCATTGTAAAACTTGCCCTTGATCTGGATGATAATCCTCATCAATCAATTTTTCCTTTTCTTACTTTTATAGTTTTCATTGTAACTATAAGAATGGAATCTGTATACATTGTAGTCCTTCTCAACCTGTCACAGTTTATGCCAAATGTTGAGCTCGCCACATCTATTGGATAAATCTTGACCCTTGGAGAGCCCATTTCATTAGTCCATTGTTTTTCATTTGGTAGTTTGGTTGGTGGAAATGTTCACATAGCTCCAGTCGTGACATTGATAAAATAAAAAGGAAGTACCACTCAAACTAACATTTGTATGTTTGCCAATATGCAGATCCCTCCAAGGAAGAGTGCAGCTTCATACAGGTTAAACTGATTCATTTCATTGAAATTTTTTGTTTCATGCACTTAAAATTTCATCCATTGATGAGAAAATTTTACTATTTCAATATCTTTCAGTATTTGTCTACTTTATGATCTTCCACCTATTATTTGAGTTCACATTTTTCTGTGATTTGCTGCTCCAAAACTAGGAGATTATTGTGAATAATTTAAGTAAAAACCGTTCAAAGACAAACAAAAGGTGTAGTAAATGAACTAATCAAAGACAAATAAATACATAAAGAACTGAATAAGTAAAAAGAGAAATCAAAGAGACCAGGATAAGCGAAATCAAACTTTACTGTTATAAGGATAAATGCCATATAGTAAATTTTGGTGTAACTTTTCCCTAGTTCTATGTAGTAACTTTGATGTAGCTCTTCCCTTTTTCTTTCTTACGTTCCACTCTGCATGACACCTTCACACTCAACCTATATTCAGTTGAAGAAAAGTCATATCTCAAGATACATGTGAAACTTGCTTGTCTGGTGGTTAAACAAATGGGAACAAACATTAGACAGGGTCAAGCCTGTCTAACCGATGTTTGCCCTGTTGTTTTAACTTTTAACATCTTCCAGGCACGAGAGATGATAACCATTTAATTGTTGCATATTTCATATTGTCAACAATTTTATTTTTAAGGAGGTTATGATCTTTTTTGTTTGTTGATCTTCGGTAATTCTGCAAAATTTCTTCGTATTCTGTTTGTTAGGGTTATGATTTTATTGATATGTAAAAACACCGAAATAAATCTTTAAACTGTGAGTCTGATGTTATAATGTTCTTCAAGAGCTCCTGCTCAAATTCCTATTTTGGTTTTGTTGGCACAATAATGATGTGCTCCTTCTTTGTGTTGAGCTGCATGTGCATTA
Organism: Nicotiana attenuata; assembly: GCF_001879085.1. Lineage (NCBI taxonomy): Eukaryota > Viridiplantae > Streptophyta > Magnoliopsida > Solanales > Solanaceae > Nicotiana > Nicotiana attenuata. Next base: position 16,185,529 of record NC_031995.1, on the reverse strand, counting down.
CATATCAATCTTGATTAAGGGACACAATGGCAGTGCTTGATGCTAGAACATTCTTTATAGCTATTTGATATTTGAGGCCAAAATTTTTCATTGACGTTTAGCTCTTTGTAGGGCTGATGAATGGAATGTTAACAAATGGGCATGGGAGGGTACATTAAAGGTTTTAAGCAAGGGAGAAGAGTGCATCATCAAACTGGAAGACAAGGAAACAGGTCAGTTAACTTGAGGATTAGCTTTAAGGAAATTTCCAAATGAATAATCAACGGAAATTTTCACTCGCACTTTTCTATGTTCTACGCTATGAATTCATCCATCCTGTAGAGTAAATTAAATGTAAAAAATCGCTATAGGAGTTTCTCTTAGTTGTGTTAACAGCTACTCTAGGAGGTATTTTTTATGTGGTGATAACGATTTAATAGCTCTCTTTGTAGCTTTAGAATGTTTTAGTTAATTCTCCTACTAATTTCAACTGTAGAAATTGAGATAATTAAGATTTCATATATTGACTTGTGATGTCCTTTCTTACTCGTACACTGAATGCAGGTGAATTGTATGCTCGGGCATTTCTCAGAGATGGTGAACCACATCCAGTGGAGCCTGTAATCGATAGTAGCAGGTATGCATAGTTTGTAATCAAAATGATCCACCTCCTTTTGACGATGTTGTCCTGCTTTATAAGTACTCAAACTGCATTGTACAATGTACACTTCTCGGCCAGATGTTAGCTGTTTATCACAAGGTCTTATTGACTTATAAATAAAAATTAACTCTAGTACTCACTGTTTATTTTCTTCTCTTGCAGATACTTTGTTCTTCGGATTGAAGAGAACATTGGTATCTACCACGCCACCATTTTCTTTCAGTTTTATGTTTAGTTTGAATCTAATTTGTTCTGCAGAACAGAGAAGCTGTAGTACCATTCTACCTTTAGTTGATACACACATAATGTATGCACTCACATGTATATGAAACAAATTTGCTGATATTGTGATTGAGGTTGAATAAGCCCAAATTCTAGCCCCCTGGGGGATTGGTTGTGAAAGATCTAAATCCAGGTCAGGTTTTTGGGTAGGTGTCTAGTTGGTATCCTGTTATTAGCTTAACAGACTACAGATACAAAACCTTTATGATTTCCCAATTTTGTTGCACCTTATATGCTTATCATGTTATGAGATGCCAGTTTCACTCGAGGTTAGACTTGTCTCAAGTGTAACATAGGAGCAGTTGAGTTTAATAGTAACGTCATTCTCAAAAAAAAAAAAAAAAGATTCATTCTCATTCTCAAAAAGAAAAAGATATAGTAACGTTTACTGTTCTGGTTTCCAACCATAGCATGTGTTTACGTACTATAACATTGTCTCTTAGGCATTATAGAACAGGTTCCGCTCTACATTTTAATTTGTGCACCTCAAATCTGTTTTGGTTTCTCTTTGTTTTACTTCATGTAGTTTTGGCTGGAATATTTCCTCTTTCTCTGCTGTTGTATTGTCCACTTACTTATCCTGTCTGAACTTGGAACTGCTTCAGTCTTCTCTTCATTACTGAGGTTACACTATTAAGTCCATCACTAACTTTACATGTTTGGATATGCTTATGTATAGTGCTATTCGGAATTGTATCCATGGATTTTCAACCATGCTGTCAAACTATGATCCATGATGCTTGCTTACCTACTTTCGGTGTTCTTCAAAACCAGCTAACTGGAAACCAACATTCTTCTTAAGCTTTTAGATTCTAACCCTGTACTTCGTATGCGTAATTTGTGCAGGTGGTCGCCTCAGACATGCTTTTATTGGCATTGGATTTCGAGAAAGACCTGAAGCCTATGACTTCCAAGCTGCTCTTCACGATCATATGAAGTATCTTGCTTTCCCGCCTTCACTTTGCATGTTCCCTTTTGCCTTTCTATTTCTATTATCTTTTTACTTTTTGGCTGTATGCTTGTCTTTTCTTTTGGATTGGGTTGGAGGGAGTGAGGGTCGTGGCGGAGGGGGGAGGGATTTTGGTCTCTCCTAGGTCGAAATGGTAAGATTGGATGGGAGAGATTAACTTAAGTGAGGTGCTTGTTATATGCTAAACAAGCATATAACAATTGTTTTGTCTTTAATGATCCAACTCAAAACATGATAAACAGATACCTGAATAAGAAGAAAACTGCAGAAGAGATGGAGCAGCAATACCAAAAATCCTCATCAGTTGACTACAGTTTGAAAGAGGGGGAAACCCTGAAACTTCAAATAAAGAATGTTAGTATTCATGGATCCTGTCTTAACATATTGACCTGTAATTATGTTACTCTGGCATCCAGTAACCTCGGCTGTTTTTGGCAACAGAAAACTGGTGGCAGCACCATAAGGTCCAAGTTCTTTGAGCAGGGCCTAAATAATCTATCGTTGGAGGAAAAGGCCAACCGAAAGGATTCGACAATATTAATCAAGCCACCACCACCTCCTCCAGCACCACTTTCACCTGTTGATACTGCTGCAAAATCTCCCCCAGTATCACCATCCAAATTTAGTCTTGAGCAATCTGCTGAAACCAAGGACTCCGCGTCAGCAAAAGATCAGCCAAATAAATCAGAATCACTTAAAGATCAAGGTCCACAAGATGTTGAAGATGATGACTTTGGGGATTTTCAAGCAGCTGGATGAATATTTTGTTGGAAACTCAGTACAATTGGAAAACTAAAGTTCTAAAGTTCATACTAGATGCTGTTGTTGAATGCCTTGGTACATAAGATGTGTATTATAGTTTCAACTCCAAATCTTTACTGTCTTGCCTATACACCTTGCCAAAGTGCCTTTCATTTTCTTCAAAGCAATTTTTATTTGGTGGGAAGTATAAGTTCTCTGCTAAAATCAATTGATTGTACTCTATGAAGTCGGTTTTCTAATCACCTGGTGTCTGGAATTTATTGGCCTGAGTAATCCGAATTCGCATCGTGAAAAGTCAACCGTGGAGGGTTTAGTACTCCCCTATCATCAAAGGGGAACCTATTCCAAGATTCCAACTCGAGATCTTTGGTTAAAGGTGAAATTATTTTACCCTTACACTGGTGATTTATGAACTCTTTTTTTATTTTGTGAAAGGACTCAACGTTGTTGTATTGGAATTATCCTGTGTTTAGTTTCATCGACAATCGAGGTGAAACCTATAGCCTCTTAAGCTTTTTCAATCCTAGAAGTACTTTTTTTTTTCAAACAAAGTGCTTTTTTTTCAAAGTTGAAGTATTTGGCCAAGTTTTTGGAAGAAAAAAAAATGCTTTTGAGGAGAAGCAGAAACAGTTTTGGAGAAACAGAAAAAAGTAGCTTCTTTCCAAAAGCATGTTTTTAAAAAACACTTTTGAGAAAAATATACTTTGAAGTAGTTTTTAAAAGCTTGGCAAAACACTAATTGCTGCTTAGAAATATTTTTTAAATAATTAGTCAAACACAAACTGCTTCTCACCAAAAGTACTTTTGAGAAAAAACACTTATCAAAATAAGTTGATTTTTACAGCTTGGCCAAGCAGGCTACTAATCTATATAAAGAATCTTACGGATTATCTATTAACACTATTAAGTAGTACTTGTTATAAAACAATAAATGAAGAACAAGAGTATTGTAGAGAAAAGTAGAGAGAGAGAATTCTTATTGATATTGGATGAATTATAATGAATAAACCCTCTATTTATAGGGAAAAAGTGACTTAGCACCAAGTAAAAATCCCTAGAATCTCTCTAAATATAGACATTCACCATAAATAAAATTCTATTTATAACACTCCTCCTTGAATGTCTATTCAACAAATAATGTGCCTCGTTATAACCTTAACTAAAATAAAACTCAATGGGAAAAAAAATTCTAGAGAAGGAAAAAGAGTACACGTGTTTAGAAATACGCCTTTTGGTTGCCTCATTAAAAACCTTGCAAGGAAAACTCAGTGGGACAAAACCTTGTAAGGGAAGAAGAGTGCAATGCGCATTATCTCCCCCTGATGAGAGCATCAATTCACATCCTTGAGCTTTCGCATCCCAATCTTGTGCACTAGCTTCTTGAAGGTTGACGTCGGCAAAGATTTGGTGAATAAATCCGCCATATTAACTCCAATGAATATGTTGCACCTTGACAATCATCGCTATCACATTATCATGCTTATAGTTATAGCAAGATACCTTTGTGCGCATATTGCACTTAGGATGTGGTCATTCGTGACCAAAAAATTCTCCAAGAATTGCATATGCTATCAGCATTTTAAATCGCTCATGGATTTCCATATAAGTATAGTCAATAAGTCATATAAATAGAGTTTAGATTTGCATCAAATTTTCATGTCATGCCAGACATATAAGATACATAAAGGTGATAGCACACACCATTGACTTTGTACTTTTGAGTGTTTGAACTGCAAGTCCAAAACTAGTTGTCTTTCATATGAAACCAAATTCTACTTGAATTGTTTCTCCAGACTTAAGATCCTCATATATATTTAGTGCTATAATCAATGTCGTCGACAAACATTTTATATCGGTTCCAACCTCCTTATTTTTTCATAAAGACATAACATAGAGATCCCTTCTTTATATTTTCAGGTACCTGAATCTCTCATGAGATTTTATGAAGTGTTATGTCATGTGATCTTCTAGATCACTTGCCTCTTTTATTATGATCATTTTGATCATTTGCTCATCTTCTTTATCAAGAAGTTTATTTGAAACCGATTTGTCTATACGCTTCAAGCGTACCATAGACTTCGTCCTTCTAGGACTTAATTGGAGCATTTGCAATGAGAATATAGTTACTTTCTTTGGGCCAGCAAATGCGTCTGGCATGCTTTGCAATATATTGCAAATGAATTATCCTTTTATGAACTTCAAGTTTATATTATCTTATTCGAGGATCTAGATGTATAAATGATAGTCATTCCACGTAACTTTTTCTCAACTATTTATCATGCCTCCCCCTCATGTTAGAAAAACTAACTTGTTACCTCAACTTTGAGAATCCACCTTTGTGCGTTATGGTGTTAATCAAAATATACACCGCACACCAATAATAATAAGATGGAATTATTTGGTTCCTGACCCTGAACCACTTGTGAGCGGAGAAAATAATATACTTTGGTACATAACGTATATCAAACTGATATAGATAACTTTGTTCTCATAAGCAATTGTTTAGCTATTAAGTAGAGGGACTTAATAAATCATTTTGCGAAACCAACTGTGATGTAAACCAACTTATCAAGATGAACTTCTTGAATAGAAAATCTGGAAATTATGCTCGAAATTAAATTATTGAGCGAGTTACCTCGCAAAACACCATGTTGCGGGTTATTAATAACCGCACTTGTAACCATCTCATAGATGCATCTTATGTGGTATACATGGCAGGTGAATGGGCCCATGTTCGCCTTTGATATTTCCAGCATTCATGGGATTCAATCCCAATTTTAGTTGGTATATTAATTAATGAGAACAGGCAACATAAGAGAATTCTTAAAGAATTTTCTAGTTCTTTAATATTTACCAATGTGAATTCTCTTTTATTTTTGCACATCATACTTGAATTGATATGGGTAAACCAATTATGCCAACTGAATAAATTATCAATATGGATAAACTTCAGATTTACACCATGACGTATGCAATTATCAATAAACTCCAAGTTTATTAGATATGGATTTTTATATCAATAAACATCCACTTTATTGTGGTATTCTTTTATTTGTGTAGTACAAAATGGAGAATAAAGCGGGTAACTTTTCACATACATATTACCCCGCTACAAGTTGTAGTAATAGAAGATATTAAATCTTTCCTTTATTTAGTCTCAATATAACCAACCGCTTTCACGAATACTTTAGAAACTCAATTAAGTTTCTTTGAGACTTACTACAACACAATTGCTTATTGATAATAAATTTTATTCATCCAAAAGAGTAATAGTTGGCTCTTCCAGAGCTCTCAATTAATTTTGGTACTACCACATATCCATCAACATCCATATGGTGAATATCTCTTTTAAAGACAAAGTTATACCATTATAGTCATGGTCAAGATTATATGCAAGATCTATTTCTTGCATTAATGTTATTCTTTAATAATCACATTACCAAAATATTTTCGCGTACAATAGGTACGTGACCAATGACCATTCATGCCATAATAATGACATTGTTTTCTTATATCATCTCAAACCTCCTTTTAGAGGTGAGTGTGGTATATTCACTACCACTATAGCAAATTCATATTCTTCCAAGAATGAATATGTATTCATAAATCAGATGTTTTCACATTCACATCATGGATGGACCATAGTCATCTGTATGTGCTTTACGAAATCTTATGTCAAATCGATGACAAACATTAACTTCACAGAGTGAAGGCTTATTTTGAGAATCCTTATTGTTCTCATTATCACAATGATGACGATTATAATTTCGTCTATTGCCACGTCCACATCCATTGATACCTTCACGGTAATAATTTTGTCTTCTTTCAGACTTATCACATATTGCTATCACATTCTCTTAAAGGAATGAGAATGGAGCAAATTCAATGGGACGGGTTTCCACTTCTTGTGCTCATAATCATACATGAATTTGATCATGGCAAGACATAGAAATTTTACCACTTCAGGTGGTTATAATTTCTTACAAACTCCATTAGAGTTATAATCAAACTTTGTTGTCTTTGCTTGTATATAAAGTCAAATTATAGAATTTCAAGAATTTAAAAGAGAAAAATAAAGTAAAATACTTACCTTAAATCCAAAATTTAATCATGAAGGAAGTTTATGGAATAATTGACAATCATTATGCTCAATTCCAAAGCTTTTACTCAATTGGTTAGAGTCATGTGTTGATAACGTGTTATAAAACAATAAATGAAGAATAAGAGTATTGCAGAGAAAAGTAGAGAGAAAGAATTCTTATTGATATTGGACGAATTACAATGAATAAACCCTCTATTTATAGGGAAAGAGTGACTTAGCGACCAAGTAAAAATCCCTAGAATCTATCTAAGTATAGACATTCACCATAAATAAAATTCTATTTATAACAGTACTACAATTTATTAAAATTCATCGTATCAAGACATTCTTTTCTTTATTAAATGTTAAAACAATTGTTATAAAAATATGGAATTTTTACCTCCTATAGCAAAGGTTAACACCTTATTTATTTAAAATAAATACCATTTAAATAAATTATATTCTATAGATACCTTTTATGGTTTATAGCAAAATTTCTTATTTTGGTTATATCCTACACTTAAGCCACATAATACGCTATGTTTTATTTTTTCTCTTTCCATTCTCTGATTTTTCTCTCTCGTAGTTACCGTTTTTCATACAACTTCTCAATACACGTTCAAAACCACGCTCAAAACCAGAGAAACCTCCTCACCCACACAGTTGCTTCCTCCTTTCCCCAATCTCGGCGTAAACCCCAATCTCCTCTAGATTTTACTCATTTGTTTCTATAATTAGTGTGGTAAGTATTTAATTTTTTTATTTTCGCTATTTTTGCTTATTCTCAACATCTCTACTCACCAAATTTTCTCTAATCAAAAGTATCCAAGTGTATTCTCACAATGTCTGAGAATACACCCAGCAAGTTGATTACTAGAGGTATACCCACTACAATTTCAATGGGCCCTCTTTCTCCTTGCAAATCACTCAAGGGGAATTGGATGCAGGTATAGCCAAAAATATGGCATTGGAGAAGAGAACAAAATCTCGACATGACAATTTCAAAGAAACCCAAGTCGAGAAATCATTGAAGGAAACAAGACTTCCCATTGCGGAAAAGAGGAAAAAACATATTACTGAAGCTTCATCTGTCAAGGGGAAGGAGGTTGAAGCAAGTAAAAGCTCGGATACACTTGAAGAAAAGGTAATTACTGATGTATTCATCTGTATTTATATGTATACAACGGTTGAGTTCTCTGTTCAAAAAGGATATTCAATGTATTTTTGTACTCATAGAAATCAATGATACAGATATGTATATGTATTATGATGTATTCTTATTGTTGTATTTATAAGAATTTTCAAAGTTCCCATCACTGTTTTATTCTAATTGCAATATCTTTATTTGTTGTATGCGTATGTATTATATTAGTACATATATTTCTATCACTGATACCTTATCCCAGTTTATTTTTGTAGACTGTATTTAGTTGCATTCATATGTATTCATGTCAGTTGTACTATGAAATATGTGTTGTATTCAGTTGTATTTATATGTATTTATTCTTGTTAAATGCAGGGAATTAAGCTGTTTGTGAAAATACAGCCTATATTTGCACCGCATATCAGTGTATATACTAACACTGACATAGTCTCTGAGCTAAAAGAAAATCTTACTCCAGAGCAGTACAACCAACTGGGTAATACTTATTTTGAAAATTTCCTTCAAATGAAACGTTGTGAAGTCCAACATCAACTCTTCAGATGCTTCGTGGCTCTCCAGTTAGAAGGAACTCCTGACAATGTATTTGCTATACACGTCAACGGTACTTCATTATCTTTCTCAATAAGAGTTTGCGCTTGTGACTGGCCTCAAATGTGTTGGTAACCCTGCTGATTTTGAGCTCAATGAAAAGGTTCCTAACCGGATTATTGAGACTTACTTTGGAGGTGCCAATCTTGTCAAAAAGAAAGATTTGATGAAATGCTTTGCTGACAAAAATTGGGGTCACGACAACGATGGGATGCCTTAAAGATAGCTGTGTTGTATTTAATACACACTTTCATTTTTTCATCCGAGAAGAACAGCACAACCATCCCAAGGCTACATTTTGACTTGGTCAAGAGTGAGCGCTATTCTGAATATCCATGGGGTATAAAAGCATTTGAAAGCCTGACAAAATCTATTAGCAAGGAGATGGATGCTCAGAAGAAGTACTACAGGATAGCTGGGATGCCTCTAGCTATGCAAGTGTGGTTTTATGAGTGTTGTTCAAATGTTGATCCCAAAATTGCACTCCGAGTTGATAACGTGGTCCCCAGAATACTCAATTGGAGATCCACCGGAAATTAGCCAAACTTTGTTTATCTGATGAACGGCATGTTCAATGACAAGGGAAACATGGTAATTTACAATTTGTATCCTGGATAGTTTACAATTTACTAATCTTTAATGCTACATACATTTGCATACAATTATTGCTGCATACAGCTGCATACAGTTGAATACAGTTATTGCTGCCTTCATTAGTACAGTTGAATACATTTGCATACAGTTATTGCTGCATACAGCTGCATACAGTTGAATACAGTTGTTGCTGCCTTCATTAGTACTGCTGCATATTTGGTTAATTGAAACTTGAATACAGTTGTTGCTGCCTTCATTAATACAGTTGAATACATTTGCATATAAATTACTAATCATTACTGCTGCCTTCATTTGAATACAAATTATATTTTGATTCCAGATTTTCATACATCCATTGTAGTAAGACTTTGATTGTATTTCGGTTTTCAGATTGTTCACATCCATCCAACCGATATAGAGCTTGCCGTTGTTCAGATTCCTCCAGTAGGCGTTGCTGTTGAGAACAATCCTACTCCTACTCATTCAGACAAGTCGGCAGAGGATTCGGATGACTTTTCTCCTACACCTGATCTCCAGTGTAAGAAGAAACATGATGCAAGTGTTGGTCCATCTTCATCACCGCCCATAAAAAGCGCAAGGGACAGATTATTCATCCCTCAACTACAGAGAATCAATCCAAGATTCCTCCAGTTGGTGTATCTGAAATTGCACAAAATTTTTTGCATCACAATCAGCTTGCAGATTCCAAAAATGATGAAGTATCTTCTTTGAGGAAAGACCTAAATTCATTCAAAGAATACGTGAGTTTTTTATCCACACATTAAACATTACAGTTTAGTGTTTAACATTCGTATGTGTACGAATGCACTTTTCTAATTATTTCTGTCTTGCTAAGGTTGTGGGCGAGTTCAAGTCTCTCAGATCATTGATCAATGATAACTTTAAGATGCTTGCTGACCATCTTCAACACAATCAGCAAAATGAAAGCTTACACCAGAGAAAGGAAACCACAGGGAGACGTGATGATGGTATTGAAATGCCATATGATGCCAACTTGCAAGATATTCCGAAAGGTCACAGACAGACTGATACAGTTGTCGCGATAATGTTGAGGCTTAACATTTTGTAACCTCTTTAGTATATGTTTATATCTCCTGTTTGCTCTTATTCGGACTAATCATAAATAAAACAATTTTGTATCATTGTGAAATACAAGTATATACAGAATAATTCAGTATTTTTAATTATCTTAATCCTATATGCATTTGTATTTTCCTGACTTTATTTCTACATAATTATTGTGCTCTTCGCACGTTGTATCTACATGTATTCATATATATTACAACATGATACTTGTATTCATTTAAGCTTCCTCTATATAGTAATGTTATAACTTCCAGTTAGGTGCATTTACATTCTACCCAAAATATATAATGTATTTATATGTATTCAGATGTATTCTTAAGGGGATTCATTGAACATACTTCTAACATGTATTCATATGTATTCTTAAGACATGTATTCAGATGTATTCATTGAACATACTTCTAACATTGATGCATACGTCTAACAGAATGCAGTAGTTAATGCTCTTTGTGTGGAGTCAAGAGTGGAGGGGAATACTACATCAGAGGTGCCGTGCAACATACCACCTATAGGCCAAGAGGGTGTATCTACATATTACTATGTATCTCAATTTGAGCTGGACGACAAGTTTCTTCCCAGTCAAATTCCAGAAATTAGAATTGTGATACACAACGGTGCAAAAAAAGTTGAATCAACCCCAGTACCATCTCATAGGAATCGGCGACCAAGTAGATGGTATCTTCGCCTTACGAGTCTAACTTCGACTCCGCAGGTTAGTGTTGTATAAACTAATTATCTATTTCCCCATTGTTTTTATAATTAAAACTCTGTATATATGAATTCAATGAACAACAGGTACCTCAATAAAATTGACCCCCATTTTTGAAAAAAGACACCCATTTGAGGATGATTCAATAATGGGGCCGCATCCTACATTAATCATTCAGGAATACGACAAATGGGTTTGTGATGGTCTTCTTGCTAGACATGAGCAGAAGTGAGTTTTTTCCCGGTATGTCTATTACATATTTATATTTTTAAAAATGGATATAATATCATTCTTGTAGAAGTAATTTGGAAGACCATTACAAGAAAAACAAGTCAACACTTCATATACCATTGGATTTTGGAGTTGATCAAGTCAATTCCAAAAATTGGTTTTACCTTCTATCGTTTGACGGTAAACTATGGGATGACAATGTAAGTTTTACCCCTTCCAACTCCACTATAATTCATTTCTTTAGTATTAATTTGGCTAATTGTATAATTCACAAATTGAGCTCTAACCCAAATTTGTCTTACATTACTTTGTTGTATTCAATTGTACTCAGATGTAACTAATACATCTGTTGTATTTAATTGTATTCAGATTTATTTTAACATTACTTAGTAGTTAAAAATAAAATATGTTTTTAAGTGAATCTGTATGATGTATTTAATGGCATCATTATTGTTAAAATAACTGTTGTATTTTATTGTATTCAGATGTATTTTCAAAGTTATCAGTAGTTGTAACTAACAGATGTATTTCAGTACTATGTTTTTAATTGACTCATTAGTTTTGAATAACAACGTGTATTTAAATGTATTCAGATGTATTTTAACATTACTCTGTAATTGTAAATATCAGATGTATTTAACTGAATCTCTATGATGTATTTAATGGCCTCTTTATTCTTGAATATCTGTTGTATTAAAATGTATTCAGATGTATTTTACTGTATTCAGATGTATTATTCTTGAATCTGTGTGATGTATTTAACTGAGTTTTCACTTATCATATTCAGTTTCTTTTTCTTAGTTTGATTAATTGGACTAACACTATGTAATTAAATTTGTGTATAGCATATTGACGTCATATTCTACTATCTGAGAAAGAAGGGAAAGTACAACCAAACAAGCAACTTCAAGTATACAACTGTTGATTGTATATTCAAGACAAGAATCGCTGAAATCTTCGACAGGTATGCTGATACAGATAGTAATGCAAATGTAGCCAAAGAAGAGGATGTGGTATGTGAGTACATAAGGAGCTACAGATTGCTAGCTAATGTACCTTGGCATACTGTTGACAATGTCCTGATACCAGTCAACTTGAAGGACAAACTACAATGGATATTGGCTGTTGTCTCGTTCAAGGAGAGATGTATCAAAGTGTATGACTCGTACAGATCTGCAGGTCATGATGCCTATGTAGCTTCTGAGATAGATAAGCTAGCTAAGCTTGTACCTCTGTATCTATCAATCAGTGGCTTTTACAGAGATAGTCAAGGCATAGATTGGTCTACTTACTCAGCATACACTGACAAGTCACATACTGATCCCTTTGAAGTTGTTTTCATATCAAATCTGCCTCAACAGAAAGCTGGGAGCATGTATGTATTCAATCATCATTCTTGTATCATTTTAAAAATCTAATTGTATGAATTATTTTTAATTGTTTCAATCAACATTTTTCAGGGATTGTGGGGTGCATGTTGCGGCATACGCAGAGTTTCTGAGCACTCTTGGTGAGATTCCACAAACAACATTTGATTCCAATCTACTCCGTCAAAGATATGGTGCTCTCCTCTGGGACTATGCTATGCAGAAGATAGACGCTGATGCCATAAGCGAGAATGAAGCACCCTCAAAGATCGCTAGGCAAATCACGGAGTCAGATTCAAAGTTGCAGATAGTGTTAGAGTAGCTTTAGGTGTTTGTAGTTTTGGAAGGTTGTTTTTAGGTGAATACTGTTTTTTGAATAGTTTTTTTGGTGAAGATGGTATTCAGTTAGAAAAAAATCATGTTTTAATCACTTTATCAACAGTGTTCATATATGACAATTGCAACTTTTCAATCTATGTTTCATTGTTTTGTTCATAAGTATCCATGCTTAATCTTCAGTTTGTATTCATATATATCTTACAGGATATATTCATACGTATTCAACATGGCATATAAGTATGTATTAATATTCAGTCACTTGGCTTGTATATCAAAGTCAGAAACTGTATGCTTCAGGTTTATACGTATGTACTCAACTTGATGTATTTATTTTACTTACTCAGGTTATATGTATTTATTGAAATTGTTATATTATAGCTGAGTATATAGTTGTATTTCGATGTATTTTGACTAGTTATGTATATACAACTCAGGCACTGTCTATAATAAATTGTACGTAATGTGGTCCAGTTGTGTTCATTGTATTCAATTTAATACTACGACTAAATGCATCCAAAATATATTCAGGTTATATGTATTTATTGAAATTGTTATATTATAGCTCAGTATATAGTTGTATTCTGATGTATTTAGACTAGTTATGTATATACAACTCAGGCACTGTCTATAATAAATTGTCTAAGTATATGTGGACAAGGTTGTATTCGAATGTATTCAACACAATACTGCAACTAAATGTATCCAGAATCTATTCACGAAAGGCATTTCAAAATTTATTACTTGACAATGTCATCAGAAGTAACGACAAATCGTTAGAGCACTAATACATGTCAGAGTGTTAACTAAATCCTACGTGGAGCATTTCTACACGTTCGCTTGTTATGTCCTCCCTGCCCACATATGCTACATGAATGTTGATTTTTCGGCTGCAGCAATTCACTGAAAGGTTTATCGCGCTTCTTCTTTGGCCTTCCAGGAGGTCTTTTCCATTTGGGTGGTAATACAACCTCCTCTGCAACATGTGTTGGTATATTCCAGTCATTTCTGTCCGATAGCGGGTACACAGGCACATCGTATGTCATTACAACAGAATTTGGTTTGTAATAGTTAGAGCAATAATCTTCTGGCATTAGATACTTGCTCTTCAATACAGCCCAAGCATGTGGGCATGGTAATTCATCAGCTTGGAACCTCCCACAAACGCATTTTCCCTCTAACAGGCAGACGGTGTAATGTCTCCCTCCATCGTTAACCGTATGTAAGTATTCAGTCGATGGTACCACCTACATTTAAACATAGACCTATAAGTTTTGAGCACATATAAATGAATTTCTTTATGTATAATGCTGAATTATTCAGTTACATACAACTGAAATGTTTGAATACAGAAGAATACATCATATATGTAGACCGCCAGACTATAAACTATAATTACGTCTTAGCATATGAATACAATGACATACATCAAAATTCTGCTTAACTTTAGGCAGCTGAAAAAAAACAAAAACATTATAAGGCTACTGCATGACAATACAACTGAATACGTCTATCTAAAAAATTCTGTATAAGTTATTTCAGAAAACAATTAAGCTATCTAATACAATGACATTAAAATAAAACTTACAATCATGCGTGTAGACATTGCCTCATTCAAAATCAGCATCTCCTGGTATTTTTTTCCAAGCGTTGTGTATGTCTCTATAGCTTCTTTGCGGTTACTACAATTCCAACGTCCAAACATCTTCCTAACTTCTTCAAGGAAGTCGTATATTGGAAATTCCCTTGCTGACACTAGTGCGACATTGATTGACTCAACAATATTTGACGTCATGGTCCATCCCCTGTTAACAGGTGCATACAACCTAGCCCACTTTTCGTATCCAGCTAACTCCAAGTATTCTTTCACCCCAATATCTACCTTCTCCAAGCAACATCATTCTCTGAATCAATAACACCATAGGCTAGTGGCAATATATGACCTATAAAGACAATTGAATATATATTTTTAAAACATGTATTTCAATCTTTGAAATATTAACAGAATTTATTAGAATTCACGTACTCACCTGCACCATCCAACGTGCTTGCCGAAACGAATGTCCCGGTGTAGTAAGATTTTAGGTGACTTCCATCCACAATCACAATGGGTCTACAATGATCAAACCCCTTTATAAAGGAATACAAAGATATATATACATACATGAATTCATTTTTGGGAAATTTTACCATTCTGATGTGGGAACCTGGATATGTCATATCTATTGTATATAAGTATCCTGGTAAATTTCTTGTATGAATCAGCCGGTTCACCTCTCAAAAAATACATTGCCTTTTCTTTAGCCCGCCACGCCAACATGTAGCTAACATCTACACCTAAATCTGATTTCACATCATCAATAATATCCTTTGGGGTTTATTTTCCTCTTATGATTAGTAAGCTTAGGCCTAATCATACCACCTATAAGGCTGCTACTTGCCTGTCGCTGCTCATACACCTTGTCCTTCAGCGGACATGTATGGTTATCAATGAACTCTCTCACTTTGAATAGTTCTGATTTGTTAATGCTTGAAGCCTTAAACCTCCATTCACAATCTTTTGACATACATAATAATGCATAGCTGCAAAGAATTTATCATTATACATATGATTAGCATAAATGTTTACCAAAAATGCACTCATATACACATGAATACAATCTGACATGAATACATTCTGACATCTGCATATATAAATTATTATACAATTGAATTCAATTATAGTTATATGCATTTAAATACAATGAATACAACTGAATACAATTATAGTTATATGCGTACACTTAAAAAAAGCAATCAACAAAATAGGAAAATAATTAGAGACACTGTAATGTAATTATACCAGTAAAATACATATGAATACATGTATTTAAAGACCATAAACAAACAGATGTTAAACGCATCAGTAAAGATCAAGTGAAAATCCACAAATACGCATAAATACATCAACGTTTAACTTACACCTCCAACAAATAATACAAAATACAAAAATAAAATAAAATTAAATACACGCAAACCTGACAGCATTAGACCTATCAACCCGGAATTGAAACCTTTGAGATATAGCATAATTCTCCATCACCTCTTTCAATGTAGCCTTATCCTTATATACTTGTCCAACCATAACCTCCCTTTGATTAGTTTTTGAAATCAGCAAATCCTTGTCCAGTTCAAACACCCCATTGCTTCTCCTGAATTGACAAAATCTAGAGCAAACGTATCATCTGTACCGGAATCATACCTTTGAAGTGATTCGTCTATTTGCACAATAGCGCCTTGAATTAAACTACCACCGGATACAAGTTCTTTTTCAATCGTTGTTATGCACAAAGGATAGATCCCGAATTCTCTGTTCTCTTTTTTCAACTCTACATACACCCTGTAACCCATGTCATTGTGTATTTCCATTGGCGTGCTATTCCCTTCTACTTTGTATTGAATTTTAATGGACTTTGTGCTCAAATCTATGCCCAGTTGATTAGAAATTGACGTAACCAAATCATTATACGACGCATACTCCTTTATCAGTATTCCCTCAATTGAAAAATCGACGTAATTGCTCTCATCGTTCCACTTGCCAGAATGACGCAACAACACTGTTAAACTTGCCATATGTATAATGGAATTATATCGTATTTTGTATACTATTGTATCAATCGCACTTTTGCGTGGTTGAATGAGAACAGGGTAAGAGAAAAGGGAGAACACAAATTCCAGATGTTGCTCTTGTTTTCGCTATTTTTCTTGTTGAATCGTGAATGGAGGAATACAAATTAATGGGTAATAGTTTTTGTTAGTTGAGTTAAATTGGGAGAATATCAGGTGATTTGATTTCCTTTCCGTTTTAAACAAGTTCAACCTTCCAGGATTTACGCGCAATACGTTACTGTATTCACGATAAGGCCGCGTGAATATAGTCGAATACATATCAAGCTTAGCTGGAATTCCCTTTTTCACGCCTATTTTTGTTATTGTATTAATGAATACAATAACTTAAATACATCAAATACATCTCATAACCACCTAAAAGGTATCTGTAATACGTAATATAGCAAAAGGTATTTATAAATGGCTATACACCTAAAAAAGATTATCTAAAAATATTTCCTTTTGGGCTCCGGTTGACTTTTGAGCAAGTGGATCTTCTAAATTAGTTGATTTGGAAGTGCTCTTTTAAGACGCATTCTTGTTCACCAATTTCAAATGTTTCTTTATTCAGGAGAAGGAATAATTAGTTTTGAATGACTTTATAATTTAAGAAGAGAATATGTTTTATATCAATTTCAAGGAAAAGAAAATTATTTTTCCCTCAATTTCAAGATTCATGCTTCAATGCTTGTGTGTTCTTATCCTTAGAATAGTTATCAACCCATCATGGTTGATGTTGATAAGGGTGATGTCCCCACCCCCACCCCAAAAAAAGGGGGGGGGGGGGTTATGAATACAAATATTATGTTAATAAATTTTCTATTTTGCAAGAAATGCTTCAAAAGTGTAGAGTGTGAAAGAAATCGATTGAATTGGGGTAGGATGACCCTTTTGCTTTCTTGTTTTTGTTATTAAATCAATACAAATTTCAGAAAAAATTTCTCCTTCCACTATTTATATTTTATATAGCGTTTCGAAATGTTTGATAGTCAATCTTATGCAATCTTTTCAGCTTTTAAACTACTTGAATTTTGAAAATGATGGGATATTTTCTGTCAAATTTACTTCAACATTTTTTTTTACAAAATACTATTATATTATATATTAATCAAGAGATACATAATAGACCTTCCATTTTGTTTATACGATATAATGAAAGAAAAATTAACATTTCACATTTGTCGTTCTATATATACATTAACATTTGTATGTATATGAAACTTTTAGAATTTGTGGCTAAAAAACCTGTTATAATATTTGCATAACTATAAAAAAAATTATGAAGAAATTATTTTTAGATATAGAAGTGTGATTCATTTTCATTTCTTGCACACGTGTCAAGAATCCATGTTGAAGAAAGCTAGGTGAACTTCTCTCTCTGTACGTTTCAGAATTTTCCTATTCAAGAAAACTATCTTACCCACTCCGTTTCTCTGTCCCAGTTGGTATTTTCTACTTTTTGTTCAGAATCCCTCTATTGTAAAAGCTTGATTCTTTTTTTGTTTTCCGCTGAAATAATTGTTGGTGGCTTGCCCTTTCTGCTTCTTGCTACTACGTAAGTTCCTCTACTTCAACTCTACTTATCATTTTTCTTTGTTTACCACAACCCCTTTTGTCTTTTCCTTTTTTTTTGTTGATAAAAGACCCCCCCCCCCCCCTTTTTTTTTTTTTTATGTATTTCTGTTTTTAATTAGTAAAGCTTTCTCCTTTCTGGGCTGTGCTTCTTGATCATGGTAAAAATGATTTTTTTTGGTGTGTTTCTCTGAAGAAATTGTGGGGAAAAATAGTTTATTTTTAGTCTATGCTGAGGTGCTGTGATTTCTTTTGCTTATGCTTATCTTATAAATGGATGGATGTAGCTGTTGTGGATATTGAAATTGTGGGGTTTAGGTAAAGTAGCTTGCTTTCTTTTCCTTTGTGTGTGATTGTTTTCTTAGGTGTGTGGAATGCTTTTCGTGGAAACTTGGTATTAGCCTAGTTTGGCTAATAAGGAAGCTCTTAAACCCTCTTGACTTTGGATGACCAAATTGGCTTTGGAATCTTGAGTTCTACAGATATTCTTATTGCCAAAAAGGTTCATATAATTAAATGAAAAACGTTTTCCACAAATTTTGCCCATACTAGTCTGTTAAGAGTAGTTTCCTTAGGGCCATAAAAAAGAAGTCTTTTAGAGCAGTTCTGAGTTTTATATGCTGGAGGCATTGAAAAGCCACTTTGCTAAGTAACCCCTTTGATGCAATTGGCTGTAACTTATACTGTTGCCTTCTCTGTTTCTATGAGGAGTTTGGTTTGCAATTGAATTTGTGAAACTACGGACATAAGTTTTTGAATGTCGGAACATGGGGAATACTTAACAGGTGAGCTTATGAGATAGCTATTAGATGGTTAGACGTTTAGGACCTATATACGTTCTATTTTAGATGTTTCAATTTGAGTCAATTTGTTAATTTGTCGATCTTCCTACTCTGGATAATGTTTTCAACTTGTCTATATCATAAGATGAAGAAAAAGAATATAATGAATGAAGGGGCTTGTGCTATTTTAATTTTCTGATATAATTAAACTTTTTATAGAATAATTTCTACATGTCTGGTGATTCAAATGCATGATGTATGTAATTTTGCTAATGAAAATTTGATCCTATGAGCGTATAGAAAATATGAACTTCATGCTGAAGATTGATATTCAGTTGTATTCTTGTTTATAGTTGGGAATTTGATTTTGTTCTTCTTGGTGATTTTGATGGGGTGGCTCATTGTTAATTTTGAGCGGCCAAACAATCAACTGTAGGAGATAAAATTCTGGTCTTATTACTGTTCTTACCTAATCCTTATGTTGCATTCTTAACATGTTGAGAAAGATTAGCGGAGGGAAAGGGTGTGATTTTCCTTGGAAGGAAGTGCTAATAGAAATCTCTGTCTTTAAGAGAAAAACTGTGAGGGCTTGTCATGCTTTTAATGTGAAGTCATTAGCAAGTAAGGTTGATACTAAAATGAATATATCTGCTGAAAAGCTTCTTTATTTGTCTTATCTTGTTTGCTCCTAATATCAAGGAGGCTTAACATATTAAATAGGAGTACTGCATTTCCTTTCTTTTTTGGGTAATAATATTTGGTGTCTCATTAAGAAAGAGGGCAATTGAGTCAGCTTACATTAGTCATCATTGATTGACAAATTCATTTCTCTTGAAACAGATTGAAATTGGTGGCTGACTTGGCTCAAGAGAATTTTATGATTTTGTGCAACTCATAAAAAAGCCCATTGTAATAGTGCAACAACTGGCCTGAAATTTCTGCAGTTGGGAAGCTGTAACACGTTGTGCAACTAACTTGATAGAATCCCTGTAAAGTTGACAACCTATTCCGCGATGGACTTGAAAGCTATATCATGGGTCGGAAACATATACCAAAAGTTCGAAACTATGTGTTTGGAGATGGAAGAGGCTATGTACCAGGTGAACTACACTCTTTCAGTTTTCTATTCCCTATTTAATTATTACATATGTTCGATATTACTTGTTTCCTGGTACTTCCTTGAGTTAATTTGCTTACAGCTGAAATTCTGCATCCTGCATGTTGCTATTTTGGCTGTTGTCTGAAAAATTGTACTATCTGTTATTGACCCTGCTAAGTTTTGACCAAATGGGTTATAATCAGCATAACTAAGACTGTGATAAATTACAGGACACTGTTAAATATGTCGAAAATCAGGTGAACACTATTGGTACGAATGTCAAGAGATTCTATTCAGAGGTGCTGCAGGATGTTCATCCTCAATATAACATTGATCCTGTGAAAGTCGCAGCTGCTGACTTGTCTCTGAACCCTTATGCTCACTATGAAATTGACAAGAAGCTGAAAGCAAACCTTAAGGGAAGCACCAGAGGATTCAGTAACAAATTAAATGATGACACTCAAGTGATCAAGGGTACAAAATACTAGTGCTGATTATTCATCATTTACTATTTAATCTCTTTGGTCAGACAGATCTGCTAATATTATTTTTCCTGAGATCTCAGGGAAAAACAAAAGCGGAGGAGTCTATAAACGTCAGAATGGTGGAATCAAAGAAATTGTTAGAGACAGCCACCCAACTAAGAAATCTGATGCTATCTGTCTTGCATCAGGGGATGCAATTAAATTAGCTTCAAGTGCTGAGGTTAGAGGCGGTTTTGAAATGGCATCGGACCATGTAACTCTGACTTCAGCTCTGGCCTCAGTTAAAGGATCTGACTATGGAGAAACGGCAAGTAAAGTTTGTGACCACACTATAGAAACTAATGTGCCAGAAGCTGGTGCTTCAACTAATTCTGCGGCTTCTGTCAAGACATCAGTTGAATCCGTTGGGAAGAAGCAAGCAGGTTCCAGCTCTATCTCAGTTGGTGGCTTTTTCACCAGACTCTTGTAGTATAATGTCTGGCAGTTTTCTTCACTTCTTAGTTGCTCTCTTTAACTTCTACATTTTCAACAGATACATGTACAAAGGAACTGGCTTGTAATACAATATTGGAAATTAGCACTAATACTCGGAACAATGATTTTGCTACTGAGGATATCAATGAGTCCCGTGAAGGTATTGACAGATTCTAGTTATCAATTAAAACTGAAGAAATATTGTGTGTGTACCTTCCCATTTTGCGGTGTAACACTGAATCAAGACAGACTACCGTGTACTACTTGTAGGAAAACTATATACCAAGTGGTACCTCATCAGATGTTATAATTAATTACCCAAAAATCATGTTATTATAGCATAAATATACATTGGATTGCGGGAATGAGTCACACAGAGATTAGATTGAACTAAGTCGGCACAACTGTAGGAGTTAAATCAGCTAACAAAAGTTGGTTCATCTCAGTAAGGCCACACACTGAGACCTCTTGGAACTGCTGGAGGTTAGATGCGCAGTCGTGCTCCTGAAAATGTCTGTATGTACTATTAACCATTTATGTTTTATCAGCCACTATAAGATTATACAGTTGCACTTCACCTTTTTCTTTCTTGGGAATTTGGAGAAAACTACGGTGTTTGCATCACTCTTCCTTCATCCCAGCAAACAAATGTACTCCCCCTCCGCATGTCTCACTCTGTCAAAGAAAATTTAGAAGGTCCTTAGGTCGTCTTCATTTTCCTATTCTATCCACTTTAAGATCAAATGTACCAAAGGGATGTTTGTGAGACTGACCAGCATGTGTCTGCCTTTCAGATTACTTCATTGTCTCTAGGATTATCGTTTTCTCAAACCTATTTCTATAACAACATTTTACTCTTTTACAGGAAGGTCAGATAATTTGTCCAAGTATGACATTAATGAGTCGGAAGTGGAATTTGTTGAGAAATTTGACGAATCCCAGTTGGAGGAAACATGTGTCATGGTTGAAGGGGACAGGATTCATGTTCCACTGGGCCCAGTAAAACAGAAGTCATACAAGGTTGGNNTTTATATATATATGTATATATATATATATATATATATATACACACACGCACACATACACACTACTCCCGCCATCCCAATTTATGAGGTGGTGTTTCACTAGGCATGGAGTTTAAGAAAGAAAGACTTTTGGAACTTGTGGCCTAAAACAAGCTGTAAACATTTGTGTGGATTTAAATCATCTTATTAGGGGTAAAATGGGAAGTTTCAAGTTGAATTATTTGTAAATTAAGGAAGTATGACACTATTTTTGGGATACACTAAAAAGGAAAGTATGACAAATTGGAACAGAGGGAGTATATTCTTTTTTATATTTACTCCTTTACTTCATTTTTTGTTTTAGGAGGGGCCGGGGTGTGTCGATATTGTTTGAATGTGTCTTTTAGATATTTGTTGACTGCTTTTATCATAATTTCTCAGAAGAAGCTTCGGGAGGCATTCTCCACAAGAAAGAGGTTGACAAGGAAAGAGTATGAACAACTTGGAGCACTATATGGAGATCAACAGTTTAACCAAGAAGCTGAAGACAAGGTGATGCCTGTTCTTGCCATGAATTCAAACACTAAGATGTTATCTGCTAATGATCATCCTGAATCTGAGTGGGAGATTCTGTAGTTATGATGATGCTGTAAATAGTATTGTTGCTTTTCCAATCACTGCATGGCGTCCTTGAGAAACAAACATTGAGAGATGATGCACCAACTGTTTATGTTATAAGCCCATTAATTGCTTTATAAAATTGCATACGGCATCTATAATCCATTCCTCTAGTAGTGTAACTAGTAAATAATACATAGTGGTACCTTGAAGAAAGCAACCTATATCTGAGGTATGGCCATCTTGTATCCAATCTTGGCATTCTTATAAATTACTAAGATATATAATACTTTTTTAAGTGCTGAATCTGTCCTTGAATTTCCATGTCTGTTGGCTTTACCCTTTCTTAAAAATATGTACGTACTTCAAGTCTTTAGCCGATTCACCAAGGAATATTTTGGTTGCTTTTGTCGGATTGCTTACTACTAGATTGGATTGGATGTCAACATTTGGAGGCACTCTTTGTAGTAAATGGACTAATTTCTCCTTTTGATAACTTCTTGTTCTTTGCCATAACGCACAGAGTTGGAAGGGTATGTTGGTGATTTGTATGCCTATGTAGTAGATTTTCTATTATGTAATCCTATTTCTTAAGGTCTCAACCCAACGAGCAGTAGTCATGTGGACTTGCTCGAGCATTCCAAATATCACATTGCGAAAGAGTTGTCGAGGGTCTATCGAAAACAACCTCTCTACCCTCAGTGTAGGGGTAAGGTCTGCGTACACACTACCCTCCCTAGACCCCACTTGTGGGATTATATTATGTTGTTGTTGGTCATTTCTGGAAGTATGTAGTTTCTCTTCTGGAATTATGTGGACTTGGCCAACTAAATAGTTAGTCAAGGTTTTCCTGTACATTTTAGAACTAGGTAAATGTGCACAATAATAAAATGTTTTCTCTGCAGCACAGTTCAACATAAAAGTTACAATTACTGCTATATATGCTCACTACAATACTGATATAGCAACTAATATATAGCTTACTGATAGTCAATATCTGATTTTCAAGAAACCAAATGCGATAAACTCTGGGAGCCAGTGGAGTGATCCAAAACCAGAGATGCATATAGTAGCCTATTCCATGTATCAGGCAGTCCAGGTAGGCACCAATGGCTGCAATCAGCAAAACTCTCCGGTAGCTTTAATTTCCTCTTCACCAATTCTCTTCCTTTCTTTTTGGCGTAGACTGATGGATGTGCATCTACGCGGTGCTCTGAGAGCTTGGTAATGTTTAAGTATCTTACAGGGATTCTCAATTTTAACAATGTTCTTTCAACAATCGCCGTCAGAGACTCAGAAAAATGTGTTACATGGGACTTGTCTGTGATGAGTTGTGTTTTATTGTAACACCCATTTTGAGCTTTGTGTTCTGGAGAAATGCTTCTGAAGAAAACTGTTGTTTTGTTCAAGTTAATATTCTGGTCTATCCAATCTGCCCAGGTCCTCATTGCCACTTCAAATGCTGATTCTAACTTCAGCTCATTAACTAATCTTCCCTCGTACTCGAAAAAGTCCCACCTGCATGCAAAGTACCCCACAATAGGCATCCAATTGCATCATGGACTTGCGGTTTAACTGTATATATCGACTTTGGATTCAAGTCATATACACTGATACTGTTAAGAGTGTTTTAACATGGCTTGTCTTTATTTTCAGGTTATTGTTATCTATAATTATCTTTTAAGTGACTTATAGTGTCACTGTCGGTGTATAGAAGTTAAAACTGATAAACTTTGAAAGAGAAGTCCTTAGTGACTTACGCCTTCAACTTCCCAAGATGCACCCACCAATGGCCCGTGTTGAATACCATAATGTCAGCTCCTTGCCAAAGCCTAGACGATAAATCGAGTTTCTCCAGCCTCAAAATTTTAGGAGCACCAGGTCTGTTTGATTCGAACTGGACCAGAAATGGGCTCCAGTAGAATTCTACTGTCACATTGTAGTCCTAGAAAAGCAGAAAATTATTGTTTTTTGGTATGAACAGAAGAAAGTGTGACCTAAATTCACAAGTATTATACCATTAGACATGTCCAAAATTACAGTAAGAAGGCACTTGTTGTGAAAGAAAGAAGTCTCTGAGTTGATTTACCTTAGCTTTAAAGACTTTATAGGAGCCACTCCTAACATCAACATGAGCTCTGGAAGGAGGAATTGTAGAATAAAGAAGACAAGCTAGAGATTCCCACTGGTTTCTGTTTAGTGAATCTCCAACTATTATTACCCTCTTTCCTCTAAGCCTCTCCAACATATATATGCCATTCAAGCTGCAAAAGAACCTCCAATTTTTGCTATCTTTTATATCTATAGAGCTTTTTGAAGATAGGGGTAAGGTCTGCATACACATCGTTGTTGTTGTTGTTTTTAGGGTTTTTTGGGCTTTTTCACTTTTAGCCCGTGCCAGAAATTATTTACCTTCGGTAGCTGAAAAAGTGCATAAAATTTGTATACTTTTTGTATATAACATATAGAATGTATATATAATTCAGAAGTATATATTTTTTCGGCTATTATTTTGAGAGTGACTATACAATATCATTTTCCCTTGTTTTTATATCCTTAAAAAAGGAGAGTTTAACTTCTACATAGTGATAGTGCAAATATTCTTCACGTTGTCAGTGCAGTAACAACAACATATCCAGTATATTCCCACATGTGGGATCTGGAGAGGGTAGTATGTATGCAGACCTTATCCCTTATACAGGTAAATATACAGGTAAAGAGGTTGTTTTCGAGAGACCATCGGTTCATGCCACATTGTTAGTGTATGTGAGTTACAGAAACAACAAACAAGAAAATAAATGAACAATTTTTCTACCTTGGAATGACACACTGATGAGCTTCCCAAGACCAATTTTGATAGTCAAAATCAGGCCTTCCATTCTTCTGGCAGCTCACTTGTTCACTAAGGAATGGACATTGTGGTGCTTCATAATATGGACTTTCCTTTGGTTTATAAACCCATCTTCCCTCAAATATATTGCACTTATTCTTGCTGTTTTTCTGGATTATATTACCTTCATCTTCTCTGCTTCTTGCTGGTTTCAAGATTTCTAAATTTCCAGTAGGCGAAAAACTATCGTCTAAAGACGATGCCACGTTGAACATGCAATGTCGCAGTGCCTTGAAATAACCTGCCTCATTGTGCTTAAGGCATATCAAGAAAATGAAGCAGCTAATGAAACTACCAAATGC
Organism: Nicotiana attenuata; assembly: GCF_001879085.1. Taxonomy (NCBI): domain Eukaryota; kingdom Viridiplantae; phylum Streptophyta; class Magnoliopsida; order Solanales; family Solanaceae; genus Nicotiana; species Nicotiana attenuata. The sequence continues at coordinate 16,159,823 of NC_031995.1, read as the reverse complement.
ACATAGCATCCATTTCTGACTAATTTTTGAGCTGGTTTCCATTTTGATTGATTTTCTTGAACGAGGAGTAGTAATTAATTAATAATGGAAAAATAAACAAGTGGTTTGCAGGTAAATTGAAGTTTGTTCAAGGTGATAATTTGTGGAGTTACTTAAAATCTAACTGTAATTTGTGAAGCTGGTGAATTGGAAAATGTTGAGAAGTTAGTCAACTACCCTTATGATCTCTTTTGTTACTACTTGTCCTGAAAATGACCTGAAACCAATTTCTGACCATTTTTCCTTCGTGCTAATAGAAACCAGGGGGCACTTACTACAATGCTACGGTATAGACTATCAAGCATTTATATTGTGTATGAAATAATGGAAAAGAAATAAAAATACCAAATTACTGTTATATCAAACATTTCTCATTTTCCATATGGCATTATGTGAGGTGATGTTTTTGCATTCTTGGTACTATGGTCCGATTCCCTTGAAAAAGTTCAGTGACTATAAATCGATAAAAACCAAATTCAAGAAGCAAGGCAGTTTGACCGACAGAGACCCCAGAACATTCCAAGAAAACATTGCCGATTATATGTTGAATTCACTGGAAAGGGTGTCATTTCTTTTTTTTTTTTTTTTTTTTTTTTTTTTTTGATTTGTGTTATGTCGTAAATTTCCAACTTTCCCTCTAACAAATTGAGCAAGCAGTGGCAGTCCTTTCTGTTTTTTCTCTCACCCTCTTTCATCTTTCAAAATAATTTTAATGTGATAAAAATAACTTTATAACTTTACTACACATAAGTTTAGTGGCTTTTATATATGTTATTGCGAGTTTGGTTACTTTAATGATATTGCGTGAAATTATTCTTATTTTTTTTATTGTGTCTTATGATTTTCAAAAACTATTTGATTTGAATTGCCAGTAGGGGTGGATCTGGCATACATCCTATGGTTTCATCCGAATCCAGTGGTTTTGGTTAGGACCTATATTGTATATGTGAAATTTTTTCCCGACATAAGCACAAATTTAGATTTTGAACCCAGTAAATAAAATTCCTTGAGTAACCTATAAGGTTCAAATCATGGATTTGCTTTTGACTGCAAAACGAGGGCTTCATGTCTTTTGAATATTAGTATAGTGGTAAGATTCAAAGTAAATCGCTGCTAATCACAAGGCAATTTTGATTCTGTAAAAGATGGGGAAATCGTAGCCTGCTAGTCATGCAAAAGTTGGCAAAATAAACTCGAAATAAAAAGAATATTGTTGCGCTACATATTAGAAGGGACCAAAGCAATAAATGTATCAAATTTATCTTTTATATCAAATTATCGCCTAACTATGATTAGTTAATGTATGTATTATTAGTGATCCATCAAAGTTTTATCCTTATAAGCAGCTGCTAGTTATAGCTCGTGGCTACGTTGCCCTGACTCACAAAAAGATGTTGCCGCATTCGCCTTGAATTTTCCAAAATATACTACTTTCAGAGGATCCGACACGCACCAATTAGTATTTTTGAAGAGTCAGCAATATTGGTTCGGAAAGTTATAGAATTGTCTGGCGTCATTTTAGCTAATGCCCCGTCAATAGTTAAATTTTTCAAACATAGACTAAAATTTTGAAATGAAAGGAGTAATTACCATTTAATATTAATGATGGAGCTTCGTATGACCAATTTTTAGCGGACAAGTATGCTCCCCTGAGAAGCAATCTTTTAACCAAGCAGGAACAAAGATATGTAAGTGTAAGACTAAATTAATTAACATATAAAGGGGCAAAGTCTTCAAAATTTCATCAATAATGCCATGTTACACTTCGTGGCCATCCACTTTTAATGATTCTTCTATTAGGTCAACCATTCATAAAAATCACTTAATATCTTTTTTTGCCATTCAGCTTGCTGTCATACTTTCATATTAACAGGGGCGGATTTTCAGGGAAAATTATGGGATATGTGAACCCATGGTCTCTCTGCAAAATTAAATATTTTATGTATGTATTTTTTGAAAATTTTATAATATTAACTGTTGGCACCCATGCTCTAAGAAGGTTGAATGGTACAGTTGGTTGTTTGAGTTTTTTGCCGAGCAGAATAAGAATTAATTCCCACTTAATATAATTTTTCCTCCTTTTTTTCTTAGTAGTGCACCAAATCCTAGATCCGCCTCTTGCTTATTATAAGTCAAACATTACAAGGTTACATGCTTGTGCAACAAAGAAAGGTTAATTAGAGAGGTGAAGCATTTTCATTGATTTCCAAATATAATGAATGAATAACAAGTGAATAAAGGCATGGCTGATTATATCTTGATCAACATATTCTCAAGACTTAGTACGTCAAACAACTTTGTCAGCTCAAATGCCTTTCGAAAGAATGGTTTGATACATTTTCCAGTCCCCATTTCAAGAATCAACATCGCGAGAAATCCAAGAAAAGGCCAACAGTACTCTCTCTAATCAACTCTTCAAAAAGTAATCGCTCGTTCAGGTCCCAACTCATTCATTTTTCTTCAGTAAGCTCCTGTGGTTCATGAATATCAAACTGTTGCAGAAATTGGAGAGGGACATTACTAGTTCTGGTGTAGACTTGTTATGTTTTTACCAAACTGGCTATGTGGGAAAAATATGGCTATGCAATCCTATTACTAAAAAGACTCTCGCTTTGACTATTCTTTCCCATTTTGTAGGTCAAGCTTGTTTAGGCTATGTTTCTTACACAAATGAGTATTAGACTATGCTGAGTGGGAATTCTATGCTGGTTTTGAAGAAATTTTACATTTTAAGCTAGGGGAAGAATTATTGTAGGATCATGGAGAGATTTGTTGAGTTACACAGAATATTCAGGAACATGTTACAATCCAATCCACATCAATGGGTTCATTTACTATTCTTGGCTATTTACCAAGAAATAATGAGAATGGAGATGCCTTGATTAGGTAATCTATTTTGTTATGAAACTGATACCAAAAGGTTCAAGGAATTGCAAAGTTTAAACACAATAGAGTAGTATAAGTGGTGTGCTTGAAAATTAGAATCTGAAAAGTTTGTTATCTACACTAAATATTACTGAGCTACTCTAAAGTTGGGGTGGGCTGTCCATTCCAAGTCAGACTCCACAACCAATTGATGGCCCAATCCCACATATTTTAGTAAAAATAGCACGGTATAGCCAGTTTTCGGACTGGTCAATCAAAAATAGCCAACGTTTACCAAGTCAATGAAAAATACCCACTATTTTGCTGCAATAGAGACCGGTCCAGCATAATATACTGGAGTTCGGTGCACTTGTGTATGAACTCCAGCACATTATGCTGGACCGGTATACTTTGCTGGCTCCAGTATAATATACTGGAGACTGGAGCACCGGTGCTCCAAACTCCAGTATATTATACTAAACCAATATACTTGCTGGAACTCCAGTATATTATGCTGGAGTTCTAGTGTACTTATGCTGGAACTCCATCATATTATGCTGGAGTTCCAACATACTTATTCTGGAACTCCAGTATAATACGCTGGAGTTCAAGTATGCTTATGCTGTAACTCCAGCATAATATACTGGAGTATTTTCCGGGTTTTGAACAGTGTTTTAGCTCAGATTTATCTTTATATAAAAAAGTGGCTAAATTTCGATTACTTTTGAAATTGGGCTATTTTTGAACGACCAGTTGTAAATCTGGCTATTTTTAAAATTTACCCCATATTTTACCTTAGAAGTTGAATGTAAGAATATCGGATTTGCAACCGTTTTTTGTCTTCTTTTTTCTACTTATGCAACTATGCAAGACCATCTTTCTATTACTTATGTTACTTCTAACCATTCCAAATCTACTGGACTTTTTTGCTTGATTCGTTATTTCGGTCCGGAAAAAATTTAAAAATAGCCAGAATTGGTAATTGAAAATTAACGACAGTTTCAAAAGTAATCGAAATTTAGCCACTTTTTCATGTAAATATGAAATCTGAACAAAAAACACCCTTAAAAATCCAGAAATATTTCAGCATAATATGCTTGAGTTCGAAGAGTTTCTAGCATAATGTGTTGGAATTTCATAATGTGCTGGAGTTTCAGCATAATATGATAGAACTTTATACGAAGGAGCTTCATAATCCCACACTCTGTTTTAAAAGGCAGAATTGGGACTCGCCCCGGGGTGGAGCACTCGTGAAACGCCCCTAGGCTTATGTGTGGGGCTTAGTTCCGTGAGACTTACGCATCGTTCATCGGGGCTTACGCCCCAGACACGCCCAACGCCTGGCGTACTGGCTCGCCTAGTAGAACGTTATGCAATTGTGTGTAACTAACCTTGTAAATCCTCAAATTTTCTTAATAAATCGTTGACTATTCAAAATTACTTTTTTCTTAATGATAAATCATTAAGTTGAGAGTATTTTATGTCATTATTAAAATAATAATTATTGCACGTTATCCACTAAGTTGCTATGATAGTAAATTTTAAATAAATCTTTCATTTTGAAAAGTATTTATTTATTAATTCTTGTTATGTCTTTACTGTATAATAGTCCATAATTTTTTTTATAATTATTTTTTTAAAATATTATATTTTTCACGTTTACGAGATACAATATTATTAATTTTATAGCTCAGTATTAGCTAGTAACTATTTACAAATAATTTTTTTATCATAGTATTGTATGGTGAATTATGTGTCACTTTATTAACTTGTTGAAACTTAAAAATAAATGATGCTAGAGAATCATATTTAAATTGTGAATTCAGTACATTTTTATATAAATTCTCTTTCAAATAAAAAACATATTAAATAAAAGGAGTATTTTAAGTAAAATATCAAATTATAATATCGAAACTCTTTCAAGATTCATTACTGCTTAAGAGATACATATAAGATTTCGTATCGAATATATTACTTTTGATGTTTGAGTTGGACCGATGTTGCAGCTAATTTGCATATTATGATATATGTCATACTTTTCGTATTATTCATAGTTGAATTATAATTATAAATATTTTTAAATAGATTATTTGTTATACTTTTATAATTTTAATGTAATTTTTATAATTTTCTTTTATTTTATACTATCTTAAAATTCTTGAAATTAGTAAATTTCAAGATCCGTGGGACTTACGCCCCATGTCTCAGGGCTTACGCATCGCCTCGTCAGAGATAAAACGCCTCGCCTCACGCCCCCGCCTTTTAAAACATTGATCCCACATATTATGCTGAAACTTTTCGTGTTTTCGCAAATTAGTGGCTATTCTCAATGATTTTGCAAACGTTGACTATTTTTTATTACTACTTCAAAAACTAACTAGCCGGTGCTACTTTCGCCTTGGGTCTAGTAATGTCCGCTTGTTCACTTTTCCCACCATGTCCTGATGTCCACTTGTCCAACAATAAGTATCACATAACAATAATAAGTTATATGCGTGAGATTTTCATCAGTTGTTCTTTCTTGTATCAGTTATTTAGCAATTGGCTCGCCTTTTATTTTCTTCCAACTAATAAACCTTTTATATTACGGTTTAAAGATCTTTTTTGAGCAAACTCAAAATCAGGGAAAACGTCATGGTCTATTATTTTATAAATTATTGAAAATGTTAGACCATACTTTAATATTCTGCGAGCAGACTAAAAATTATATGAGGAAATATTATACACGAGTCTAATATTGTCAGTAAAGGGTAATTTCTAAGGGCTACATATGCACAACTTTTTAAAGTCGAAACGAAATCTAAACAATGGTCTAAAAAGGGGGCATTTGCGTAAATCAATCTAATATATACTTCAAACAAAATACGTAAAATTTATCGTGAACAAAATAAAAGTTGAATAATTTAGAAAGGGAGATAAGAGAAGTCAACCAAGAATGTAGAAAAGAAGAAAAGGAACTAAATTTAGCAAAAATCAGGTAAATTCTAATTTTTACTACTTTTGTTTTTTATTTCCAAAAAAGACTTATAACTCCAGAATCTAAAGCAATGAGATATGAAAGTGTCTACTCACTAAAATCCACTATGAGATCCTTTGCGTAAACTGATGACTTCCACCTAATCCATTATTAATTCAGCAGCCAAAAATTTTAAGTACAAAGTTAGGTAAATGCAGCCAATTCACTTTAATGAACGAGTGTCCTCATTGTATATTTGTATCTTAAAATTGACATCTGCTTAAACGTACAAACACATTGGTCCAAAATATGTACTGTAAAAATGGTATTTGTGTCCTCCAATTTCCAATTGGGGCCGTTCTAAGTAGGCCAGCCTTTAACAGAATCAGCTCGATGAGATGGCCTACGCAGCCCAATTTTCAATTGCGTGCCTTTTCTTCTAAGGTTTCACTTTTTCTTTCTTTCTATTTTATTTTTGAAGTTTCCACATTTTCTTTTTGAAACATTCTATTACGTTGAGGGATCAAGGAAGCTGAACCTACATATATTGTATGAGAGACTTTTTGGAAGTGTCATAATTGGATCGATAATTACGGGGGTGGAAGTCGAGAATTAGAATAGTATGTTAGTAGGTAGTCGAGCGCTTTTTTCTTTCTCATACTGGCCGGTAGCCTTAGTGTTAGTTTGATTTTTTCTTATTCTTAGATTGCTATTACTGCCTGTTATATTCTTAATCTTTCGATTCGATTTTCTTAGTATCTTGTTGTTGTTACTGCTTGTTGCCCCTGCTTCTTTCATCTTTTCTTGAGCCGAAGGTTTATCGGATAAAATCTTTCTACCTTCCCAGGTGAGGGATAAGATCTGCGTACGCACTAACCTTCCAAAACTCTACTTGTAGGATTTCACTGAGTTTGTTGTTTTGTTATAATTGGATTGATAATGAAACGGCTTAATTAGAAGGAAAGTCATGCTAAATAGCATCATCATCAATTCATGTCCTAATCAAAACAACTAGTTCCCTTTTTAAAAGTCATTGGTCTACTTAATTGTCTGTCGATCAAAATCTTGGGTCCTTCTTGGTGGTAGTGCTAGAGAATTCATGTGAACCTTCTTTTTGGTGGGTGGGTGCTACATTTTTCTTGGTTCTTTCTGCTTTAAATGGTAAGAGCATATAAAAAGTCTTTTCTCAATATCACAAGCCAACAACTGTGTGTAGTAATTGGTATAAAATAATTTTAAAAACTTGACAAAGAAATCCCATATGATAATGAGAAAGACTTTTGGAATGAGGCAGAGACACATCCAGTATAATGATAATACATTTGTTGCATGTACGATTTATTATATACATACATTTTAAGAAAATGAATTTAATAGTTTTCTATATCATTAGTGTAATTAAATATGTTATAGCAAGTCACTTGATATTTATTAGTATATGTTACCAATTAATGCTATAAATTAGAGTTCTGGCAATTACCTTCTAAGTGATTTTATCGTGTAAGTAATTTTTTGGGCAAATGATCACTTTTAGCTCGAGGTCAAAATTATTACATTCGGTAGCCGCAAAAATGTATAAAAGTAATATATATATTTATATATAAAAAAAATATATTTTTTCGACTATTATTTTAAGAACAACTATACTGTATCATTTTTTCCCAATTTTTTACACGGTTAGTACATAAAACTTAAACTCTAAGAAAATTAACATATATATGATTCATGGTGAAAGCTATAATGAAATCGGATTGATTGGAAGATACAGAAATCCATATGATGATATCAAAATCAATTTGTTATGAAAGAGTGTAATTAAAGCATATCATAGTGAAATCACGAGTGCAGGTCATAATCCATCACTAGTATATGTACTATTCAAAATTCAACTTGTCTGGGCCAGCATACGTTAGAAAGGAGAGAAGTTTTCCACTGCTTTAGACTTTTTTAAGCTTGGATTTATTAAGACCAATATTTAGAAGAATTGTACAAGTCAATAACGCACATGGAGGTTAGCAAGATTAGTAACATCATTCACACTTGTTAACGCCCATTAGACCTTCAACATGGTCCCTTTTTACTTGTTTAAATTTTTGCCTTTAGTACAAATTGATATCACGCATAGAATATTCCTTGAAATTGACCCGTGAAAAAGAATGGGAAGACAATATATACAAACCCAAGAGTGTAGCCAAACGCCAAACTTATCTATATTTGTGCTGGTATGAATAATATATTGTGATGTCTTTGACGGAGGGGCGGGTCAAGCAGGACTGGCAGGCACCTAGACTGGCAAATTTATGAAGAAGGGGTGCACATGCCACCTTAGGTGAATTCCACACGGAATGGGAGAGGAAAGTGAAGAGTTTTATAAGGCATGACACAAGTTCACATGGTACGCGTGCTTTTGGGGCTCAGGTGGCATAGCCCGGAGGACAAATCCGTGTGAGCCTAGGCCCAAAGCGGACAATACGTGCCATGCGTTTGGGTCGTGACAAATATAGTATCAGAGTCGAATCTCCCTCAGTACGGTGATGGGGCAAACCTCAGCGAAGACGCTGAATCCCGGGGGATGGGGGGGGGGATGGGGTGAATGTGATGCCCTTGTCGGAGTGCGGGCTGATGAGAAGGGTTAAGCAAGACTGACATGCTTCTAGGCTGGCAAGCTTCTAGAGAAGGGGTGCACTTGTCACCTTTAGCGAATCCCACATCGAAATAGGAGAGGAAAGTGAAAAGCTTTATAAAGCATGGTACAAGTTCACATTGTTTGACCAAAAAGGTATGAGACCTTTTTGTTAAACTAATTAAATAAGAAGATAGAGGGTAAATCCTAGTTAAGGATAAATTCTAGATCTGAGATGAATAACATGAATAGAAAAATATAGTACGTTGAGTATAAATGCTGGCAGTGATTATGGCCAGATTTAATAGTATGAAAAAAGATGCATTAAGCAACATTAAATGGCAATAAAGTGTAAATAAAGGAAAAGATTCACCCAATCTTGAGTGAGGCAGATCCTCTTTCATTTGATAAAGATGAATGATAGACAAATACAAGAATCTTAGGACCCTTTTTCGGATCTGATGGAGGGTATGAAAAATGCATCTACCAATTTCTTCCAAAAAAAGTGGCTTCAAATGTTCACACTAGTTCACATCAATCTTGACAAATTCAACAAATCTCCACCTTGGCAAGATTCCACATTTTCAACTTTCTCTTACCGATAAATTTTGATTGTGTCTTCAACTTCAATTTTCAAAGTTCAACAATATTGATCAAGTTCAAACAATATTAAAACTTGATCGCAGTCACTACTTTTGTTAGCATATCGGCAGGGTTGTCTGTAGTCCAAATTTTCTGCACTATAACTCCACCTTCTTCTATAATATCTCGTACAAAGTGATATCGAACATCAATGTGCTTCATCCTTGCATGATAAACTTGGTTTTTTTTGCTAATTGGATAGCACTCTGACTATCACAAAATATGTGATGTTTTCTTGACCAATACCAAGCTCTCTAAGCAACCCTTGAAGCCAAATTGCCTCTTTTACGGCCTCCGTAATAGCCATTTACTCTGCCTCTGTTGTAGACAAAGGCACTGTTGACTGTAAAGTAGACTTCCAACTAACGGGTGCCTTTGCAAAAGTAAACACATAACCAGTAGTTGATCTTCGTTTGTCCAGATCACCTGCATAATCCGAGTCACAATATCCAACCAGATACTGACTATCTTCCTGCTCAAAAATCAATCCAACATCTACAATATTACGAATATACCGTAGAATCCATTTTACGGCTTGCCAATGCTCCTTTCCTGGATCATGCATATACTTGCTTACAACTCCGATAGCATGTGAAATATCAGGTCTTGTGCAAACCATCGCATACATCAAGCTACCAACGGCATTCGCGTATGGCACTCTTGACATATACTCTCGTTCAGCTTCATTTTTCGGCGACATAGTAGCACCAAGCTTAAAGTGAGGAGCAAGTGAAGTGCTAACCGGCTTCGTGTTGTCATTCATGCCAAATCAATCGATTACTCTCTTCAAGTATTCTTTCTGAGATAGATAGAGTTTCTTTGAATGCCTATCTCTTTTTATCTCCTTGCCAAGAATTTTCTTCGCCTCACCCAAATCCTTCATCTCAAACTCCTTTCTTAGTTGAATCTTCAACTTCTCTATTTCTTCTTGACTTTTGGAAGCTATCAACATATAGGAGAAGATATATGAATGATCCATCAACAATGATCTTATTTGCTTCTTCTGTACTTCTGCCGTAACATAAACTTGTCAAATCGTTTGTACCATTGTCTAGAAGATTGTTTCAATCCGTACAACGATTTTTCAAGTTTGCACACCATATTTTCCTTTCCAGCAACTTTGAATCCTTTTGGCTGAGTCATATAGATTTCCTCTTCCAAGTCTCCATGTAAAAATGCAGTTTTTACATCTAACTGAACTAGTTCCAAATTCAACTGTGCTACCAAAGCCAACAAAACTCTAATGGAGGAGTGTTTCACGACTGGAGAAAACACCTCATTATAATCAGTTCCCTCCTTTTGAGCATATCCTTTGGCCACCAATCTTGCTTTGTAGCGAACATCTTCTTGGTTAGGAAATCCTTCTTTCATTGAAAATACCCATTTGCACCCAATTGCGTTCTTTCCCTTTGGGAGATTGGCCAATTTCCATGTGCGATTCTGATGAAGGGACTGCATTTCTTCATTCATAGCAATCCTCCACTTATCTTCTTCTGAACTTTGGACTGCGTCTTTATAAGTGGTAGGAACACCATCAACTACAATTGAGGCCGCACAAGTCACTGTCTCTATGAGTCAAACAGGTTTCGTTATTGTTCTTTTTGGCTTGCTGGTTGCTATTGATTGAAGTTGTTGTTGAGGTTCCTGAGTTGGAATATCCCCCTCTACTGGCTCTACTTCCAGAGGAAAATCTTCTGTTGTTTCCTCGTTTTCTCCTTGTGTTGGGAAACTTAATTTTCCCTCAAACTCCACCTGCTTTGAAGCACCATCAGTTTGTTTGACATCTTCAACTGTCACCTTATCTGTTATGGCAGATTCATCAAAGGTAACATCTCTGCTGAATATAATTTTTCTCGTCTCTGGACACCATTAGCGGTATCCTTTAACTCCAAAAGTAATCCCCATAAATATAGCTTTCTTTGCTCTCGGATCCAATTTTGACTCTTTCTGATGATAGTTTGCAATTGAGTCAAATACATGCAAAAAATTATAATCTTCAGCAGGTTTTCCATACCATTTTTCAAATGGTGTCTTTCCTCCAATAGCGGCAGATGGTAGACGATTAATGAGGTGGCATGCATATGTTATTGCCTCAGCCCAAAATTCTTTGCCCAAGCCAGCATTGGACAACATACACCCTACCTTCTCCAGCAAGGTCCGGTTCATCCGTTCTGCCACTCCATTCTATTGTGGTGTATGTATGACAGTGAAGTGTCGGACGATGCCATCATTTTCACAAACCTTATTGAAATGATCATTTTTGTATTCACCTCCATTGTCTGTACGAATACACTTGATCCTCCAGCCTGTTTGATTCTCCACCATCGTCTTCTATTTGAGAAAAATTCCCGACACTTCATCTTTCCTCTTCATTGTATACGCCCATACTCTTCGGGAAAAATCATCAACAAAGGTTATAAAATAGTGCTTCCCACCCAATAAAGGTGTTTTTGAAGGACCCCTAACATCAGAGAGCACATAATCCAAAATGCTTTTTATATTATGGATTGTTGTACCAAATTTAACCCTTGTCTGTTTTCCTTTGACACAATGCTCGCAAAACTCCAAGTTGCAAGTCTTTACTACTTTTAACAATCCTTGATCTGATAGAGTTTTCAAGGATTTTCCTCCAGCATGTCCTAAGCGCATGTGCCATAGCCTGGTTGTTTCTGCCTCTTTATCATCACTGGATGTCACTGTCACTGTCCCAATACCTGTACTACCGTGATTGTGGTACGTGTTATTGTTCTTCTGATTGGCCTTCATTACCACTAGTGCACCGGAGCATATTCTCATCACTCCATTTTCTATAATGATTTTGAACCCTTTTGATTCTAGGGCTCCCACAGAGATGAGATTCTTCTTCAAACCTGGTACATATCGAACATCTGTTAATGTTCTAATCATTCCATCATGGTTCCTTAATCGTATTGAACCAATGCCATATGAGGTAAGAGGGCTGTTATTCGCTGTGTGGACGACTCTATATTCTCCTTCTTGAAAATCCACGAACCAGTCCCTATTGGGACACATATTATAGCTACAAGCCGAGTCCATCAACCATATGTCTGATGATGTTGATGACTCTGTTGTAACTAATGAGAAGTCTGAATCATCACAATCAGCTACATTTGAATCCATAATGGCCTTTCCATTGTTATGTTTGGCCTTATTCTTCAACTTCGGACAGTCTTTCTTCCAGTGCCCCTTTTCTCGACAAAAAGCACATTCATCTTTGCAGGGTCTAGATCTTGACTTGGATCTTCCCTTTTTTGTCCTCGCTTGATTTTGAGGACGACCCCTCATAACCAGTGCTTCTCCTTCTCCGCCCTTCTGTTTTTCTCCCTTTCTTTGTTCATAGCTGTACAAAGTCGAACAAACTTCTCTAAGAGAAACTTCATCATTTCCATGGAGTAGAGTAGTTTCAAGGTGCTTGTACTCATCAGGAAGTGATCCCAACAACATCAAGGCCAAGTCACCATCATTAAAAGTTGCATCCATATTTTGCAAATCCGTGACCAACTTATTGAAACTGGTGATATGTTCATTCATTGTGGTACCAGGAACATAGGTGAAGCGAAACAGTCTTTTTTCATGTACAACTTATTTTGACTGTTTTTCTTCAAAAATTTCTCCTCCAGTGCTTTCCATATTTACTTGCAGAAGTTTCCTTTGCGTATGGATATTTCTGCTCTCTAGCAAGGTAGGATCGCATGGTACCGCAAGCAACACAGTTGATAATTTTTCAATCTTCTTCTCCAATAACATCTGGTTTCCTTTCTTCAATGGAACGATCTAGCCCTTGTTGAAAAAGGACATCTAGAACCTCGCCTTGCCACATCCCAAAGTGTCCTGACCCGTCAAAAATTTTTACCGCAAATTTTGCATTTGACACAATTCTTGTCATAAGCGAAGATGCCAACGATGACGTATTATTGACACTTGATGTAGATTTTTCATTTTTATTATCTCCCATTTTCGCTACAAATACTATTTATTTGCTAACAGTACAAAACACCAAAGTAATTCTTTTTTGATGTGGAAGTTCAGACTATGCTGCAACCACAGAGCATACTAAGATAGAACCTTGACTCTGATACCAATTGTTGTGAAAGCCGGATATATAGAGGGTGATTAAATCACAGCTACTATATCTAAAGGTAGCTAATAAATAGTAAATGAGACAATAATAAAAGGAACACCGAAAATTAAAGAGGTTCGGCAAAATTTGATTTTTGCCTACTCCTCGGACACAATCAACTCAAACTTTATTTCACTCCAAAAATACAAGTGAAATACTACAAGAGAGAAAGAAGATTCAAATGCCTTAGGAGATAAGAAGGCAAGTGAGAGATGTTTACAAATGAACAAAACTCTTGCTATTTATAGAAGGGAAATTGCCGTAATAATGTCATGTATGACATCACATTAAGTGTGAACATGCATTGTAAATGCATAAAAAATGCATCTACCAATTTCTTCCAAAAAAAGAAGCTTCAAATGTTCACACTAGTTCACATCAATCTTGACAAATTCAACACACTGTGCAGAACCACACCTCTCAACCGTGGTAATTTAGCTGCCAAGTGTAATGTTGGGCCACTTCCGACAGATTGCCCATAGAGAATCAAATCTTCCTGGCTAATTCCATACTCTGTTTGAAGGCACTCATACACCGCTTCTACGTCCGCATATGTATCAAATTCGCTTGGCTTCCCTGAAGATGCACCATAGCCAGAATAGTCATATTATTCTGGATTCATGGCGATTAAAGGTAGACGGAATTCGCCGGAATTATGAGGGATTTACCGGCGAGAATTGGACGGAATCTGATTTTTCGGGGCAGAATTCAGATGCCAAAACGCCAATGAACAGAGAGTGGAACTAGAATTGAATTTTAGATCTAGAGGAAACTAATATTTCAACTAAAAAATCCCCGCAGACTGCGCCAAATTGTTTGACCAAAAAAATATGGGACCTTTTTGTTAAACTAATTAAATAAGAAGATAGAGGGTAAATCCTAATTAAGGATAATTAATTCTAGATCTGAGATGAATAACATGATAGAAAAATATAGTTGAGTATAAATGCTGGCAGTGATTATGGCCAGATTTAATAGTATGAAAAAAGATGCATTAAGCAACATTAAATGGCAATAAAATATAAATAAAGGAAAAGATTCACCCAATCCTGAGTGAGGCGGATCCTCTTTCATTTGATAAAGATGAATGATAGACAAATACAAGAATCTTAGGACCCTTTTCGGATCTGATGGAGGGTATGGCGCCCCCTATCAGAAGTCCNCTTTGAAGATTCCAAAGCAAAACTAGTCGTTACTTCTATCTGCACTGCTCGACCTCGGCCTTATTGATCACTGCTCGACCTCGGCCTTATTGATCACTGCTCGGCCTCGGCCTTATTGATCATTGCTCGACATCGGCCCTATTGATCACTGCTCGACCTCGGCCTTATAGATCACTGCTCGGCCTCGGCCTTATTGATCAATTCGATTCACAGGTTACTCATGACAATTGTCTCCGCATGTCGAATTTCTCTGATTTGATTTTGACCCATACACACATGGTACGCACGCTTTTGAGGCTCGGGGTGGCGTAGCAAGAATGACAAATTCGTGCAGGCCTAAGTCCAAAGTGAACAATACGTGCCATGAGTTTGGATCGTTACCCAAATTATCAGTAAAATAACTGAGCTACGTGCAAACTTGACACTTTGGTCGTAAATAAAAGTATCAAGACAAATATACTATTCATTGAGCAGCTTAACTTGGCAACTAGTTCGTGTCTAATGTAGTACAAAATTTAAGAAGAGGACATAATTCTTTCTTCAAACTGAGAAAGAAAGAGGATAGACTGGATGTTCTTGAATAGTGAATTTGACATTCAGAGAAGTACTGCTGAAATGATATCAGAAAGTTTTGAAGATTTATTGAACAAGGTTTGTTGCGAATTGGGTTTAAGGGAATGATACTCTCTGATTATAATAGTGGTAGAAAATATTGATATTGTTTCAAGTTAATATCAATTTCCCGTCATTTTCAATACCTTAAATATTCTTCCTTTTTCCCAAAGCCGCCTCTGTTTTATCTTTGAGAGTTTGTTTGACTTAGCTTTATAGTCACGACTTATGTCCTTCCATTGTCTTTTTATAGTAGCAGGAAAGTGTATGGAAGAGTTGCATTGCACTCTACGACTTGCTTTTCACGTGTGAACCGTGACAGAAGTTAATTGTGTTCCACGTCCACTGAATCGTGAAAATTATATTGTGACATGTCTTAGAATCACCTACCAAACTACTAATTACTATCTCCCTTCACTTTTACTTGTCCATTGTAATAAAATACATTTTCATTTTTACTTTGTATTGGGAAAAATTGAGTTCGTATATGGAATTAAATATGAGGTGATATATCATGACACGTGGACTAGTAGAAGAGTGACTGATTGGCAAAGAAAAAAGGCACGAGCTTCAACAGGCACGGGCAGAGGAAGGATAAAAGCTCTACCTATTGATATTCGGCAGTTATATCAGAAGAATGAACTTTTGTAGTAAAAGCGGTATAGATACGTATTATTGGTAATTAATAGGCATTAATTACGGAAAGCGTTATGGAATTTGTAGAGAATCAGTTATGATTAACAATTATAACGTTACATTAATGCCATTAATTATCATAAAGACTCTATTACTTCGAGGTAGCTATAAAAGGGAGAAGATTGAACATTTGTAAGGACACAAAAAAATACTATAGCAATATACAGATTTATTTTGCTTTCTTCTGCTTATCAAAGTCAATTCCTTTTATTCATTATATATTTGATTATCAGTAACCTGAATTTTTCTAAAACAAAGCTTTGACCGAAATCCCAAATTTTGGTTAAACAAATTGTTTCCGTTACCGAAAATTTGATAATCTAATCCTCCCTACATTAATCTTTTTATTCAATCAATCATATCAAATGTCAACAACAACAACAACCAAAGAGACCGTCAACTCCAGGAGAATTTGCAAGGTGATGGAACCCCTGCCCCTTCTCCACAAAGTTCTCCTCGACAATCTCAAGAAGGAACTCCTGATGGATCTCAATCAAATGCAAATAATCAATTGGATAATGATGAGGCAATCAAAGAAGCTTTGCAAAAGTTAATCGCTCAACAGGTCAGCAAAGCTCTTGAGGCTTTTGCTAGCTAGTTGCTGGTCGCACCACCAACACCAACTCCGAATAATAATACCTTAGAAAACCCACGTTCTGGGCTCGTTAATTCAGGTAGTGGTGGAACTCCTAGCGAATCTCGCGATGGCGAACCAGGTAACCTAGTTAATTCTGATTTACAAAATTTAGTATTAACCTTACAGAAACAGCTTAAGGAGAAAAGCGATCGCATAGAGCAAATACCTGGAGTACCGCCTGTAATCAAGGGAATAGATATGGATCAATATTCGCAACAACCTTGGAAACCCAGTGCTGCTCCTCTACCGATTCCGAAGAAATTCAAGATGCCCGACATCCCAAAATACGATGGCACAACTGATCCACGAGACCACGTGACTGCATTCACTACTGGCGTAAAGGGGAACGATTTAACTAAATAAGAAATTGAATCAGTGCTGGTCAAAAAATTTGGTGAAACAGTCACTAAGGGAGCATTAACATGGTACTCTCTTTTGCCCGAAAATTCTATAAATTCTTTTGCTGAGCTTGCAGATTCATTTATTAAAGCACACTCGGGAGCTCAAAAATTCGAAAAGAGAATGGAGGATATTTTCAAAATAAAGCAAGGAGATTCGGAGCTGCTCAGAGAATTCGTAGACAGATTCCAGCATGAACGGATAATGTTGCCACGTGTACCTGATAACTGGGCAGCAATGGCATTTACCAGCAATCTAAATGAGAAGAGTTCGGAGGCCACGAGACAACTCAAGGAAAGCCTGCGAGAATTTCCAGCAACAACCTGGAATGACGTTTACCACAGATACAGCACGAAGATGCGGATTGAAGAAGATACTATTACCTAGTTTCAAAAAGAAGAGAGGGTAAGTTCAAGGCGTACTGAAACTGAAAAAAGGTCCGGTAAAAATAGGTACGAACCTGATATGGGACCAGCGGGACGAGATTCACGATCGAAAAGAGATAATTCAAGGTACGATCATAGGTCGAGAGACAGAGAGTCAGGTTCATCATCAAGGTTTAGGAAAGAACGAAACGCAAGAGAGAAGCGTGATGATGACAGAAGCTCTAAGGAGAAAATTGGCGGTTACAGTTTCAATGTAAGCACGACTGAATTGGTAGCTGTATTAAGAAGCATGGGTGATAAGGTGCGGTGGCCAAAAGAAATGAGATCAAATCCGAATAGGCGCAATCCTGATCACTGGTGTGAGTTTCACAATGATCATGGTCATAAAACGACAGATTGTAGATTGCTACAAGGAGAAGTAGACCATTTATTAAAGCAGGGATATCTTACTGAGTTGTTTAGCGAAAAAGGTAAACAAGCATATATGAAAAACAGGCAGGAACCTCCTAAGCCTCCTTCACCAAAAAGTACCATTAACGTTATAAGCGGGAGAGAAAAAATTAATGGCGTGACGTACACGGCAACCAAGAAAGTTTCAAAAGTTTCAGTTACACACGGGAAGCGGGTCCGACATATTTTGGAGGAGGAGAGTATTACATTTGATGATGCAGATGCGGACGACGTGTTAAATCCACACAACGATGCACTAGTAATATCTCTACTTGTACATGATACTAATGTGAAACGAGTTTTGATTGATCCAGGTAGTTCCGTGAACATCATTTTTGTAAGAGTATTAAACGAGATGCAAGCCGAAGATAAGCTAGTACCTAAGGCACATACGTTATCTGGCTTTGACAATACAAGCGTCGTGACAAAAGGGGAGGTAGTACTTACAACATTCGCAGAGGGAGTTGTCAAAGATACGAAATTTCAGGTGGTGGAGATGGATATGGCTTATAATATGATTCTCGGGAGACCATGGATTCACGAAATGGATGCTGTGCCATCTACCTTACATCAAGTCATTAAATTCCCATCACCATGGGGAATCTGTCAAATCCGTGGTGATCAACAGACGCCTAGGATCATCAATTCCGTAGCAGATTCAGGCGCAAAAAACGAAGAAAAATAGCAATAACAGAATCCAGTTGAGGATACTACGACGCAAGCCTCAACTGAATATGGGTGAATAGATGTGGATTCAAGGCCCGACTGCATCCAAGAACCGAAGGAAAATGGAAACATCAAAACAACGATTGAGGAGTTGGAGGCTGTAGAACTATTCACACAAAAGCCTGAAAGGAAAGTCTATTATGGGGCCAACTTGAGCCACGAAATGAAAGGTAAGATAACTGAATTTTTGAAATCTAACGTAGATTGTCTTGCCTGGTCCCACTCTGACATGACAGGAATACCTCCGGAAATAACGACTCACAAGCTAAATGAAGATCCATCATATACACCTATCAAATAAAAGAAAAGAAAGCAGGGAGCGTTCAAAAATCAGGTGATTCAAGATGAGGTGCAAAAACTTTTAAAAATCGGGTCTATTCGCGAGGTAAAGTACCCTAATTGGTTAGCTATTACTGTAGTAGTACCAAAAAAGAATGGTAAATGGCGAGTTTGTGTATATTACACTGACCTAAGCAAAGCTTGTCCCAAAGACTCTTTTCCATTACCACATATAGATCAACTAATTGATGCTACTGCAGGGCATGAATTGTTAAGTTTTTTAGATGCATATTCAGGGTATAATCAAATCAAAATGGATCCTCTAGATGAGGAAAAAACTTCATTTATAATAGACAGGGGGACTCACTGTTATAAAGTAATGCCATTTGGCCTCAAGAACGCTGGTGCCACATACCAAAGGTTGGTGACCAAAATGTTCCAAGAACATTTAGGGGAAACCATAGAAGTGTATATAGACGATATGTTGGTTAAATCCCAACAATCAAGGAATCATATACAGCACCTGTCTGATACATTTCAGATTCTCCGTAAATTCAATATGAAGCCGAATCCCGAGAAATGTGCATTTGGCGTTTCATCAGGTAAGTTTTTAGGTTTCTTGTTTCTAACCATGGCATTGAAGTAAATCCCGCACAGATTAAAGCTATTGAAGAAATTCCTGATATGCTTACAAGTAAGAAATAGGTACAGAGACTGACGGGAGGAATAGCAGCCTTGGGAAGATTTATTTCCAAGTCATCAGAAAAATGCTTTAAGTTCTTTTCAGCTCTTAAAAAGCAAGATCAGTTCGAATGGTCTGAAGAATGTCAGCAAGCACTCGAAAGCTTGAAAGCATACTTGTCAAATCCACCGTTACTCGCAAAACCAAAAGAGGGGGAAAGGGTGCTTATCTACCTTGTTGTTTCAGAAGTAGCGGTGAGTGTTGTTTTGGTTCGTGAAGACCAAGGTAAACAATCTCCTATTTACTATGTTAGCAAATCATTACTGGATGCTGAGACACGGTATCCTCAACTAGAAAACCTAGCACTTGCATTAACGATGGCATCTAGGAAGTTAAGGCCCTATTTTCAATGTCATCCTATCTCCGTTGTAACTGCACAAGTGCCAAAGACAAGTCAAGTTCAGTCAAAACAGGCCCAGTGCGGCCGCACTACACTTTGTGCGGTCCGCACTGAGAGATTCAGAGATCTGGTATTTCAGGCATTAAGGCAGTGCGACCGCACTAGGTTTTGTGTGGTCCGCACTAAAGGCAATGCGGCCGCACTACCATTCTGTGCGGTCCGTAGAGCCAAGGTTCAGAGAAGATGCAGAATGGAGCTTTGAAGCCTGTGCGATCCGCAGTCCATTGTGTGCGGACCGCACTAGAAGCCTCTGCGGCTGCAGTCCATTCTGTGCGGTCCGCAGAGCCCAAGTTCAGAGAGTGAAATTTTTGAAGTCAAGAGCCCAGTGCGGACCGTGGTCCATTTTGTGCGGTCCGCACTAACCCCGTGGGGCAATCTTGTCCAGATTTTTCAGCTTAATATAAATAGATTCTTTTTCCATTTTTAGGGTATCAGATATTGTATTGCATCAGTTGCGCTCGTGGGTCGACTTTTCTTAGCCATTTTGGGCATTTTTACTTACTTTCCATCATTGAATCTTTGTATTTAGCTTAGCAATTAATTAATATGTGTTTATCTTAATCTATTTCTTGTTTTTCTAATTTGAATATGAGTAGCTAGACCCATAAGCTAGGGTTGTGGCTCAACCCTAGTGTGGGTAATTGATGGGTCTTGTATTTTAGGGCTAATTTGACTATGGGTGTTNTTTATAATAACTAGTTTCTATATAGGTGCCTCGCACGTAATACCTTAGTCATAGCAAAGAGGAAAAATTGAAATCACACATTAATGTAAAATGTAGATAAGTAAATTATGAGAAATTTTGATTTATAAGGGCATTTTGTGAATGAGGAATTGGCAGTAGATACCGATTTTTTCGAGAGAGATGAAAGAGAATAAACAATTTGTGATATTTTTATCTGTTTTGTACCATTTCAATTAAATTCTCAAGTGGTCGATAATTTTAAATGTATATCGATGTATGATTTAGGAGGATAAAAAGATAAAATATAAAATAGTATAGTTAGATACGTCGTGAGCGTTCAAGCTTTCATGGTTCTTTTGCGATGTTTCAAAAGTAATAGTGATCCAAAAGTTACAACATATATATAGAACTCTTTAAGAACTTTTAACATGTTATTTTTATTTGTAAAATAAATTAAGAAATCTATATCTAAATTCACA
Organism: Nicotiana attenuata; assembly: GCF_001879085.1. NCBI lineage: Eukaryota > Viridiplantae > Streptophyta > Magnoliopsida > Solanales > Solanaceae > Nicotiana > Nicotiana attenuata. The sequence continues at coordinate 16,138,903 of NC_031995.1, read as the reverse complement.
TAAAAGATAGATTATACCTAATAATGCGATTTTCATCAATCCACAGTTTTGTTCTTACACCACATGAGCCTTCATTCGCCTAATACACAAGAACACTGGGGCTGTATGCTCTAGTCTTTTTAAAAATATACTTGTGAATGAACTTACTTTTTAAACCAAAGAAAAATCCAAATATTGAAGTCGTTTGACAAACTGATCAGAAATAGCATTTGTGATGCGGTTAGCTTCAAATGGGATATTGGTCTATAACATGTTTGCTGCAAAAAAAAAAAAAAAAAAAAAAAAA
>NC_031995.1:16134101-16138517 GCF_001879085.1 Nicotiana attenuata | reverse complement strand
GGTTTTGCCAACTTCGTGAATTTTGGTATTTTTCGAGTCTTTTCGATTGGGTTATGTTTCTTTAGCCTATTGTAATGTATTCGTTGTGGTTTTAATCAGATTCGGCGTGCGAAGAGGTTGATTCGAAAGGCAAAGGCATAGCGATCTAGACTTGTGGCCGGCTTGAGGTGAGTAATAGATGTAGATGATGACCTGAGGGTTTGAAACCCCGGTATATCACATTGTGACGCTATATTGAGGCAAGACACGTACTCTATGACGAGTGCGGGGTCGATTGTGACTGAGAATTGTGACCTAGTCCATTCCGAATTATGTTCGTACTGCGTTCTTGACTAGAAATTATTTGGTAATTATCCTACTTGGAGTTTATGAATTGTTTGGGGCTTTGTGCCTATCATGTGCATCCTTCAGGGATCCTTATCACTGCTTTCATGATGCTTAGCATATTTCATGATATCAGTCCTCGGTTAGACACTGCCTCGAAATGGTTAGTAAATAAATAAAGGTTTAAACACTTAGCTCTAAAATTCCTAATAATTGAAACTAAAATGAATAATTTGACTGTGCCCGATTGGCTTGCATGCATATATATACCTGGACTGAGTGTGGATCGGGATGCACGCCGCAGCGAATGTTACGATGATATTGCGCTTGGGCTGTAGGAGCCCCTCCGGAGTCTGAACCCCCACAGTGAGCGCGGGTACCCAAATGGATCGGGCTGCTCGCCGCAGCGGTCATGTGCATTGCATTGCATTCATGCATTTATACCTATTTGTCTTATTTGTCCTGGTATTGTTGTTGTTCCACCGTTTTATGTGCTGAATCGCTGATTATAGCTTTATATTGTAATATTTCGGGATTTCTTACTTTCAGCCATTATATATGTTTATTACTCACTGAGTTGGAAGTACTCAGTTTACTCCCTGCACCATGTGTGCAGATTCAGGTGCTCCGGAGACTTAGTGGAGTTGTTTGCCGTTTTCGTGAAGTTTATTTTCAGGAGTTGTTGAGGTAGCTGCCTGACGTCCGCAGGACCCGACTCTCCTCCTAGACTTCTTTATTACTATGGATATATTACTCTGTTACATCTAGAGGCTCTAGACTCGTGACTCCAGATCTATTGGGGAATGTTTGGATATTCGTTATTATATTCCGTACTATTTTATTTAGATTCGGATTGGAACTTTGATATTTGCTATTTTAATCGTATTATTTGTTAACGGATTGCGTATTTGGGTTGAGAGTATTTAATTTAGTCGGGCTTGCCTAGCATTAGTGTTGGGCGCCATCACGACCGGGATTGGGGTCGTGACAAGTTGGTATCAGAGCCTAGGTTACTAGGCCTCGCGACTCATAAGACGGTTTAGTAGAGTCTCGCAGAACGGTATGGGGACGCCTGTACTTCTCCTCCAGAGGCTGCAGAACCTTTAGGAAAACTCCATATTCTTGAAATTCTTGTCGTGCGGCTTTGTGATTCGAGAACTAAATTCATGTATTCTATTCTCTCGCAGATGGCGAGAACTCGTGCTACCGGACGCGATGGTCGACCACCAGTACCACCCACTAGAGGCCGTGGACGCGGTCGTGGTCGTGGTCGAGGTAGGGCAGCAGAGACAGCACCTGCTGACCCACCAGCTGCCACAGTTCAGGACCAGACTCCAGTTGTCGATGTCCCAGCAGCACCTGTGCAGGCACCAGCAGTCCCTATTGCTATTCCTGGTCTCCAGGAGACCTTGGCACAGATACTACCAGTTCGCACTGGCCTGGCTCAGTCTCAGCTTCTACTGCAGCAGCTGCTTCCCAGACCGGGGGAGGACATCAGACCCCTGTTGCTCACACACCTGAGCAGGTTGCCCAGGGATTTCAGACACTAGAAGCAGCCATAGCTCCTCCAGTTGCTCCAGTTGCTTCAGTTGCTCCAGTTGCTCCAGTTGCACCAGTTGCACCAGCTCTAGCCTATGAGGTTCCCGCTATGCCGGACGATGAGCAGCGTCGTCTTGAGAGATTCGACAGGCTTCAGCCTCCGAGGTTCAGCGGTGCTGAGGGCGAGGATGCCCAGGGTGTTCTGGATAAGTGTCAGTGTATGCTTCGCACTGCAGGGATCTTAGAGTCGAGTGGTGTGGCTTTTACTACTTTCCAGTTCTTAGGGTCTGCATTCACCTGGTGGGAGGACTTCGAGAGGCGTAGGCCGGTTGGTGCAGTGCCCCTTACATGGCAGCAGTTCTCCACTCTCTTTATGGAGAAGTACGTACCGCAGTCTCACAGGGAGGAGCTACGTCGTCAGTTCGAGTGGTTGGTTCAGGGGGACATGTCTGTGACTCAGTACGAGTTAAGATTCACGCAGCTAGCTCGACATGCCACTTGGATGATCCCGACAGATCGGGAAAGGATTAGGAGGTTCGTGGATGGCCTCAACTATTCACTCCGCATTTTGATGACCAGAGAGAGGGTTATGGGTGCCTCGTTTGAGGAGGTAGTTGACATGGCTCGAGAGATTGAGACGGTTCGCCGTCGGGAGCGTGAGGAGAGGGAGGCAAAGAGGCCTCGAGGTTCAGGTAGTTTCAGTGGTGCTCCGTCTAGGGGCCAGTTCCAGCGTGGCAGAGGCCGTTCCTTCAGGCCTCCTCAGTCAGGTCGTCCAGAGTACAGTGGGGCCTCTTCAGGCCGTGGTCATCAGGGATTTCAGCAGAGACTTCACTTAGTGCCCTTCCAGCTCAGAGCTCTACACCTGCCTCTTCAGCCCAGGGTTCTTCAGCAGCGAGGGGTTTCCATCAGTCCCCTTCTCCAGCGCCGGGTAGTTGCTACGAGTGCGGTGAGTTCGGTCATATGAGGAGACAGTGTCCTCGGCGTCGTGGTAGTCAGTCTCAGCAGAGGGATCAGCCCTCATCTTCTGCTTCTGTTTCATCAGCACCCGCCCAGTCAGCTAGGGGTGGAGGTCAGGTAGCCAGGGGCCGCCCCAGGGGTGGAGGCCGGACTGGCGGTGGTCAGGCTCGATTCTATGCTCTTCCAGACAGGAAGGACGCCATTGCCTCAGATGCTGTTATCACAGGTATTATCTCAGTCTGCCACAGAGATGCCTCTGTCTTATTTGATCCCGGATCTACCTATTCCTATGTATCTTCATATTTTGCTCATCACCTGGGTACTACCCGAGGTTGTCTTGCTTTGCCTGTGCACGTATCTACCCCGGTGGGTGATTACCAATCCTGTTTAGTGACTATTGGGGGTCTGGAGACCCGAGTTGACTTATTGCTGTTGAGCATGGTTGATTTTGATGTTATTCTGGGTATGGATTGGTTATCTCCGTACCATGCTATTCTGGACTGTCATGCTAAGACAGTTACGTTGGCTATTCCGAGTATTCCGAGGATTGAGTGGCGTGGTATGACTGACTATGTTCCCAGCAGGGTAATTTCTTTTCTAAAAGCCCAGCGGATGGTTGGGAAAGGTTGTCTATCTTATTTGGCTTTCTTGAGAGATATTGGAGCTGAGACTCCTAGTCTTGATTCGATCCCCGTCGTGAGGGACTTCCCTGATGTGTTTCCAGCAGACCTGCCGGGCATGCCGCCGGACAGAGACATCGATTTTGGTATTGATCTGGTACCGGGCACTAAGCCCATCTCTATTCCTCCGTATCGCATGGCACCAGCAGAGTTGAAAGAACTAAAGGATCAACTTCAGGAACTCCTGGATAAGGGGTTTATTCGTACTAGTGTGTCACCGTGGGGTGCACCGGTTCTATTTGTAAAGAAGAAAGATGGCACAATGAGGATGTGCATTGATTACAGACAGTTGAACAAGGTGACGGTGAAGAACAAGTATCCACTACCTCGTATTGATGATTTGTTTGACCAGCTCCAGGGGGCAAGGGTATTCTCGAAGATTGACCTCCGTTCAGGCTATCACCAGCTGAAGATCAGGGATTCGGATATTATGAAGACTGCCTTCAGAACTAGATATGGGCACTATGAGTTCCTGGTTATGTCTTTTGGGCTGACTAATGCCCCAACCGCGTTCATGCACTTGATGAACAGCGTATTTCGGCCGTATCTGGATTCATTTGTTATCGTTTTTATTGATGATATCCTAGTGTACTCGCGTAGCCAGGAGGAGCATACTCAGCACTTGAGAGTGGTGTTACAGAGGTTGAGGGAGGAGAAACTTTATGCAAAGTTCTCCAAATGTGAGTTTTGGCTTGGGTCTGTAGCTTTTCTGGGACACGTGGTGTCCAGTGATGGTATTCAAGTTGATCCAAAGAAGGTAGAGGCGGTGCAGAGTTGGCCCAGACCGTCCTCAGCCACGGAAATTCGAAGTTTCCTCGGTTTGGTAGGTTAGTATCGCCGGTTCGTCCAGGGTTTTTCCTCTATTTCTTCGCCCTTGACTAAGTTGACGCGGAAGGGTGCACCATTCGTATGGTCA
>NC_031995.1:16091711-16133517 GCF_001879085.1 Nicotiana attenuata | reverse complement strand
TTGTATGACCGCATCAGAGAGCACCAGTATGATGATCCACATTTGCTTGTCCTTAAGGACAGGGTTCAGCACGATGACGCCAGAGATGTGACTATTGATGATGATGGCGTGATGAGGATGTAGGGCCGGATTTGCGTGCCCAATGTGGATGGGCTTCGGGAGTTAATATTAGAGAAGGCCCACAGCTCGCGGTATTCCATTCATCCGGGTGCCGCGAAGATGTATCAGGATTTGAGGCAGCACTACTGGTGGAGGAGAATGAAGAAAGATATAGTGAGTCATGTAGCTCGGTGTCTCAACTGTCAGCAGGTCAAATATGAGCATCAGAGACCCGGTGGTGTACTTCAGCGGATAGATATTCCCGAGTGGAAGTGGGAGAGGATTACTATGGATTTTGTGAGTGGTCTCCCTCGTACCTCGAAGAAGTTTGATTCGATTTGGGTGATTGTGGATCGGCTGACCAAGTCCGCGCACTTCATTCCGGTGTGTACTACCTATTCTTCGGAGCGGTTGTCAGAGATTTTCATCCGGGAGATCGTTAGGTTGCATGGGGTCCCAGTTTCTATCATCTCAGATAGGGGTACTCAGTTTACTTCCCAGTTTTGGAGGACTTTTCAGCGAGAGTTGGGTACACAGGTAGAGTTGAGCACCGCATTTCATCCTCAGACGGACGGGCAGTCCGAGCGTACCATTCAGATATTGGAGGACATGTTGCGTGCCTGTGTTATTGATTTTGGAGGTTCTTGGCTGAGTTCTTGCAACTTGCAGAGTTTGCGTACAACAACAGCTATCAGTCCAGCATTCAGATGGCACCGTATGAGGCCTTATATGGGAGACGGTGTAGATCTCCGGTTGGTTGGTTTGAGCCCGGCGAGGCTAGACTATTGGGAACAGAGTTGGTTTAGGATGCCTTAGAGAAGGTGAAAGTGATCCAGGAGAGACTTCGTACAGCTCAGTCGCGTCAGAAGAGTTATGCGGACCGGAAGGTTCGAGACGTATCCTACATGGTAGGCGAGAAGGTCTTGTTGAAGGTTTCGCCTATGAAGGGCGTTATGAGATTTGGAAAGAAAGGAAAGTTGAGTCCATGGTTCATTGGTCCTTTTGAGATACTCAGGAGAGTTGGGGAGGTGGCCTACATGCTTGCTTTGCCACCCAGCTTGTCGGGAGTTCACCCAGTATTTCACGTTTCTATGCTCCGAAAGTGTGTTGGGGACCCGTCCCATGTGTTAGACTTCAGCACGGTTCAATTGGATGATGACTTGACTTACGATGTGGAGCCAGTGGCTATTTTGGGTCATCAGGTTCGGAAATTGAGATCAAAGGATATAGCTTCGGTAAAGGTACAGTGGAGAGGTCGGCCCGTTGAGGAAGCTACTTGGGAGACTGAGCAGGAGATGCGGAGCAGATATCCTCACCTATTTGAGACCTCAGGTATGCTTCTCGACCCGCTCGAGGACGAGCCTTTGTTTAAGTTGGGGAGGATGTGACGACCCAACCCGTCGTCTCATGTATTACAGCCCCGTTTCCCCCATTTATTGCTCTTTCATGTTTTATTATCATCAACGGGTGAGTTAGAGTTTAATTGAATTGGTTTGGATAGGAAATGAGACATTTAGTCTCTTTAAGGAAGGTTTGGTTTGGAAAAGTCAACCGAACGTTGACTTATTAGTTAGAAGGCGCGTATGTGAATTCCGGTGATTCGGTTAGCTTCGGGAGGTGATTTGTGACTTAGGAGTGCGATCGAAAGTGATTTTGGAGGTACGGAGTAGAATTAGGCTTGAATTGGCAAAGTTGGCATTTTGGCGAATTCCGGTGGATAGGTGAGATTTTGATCCGAGGGTCGGAATGGAATTCCGAGAGTTGCAGTAGCTCCGTTAGGTGATTTTGGGTATGTGTGCAAAGTTTCAGGTCATTCGGAGGTGTGTAGGTCGGGTTTTTGATCGAATGTGCAATTCAGAGGTTTTTAAGAAACTTAGGCTTGAATCCGATGTGATTTGATGGTTTTAGCATTGTTTGATGTGTTTTGAGGATTGGAACAAGATTGAATAAGGTTTTAGGATGTGTTAGTGTTTTTGGTTGAGGTCCCGGGGGCCTCGGGGTGAGTTCGAGTGGTTAAACGGAGAGTTTTTGAAGTTTGTTGCAGGTTCATTTTTGCTGGTATCTGGTATTTTCGCTTCTGCGGAAATGAACCACAGAAGCGGTTCCGCAGAAACGGGTGAGGCATCGTAGAAGCGGTCAGTGGTTTGGTAGAGTAGTTCCGCAGAAGCGGAACACTTTCCGCATCAGCGGTTTTGGTCGTTAGGAGGGAATTCCGTAGAAGGGGAATCTGAGCCGCAAAAGCGGAAGTTGGTTTTTTTAATGAGGACCGCAAAAGCGGGATTTTTGGCCGCAGAAGCGGTCCCGCATAAGCGGAAGCGGGACCGCAGAAGCAAAAGTCGCTGGGCAGAAGGGTTTTTATATTATTATTTCATCCGCGGGTCTATTCATTTTTCCTCCATTGTTAACCACCTTAAGAGCTTGTTGGTAGAAACTGAAGAGGATTTTGACGGTAATTGTTGGAGGTAAGTCTCGTGACCTAGAAACGCTATTTTATTGAAGAATCAACCTTTAATTCTTGGAAAATTGGGTATAAATTTGAAGAACTAGGGCTTGGGTTTTGAAATGAAAATTTGGGATTTGAAGGAGCATTTGAACTCCGATTTTGGTAAATTTCATATGTACGGACGCGTGGAGAGACGAGGAATCCGGTAATGTGAATTTCATAATTTTTCGAGAAGTGGGACCGGGGCTCGGGTTTTGCCAACTTCGTGAATTTTGGTGTTTTTCGAGTCTTTTCGGTTGGGTTATGTTTCTTTAGCCTATTATAATATATTCGTTGTGGTTTTAATCAGATTCGGCATGCGAAGAGGTTGATTCGAAAGGCAAAGGCATAGCGAGCTAGACTTGTGGCCGGCTTGAGGTGAGTAATAGATGTAGATGATGACCTGAGGGTTTGAAACCCCGGTATATCACATTGTGACGCTATATTGAGGCAAGACACGTACTCTATGACGAGTGCGGGGTCGATTGTGACTGAGAATTGTGACCTAGTCCGTTCCGAATTATGTTCGTACTGCGTTCTTGACTAGAAATTGTTTGGTAATTATCCTATTGGAGTTTATGAATTGTTTGGGGCTTTGTGCCTATCATGTGCATCCTTCAGGGATCCTTATCACTGCTTTCATGATGCTTAGCATATTTCATGATATCAGTCCTCAGTTTGACACTGCCTCGAAATGGTTAGTAAATAAATAAAGGTTTAAACACTTAGCTCTAAAATTCCTAATAATTGAAACTAAAATGAATAATTTGACTGTGCCCGATTGGCTTGCATGCATATATATACCTGGACTGAGTGTGGATCGGGCTGCACGCCGCAACGAATGTTACGATGATATTGCGCTTGGGCTGTAGGAGCCCCTCCGGAGTCTGAACCCCCACAGTGAGCGCGGGTACCCAAATGGATCGGGCTGCGCGCCGCAACGGTCATGTGCATTGCATTGCATTCATGCATTTATACCTATTTGTTTTATTTGTCCTGGTATTGTTGTTGTTCCACCGTTTTATGTGCTGAATCGCTGATTATAGCTTTATATTGTAATATTTCGGGATTTCTTACTTTCAGCCATTATATATGTTTATTACTCACTGAGTTGGAAGTACTCACTTTACTCCCTGCACCATGTGTGCAGATTCAGGTGCTCCGGAGACTTAGTGGAGTTGTTTGCCGTTTTCGTGAAGTTTATTTTCAGGAGTTGTTGAGGTAGCTGCCTGACGTCCGCAGGACCCGACTCCTCCCCTTTATTTCATTTGTCTTTCCATATCCTAGACTTCTTTATTACTATGGATATATTACTCTGTTACATCTAGAGGCTCTAGACTCGTGACTCCAGATCTATTGGGGAATGTTTGGATATTCGTTATTATATTCCGTACTATTTTATTTAGATTCGGATTGGAACTTTGATATTTGCTATTTTAATCGTATTATTTGTTAACGGATTGCGTATTTGGGTTGAGAGTATTTAATTTGGTCGGGCTTGCCTAGCATTAGTGTTGGGCGCCATCACGACCGGGATTGGGGTCGTGACAATATACTTATACTATATATAGAATATAGATATATAGATATAGAGATATAGATATAGATATAGAATATAGAATATAGATAATAATAGATAGATTTCTTGTAATTGATATTTCTTAATTTTGACAGGTTTAATGTAACTGTTATGCAGCAGTTTTCGCTGTGTTAATTTGTTATCTTTTTGTGATTTTACAATTACATGGGACAATGGGAGGTTATCTCATGTTATTTTACAATTACGTGGGACAATGGGAGGTTATCTCATGTTTTAATTTTTTTATTTATACAAAATAGAATTCAAATACAGGTTTTTAACAAAGAAGTGGGGGGACACTCGTTTATTCTTATTGAATTGTATCAGGTGTTTTTTTCTTGTTTTTCCCCCTATTTCTTTATTTAAAATTATTTCTATTTAAAATTATTTTTTTAACCTCCAAGTTAGTTGGAGGTTTTTCCTAAAAGTGGACACATATCCAATTATTATTTTGACACTTGGCATAATAATAAGGATTTGCTTCTCCTATTCTATATAGATAGATTGCGACAACAGAATATACATTACGTCTCCTTTCCAACAGTTAAGGCACCGATCAGAAGGCATAATCAACAAAATTAGAAGTAAGCACTTTGATGTTATCACAAATTATAGTGATGCTTACTTGTATTATAAATCCCTAAATTACATTATTGCTCCTAGAACACACAAGAACCTAGGAGCCCACCCCTCCATTTGGAAACCTAACCAACCCAATGTTCATACCCCTGAACCCCTCATAAACATCAGAATCCAAAAGCTGAGCAGAAATGCTCAGTTTTCATCTAACTTTGTTTTTTGTTTTGCGGGTTCTAACATACACTCAGTCATTCAATTGATATGTCTCCTAGGAGTGGTATTAGCATTTATGATGCTCATTCTCCTGGGGACATACCAATTGACCTTTAATGACTACCCCAGAAGCAGCATCAACATACACATGACCATAGAAACTCCAATCCCAGCCACCAAGAAAACAGAAGCTGCAGTTGCAGAAGTTGCAGATTCACCATCTGCAACATGTAACTGCAATCTCTCTGTCAGATCCAATCACCTCCCCTCAATTCACCCTATATCTCAGCAATGTAGTACTTTAGTTTACAGTATCTATGGAGGTCTTCCTGAACACTTCCTCACTCAAATTAACTGTACATCACAGCAATATAGGGTTCCACACACCTACAGCTATGTTTCCTCACTTTCTCACCCTTCTTTACCACCAGAATCAGGAACACAATTGATTGCAGTCAACACAAGAACCTGCAATCAGCTTTTCCTCATAAACCAGAGATCCCATTAAAACCTCTGCCCCCATACTCTTTTCTAGAACACACAAGAACCTGGAATTTGAGGCCCCCTTTTCTAACATGTTTGTTATGTTTTGCATGTTCATCGTGCAGACTTGGGCAATTTGTGTACTCTCAGTCAGTGGTATTAGCTTCTATGAAGCTCATTCTGCTGAGAGTACACAACTTGTCCCAACTCTCTCAAATCATTACCATACATGTTCCATCAAACATCACACCTAGGATGTTTCCAGTACCTTCAGTGCTCAGTCAACAACAGCTCCATCTATGCTGTCTTCTGCTGCTACAGACACGTTTCCCTTAGGAGTCCCTTCATTCCTTTGACTCTCTGAAGCAGCCACACTCACCGCAACATGCCATTCACTCAACATCTCAGCAGGAACTCTATAAAGATTCAGACCTAACCCTGCTACACTACATACCCACCAACTCTCAACAACAACAGTTTAATCAAGGAAATTATCCACCTAATGCTCAAAATCCAGTTAGAGATTACAAGCTAGCTGGGAAAACTGAAACAAGCACATGCTCACTCCCTTTTGTCATCAGCAATGTGACGACCCGACCCGTCGTCTCATGTGTTACTGCTTCGTTTCTCCCATTTTATGCTTCTTTATGTTTTGTTATCGGTATGTGGTGTGTTAGAGTTGATTTGGATTGGTTCTGATAAGAAATGAGACACTTAGTCTCTTTAAGGAAGGCCTAAGTTGGAAAAGTCAACCGGATGTTGACTTATGAGTTAGAAGGATCGGATGTGATTTCCGGTGATTCGGTTAGCTTCGGGAAATGATTTGTGACTTAGGAGTGCGATCGGAATTGATTTTGGAGGTCCGGTGTAGAATTAGGCTTGAATTGGCGAAGTTAGTATTTTGGCGAATTCCGGTTGATAGGTGAGATTTTGATCCGAGGGTCGGAATGGAATTCTGAGAGTTGCTGTAGCTTCGTTAGGTGATTTTGGATATGTGTGTAAAATTCAGGTCATTCGGACATCGTTTGGTCGGGTTTTTGATCGAATGCGTAATTCGGAAGTTTTTAAGAAACTTAGGCTTGAATTCAATGTGATTTGATGGTTTTAGCGTTGTTTGAAGTGTTTTGAGGATTGGAACAAGTTTGAATAAGGTATTAGGATGTGTTGGTGTTTTTGGTTGAGGTCCCGGGGGCCTCGGGGTGAATTCGGGTGGTTAAACGGAAGGTTTTTGGAGTTAATTGCAGGTTCAACCTTGCTGGTATCAGTTGGTTTCGCACCTGCGGTTATGGGACCGCAGGTGTGGTCTCGCTGAAGCGATTGGAAGATGCGCAGAAGCGGAAGTCTTGGCCCTTGCCAGATTCCGCAGGAGCGGAAGGAGGACCGCATAGGCGGCCTCGCAGAAGCGAGCTAGACCTCGCAGGAGCGGAATTTGGAACCCTGGTCAGGTTCCGCAGAAGCGGAACATTGGATCGCTTAAGCGGTCCCGAGAATGCGATTGGGGACCGCAGAAGCGGAAGGTTGCCTTAAGTGAAAGGTCCGCAAAAGCGGACGTTGACCGCATAAGCGGAAGCCGCAAAAGCGGTACTGGATCCGCAGAAGCGAAATGCCTGGCAGTTAAGTGAAATTAATCATCTTCGCGAATTTTTGAAAGAACAACATTTTGGACTTCGGACTAAGGAGATTTTGGCCGATTTTTGAAGAGGGTTTCGAGGGCTATCATCAGGTATGGATTCTTGGGTTTAGATTATGTTATTATTGTGTATAAACATGAATTAACACTGAAAATCCAAGGAATTAAAGGGTAAAAATGGGGTAAGTTAGGGTTTGAGAATTATGATGTAAAAATAGAATTTGGAGGGTCAAACGAACTCCGATTTTGGTGAATTTTATATGTATGGACTCGTGGCGAGACGAGGAATCCGGTGATGTAGATTTCATAAATTTTCGAGAAGCGGGCCCGGGGCTCGGGTTTTGCTAGTTTCGAGATTCTTGCTAATTTTCGATTGTTTTCGATTGGGTATTGTTCCCTTAGCATATTGTGATGTATTCGCTCTGATTTTGGTTAGATTCGACGCGCGTGGAGGCCGGTTTGAGGGGCAAAGGCGTCGCGAGCTAGGGATTTCGCCGGTTCGAGGTGAGTAATATTTGTAAATGATATCCTGAGGGTTTGAAACCCCGAATTTGCACATCATAGTGCTGTATTGTGGTGACTTGCACGCCAGGTATGAGCGTGGGGTAGAGCACCGTTGGGGATGGTGATTTGGTCAGTCTCGGTTGTTGATTTTACTGCGTAATTGACTAAGACCTGCTTGATGATATCGTGATTTGGGCTGATTGCCATGTTTTGGGCTTCGTGCCGATTATTTGAATCCTTTAGGGATTATTATCACTGTTTTCATGATACTTAGCATATTAAATGATTTCAGTCCTGAGTTAAACCCTGTTTTGAAATGTGCAGTCATATTGTTAAAGTTTAAAGACTTAAATTGCATTTTTCTGATGTTTTGAGTTAAAAGCTATTACTTGACATTGCCCGAATGGCTCATTTGCATGTTCTGGACTGAGGATGGATCGGGCTGCACGCCGCAGCGATACTATGATGATATTGCGCTTGGGCTATAGGAGCCCCTCCGGAGTATGAACCCCCACAGTGAGCGCGGGTACCAAAATGGATCGGGCTGCGCGCCGCAGCGGTCATATGCATTGCATTGCATTCATGCATTGGTTCCTGTTTGTAATACGTGTGATGACATTCAACACTCTCATTTCATTGGCATTCATGCTACATCTTGCACTGTTATACCAGACGCCCTGGTGTTAATTGTTAGTGGAGTGCTGTGCCCGAGGGGCTGATTTTTGTGCGGACTTGCACTATCTGATTACGCATTCATTTGCTTGACTGTTGGAAAAGGATATTTTCAAAAGAGGTTTTTAAACTGAGTCAGATATTTTCTAAAGGATTTTTCACGGTTTTACTATTTTCTCAAAGGGTTGCACTGTCCTATATAGCATGATGGAGTGCCCTTACGTGATTTCTTGCCTCTCAGTTATTATTTACTCTTATTACCACTGAGTTGGAAGTACTCACTTTACTCTCTGCACCTCGCGTGCAGTTGCAGGTATTGCTCACCCGGTAGCGGGTGATTAGCGGACTGAAGGTAATACTAATGTAGCTGAGCAAGGTGACCGCCAGCGTTCGCGGCACCGGACTTCATCTTTTGGATTCCAGATTTCATTTTATATATATATGACCCTGTAGCTGTGTTCCTAATTCTAAGATGCTCGTGACTTGTGACACCCCGGTCGGGTTATGTGGGGTTGAAAATACTGATTAATATGGCCGTTAAGTTGTATTATTCTATTCACTTATGTTTAGTAACTGTTAAAGAAATGATTTGGGGTTAGTTGGCTGGCCTTGTCTTCACGAGAGGCGCCATCACGACTGGGTATGGGAATTGGGTCGTGACAAGTTGGTATCAGAGCCTAGGTTACTAGGTCTCACGAGTCATGAGCAGGTTGAGTCTCGCGGATCGGTACGGAGACGTCTGTATTTATCCTCGAGAGGCTGCAGAACCTTTAGGAAAACTTCCCATTCTTGGAATTCTTATCGTGCGTACTTGATTCAGCTTGAGATATAACTCTTGAAATTCCTTCCACATGTCTGTATGCGCACGTGAGCGCTCAGTATTATATGTGCCTTGATGGTTTGTGATTCCCCGATCGAGGGGCAAGATGTAATCTTCGTGAGTATGTTGGGCCAGTCTGGAGGACTTGAGGCCGGATCTTTGCCTATGGCTTGAGCACTGAGGTGCTAATTGTGTGAGCAAGTGTTTTGAACTTATATGTTCGGTAATGTCCTTATTAGCTGGAATAGCGGTTGGGTATCCATGTGCTGAGTATGTTAGAATTGTGAGATGTATCTATATGACTTGGTAGTGACGAAGAGGTCTGTTGGATAATAGATGAACTGTTAAGTGTTCGATTCCTATTGTGATTTGATGTGTAGCCCGAATTAAGGGCGCATGAAGAATATTTTCGTGTCTCCTAGTTGGTAAGTAAAGTGCATTACATGTGGCGGTATGAGTTCAGACGCAGGAAGACTAAATTGACTGTGTAACGGATGTGATGGTGGAAGGTGTGCTGAAATACTAAATTGAGGTGGAGCAGGTGGATTATCTCCTGCGGAGTGTTCTTAAGTGGTACGATTCTTATGTGTATTATTAGAAGATCTCATGTGTAATTTAAGAGTACGAGTTGAAAGTTGATAAATTCGGGTCGCTTAAGAGAGTGGACTCAGTTGATGTGGGGATAAATGCGAGGGTTGTAGAGGATTTCAGTACTAGATGATCTGTGTTTTCACAAACTTGTAGATGATTTGAGTTTAATCTCACTATGACATTGTGGCATCATTAGAGTAAAAGTGTTATGAGATGTTAAGTGTGTCTTCGAGCCAAGTTGGGGAGGTTTCTGTTGATTAGTTGATTGCACGGTTATGTGATATGTTGGTTACGTCTCGAGGTATGCCGGCGAATCGGTTCTAGTTGCAGAAATTGAGCCGAGGATGGGCGAGTGAAGCAAAATTTCGACAAAGGCTATATTATGTCCCATAGGGTATGATAATTTCGGAATGTCTAGAGTTGTTGTTGGTAACGAATGCTCGGTGCATAGAGCAGGAAGTTGCTTGGTTGTATTGGGATGAGGGTCTCATTTTACGGTATCGGAGTGTCAATAAAGCATGAGTGGTTCTGTTCGTTAAATCAGGTAATTTGCAGATGAATAAGAGAGAATGACTCTCGAGAATGGTTTTAATGTGTTCAAGAATCTACATGTGACACTCAGGTGTTTTAAGGTGGTGCATGTGACTAAAGACAGTGTTTCAATAGAAAATGTCAAGACTTGTGGTACTTTGATGTTGATCATGGGATCCTATGTGTCGGTACCTGGAAAGTAAAGGAAGCGAATTTAGACTCGCAGAAAGTTCTTCAGAGTAAAGCATTCGGGAGTGTGGTATTTCTGGGAAACAATTGAGAGAGTATTCAGTGGCCTATGGGTCTTAGACAGTGCGGTCTTATGTGCGAGTCTCGTGTGGTAAGCCTGGATTGAGGCATTGTGATGCTACAACGAGGAAGAAATATCAAGTGGATGATGAATAAAAAGGGGAATTAGATAGATGGAATAGCTTGATAGTAGACCGAATCGGTATGGTAAAGATATGATTAATTCTTCGTATGTGTTCGAGGTAATGAGCTTTTACCGGTGTTGTGCAGCAAGGCTCTTGAGTTCTGACAGCTTGCTAGCTTGGTTTGGGTAGAAGGATTCAGTTCTGGCAGTTTAGCTTGTGCAATGGAATTGGGAGAGAGAGTTCTTGATGAGTTCTACCGTGGTTTAGAGACGTATATATTTCCGGGCATGCGAAGCATGGAAGGTGTAGTGATTTCTCTTCTAGATGGGATTGATGGAGAGTTCTTGACTAGAGGAATACATAGATGTTTGTGGTTAGGAAAAAAAAGGGAGATGGAGTTCCCATGTTATCCTAGTGTGTTATGGTATACGCGGTATGTTGTAGAGAATTGAGATTTGCGTGTTCGAGGTTTCGGTTTTGTTCATAATGGAAAGTCATTAAATTCTTAAGCAGCACGGGCAACTACAGGTGATTAAAGAATCGATCTTCAAATGATTAAGGAAAATGGTATTGCCAACCATAGTGATTCGACGGGGGTATATGTTCCAGTAAAAAGGGCAATGTGATGTAAACTGATAATACTTCGGTAGTGTTGCGGCATTTGGGATCGACTGTTGATATCTGAGTTTGTTTGATGGCACAGGGAAACTTTAGAATACCTTTCGTGGGATGATTGGGTACTTGAGGTGTGATATGTATTCGTACGGCGCAATTTGGGATCAGGCATAGTGATTTGTGTGCTATATGGAGTTGGAGACTAGGAGTTCTCGTGTTCAGGCTATGCAGTTGTTGTAAATCGTGTGTATCGGCACCGTCTAGCGGTTATTGGGAATTAGAGGTCCGAGTGGATCTTTCTTTGCTTGGTATGCCAAATTTTGGATATGATATTGGATTGTAGGCTGGTTGTCTCAGTGTTGGGTTATTCTAGACTATTGTGCTACGGGCTAGGCCGGAAATGCCACGGGTTGAGCGGCAAGGTGCATTGGATTATGTTCTTGCAGAGTGGTATATATTTCAAAAGATGCAGCGGACGGCTGAGAAGGATTGCTTTTCTTAATGGGGCATTCGTGATGGATGTCAGTGCAGAGGTTTCTACCATTGATTCAGTTCCGGTATTGAGTGACTTTTCGGATGCGTTTTTTTTTTGTGGCCAGGCATGTCGCCGGGTGATATGGCGGATTTCGGTATTTATTTGGTGCCGGGCACCGTATCGTACAGCTCTGGCAGGAGTTATAGTAGTGGAAGGAGCAGCTTCAGGCTTCTTGGTATTGAGTTCGTTGGCAGGCCAATGTGGCTACGTATTTAGCTTGAGTTAGCTTGGTTAGTCTTGAGTTGTATTGTTGAGGGACAGGTAGATTCGATCGTTATTGAACTTGTTAGTGATTTGAGGAGATCTATGAGTTGCTTTTTCTGTGCTGTGAGGCGTAATGATTTGTTGGTTATGGGCACAGTGGTGCAGATCTATTGGGAATTCATAGTGGAAGTCGAGCGGGAAGAGTAATCAGATATTGCTCGGTAAATGGAGTGTGGGTTATGACCTATCAGGTGGCGTGTCGTATGTTGTTTATTTCACCGTGGGTGCAATGAATTGCCTTGGTTTCAGACATCAAATTGTGTGTGGCTGTCGAATTTTGATCACAGTGTCTGAGGTGCTCCATGTGTAAACAGTGTTGGATAGGATCGCGCATGTAAGCGAAGGCCTGTGTTGAGTATGACCTTTCGGGTAGATTCAGGTGTTTATTTCTATGATGTGAGACAGGGGTCTCAGCCTTATGTTGTGATGATACTGATGAGCTTGAAGTACATTTTTTTTGTTTGAGTTATTTTCATGATTTGAGTATATTCCAGGTCGTTTCTTGTTGGTACGCGTAATATGCAGTTGTGGCTTAGGCCTGTATTGAGGTATCATATACCAGAGTGGTTGTTGTGGATTCAAGGTGATCCTTAGAGTCACTAATGAATAGAACAGAATCTGATTGCAGCTTTGTTAGAGAGATAATATCAAAGGTATGCGGCCCGGAAATCTGTTTGTGATATAAGTCAAAGGGAAGTGGCTTCATGAAGGTGAAAATCTGAGGAATGGTTACGGTTTATCGCGTGTTTCATTTGTTTGTTGGCAGTATATGGAAGTGTTAGAATAAGACTTAAGCTAATAAAAGTTTTCTATCGGTATTTGGTTATTATGGGCAACTGCTGTAAATAGAGGCTACGTTTCGAGTGTTTGGATTATGTGGTATATCATATGATTTCACCTGAGGTTGCAAGTATGGGTTATTACAGCTGGTTCGGGTTTATTCTGGGTATAGATGTGAGGTTCTGATATTGTGTATGATTTCGGAAAGTGCAATCTGGTTCGATGGTTTATGGTATAAATGGACTTGAGATTTTTGGCTATATTGTTTGTCGGACCTATATGAGATAGGGTGAACGTGAGATCACCCAGGTAATATGCTTGGTAAAGTTATTCAGCTGTTGTTAGCCTTCTAGTACAACTCTGGGTAACGCTCGAGGACGAGCGTTGGTTTAAGTTGGGGAGGATGTGACGACCCAACCCGTCCGTCTCATGTATTACAGCCTCGTTTCCCCCATTTACTGCTTCTTCATGTTTCATTACCAGCAAGAGTGAGTTATAGTTGTGAATTGGTTTTGGATAGAGAAATGAGACACTTAGTCTCTTTAAGGAAGGCTTAAGTTTGGACAAGGTCAAACCGGCACGTTCACTTATGAGTTAGAAGGATCGGATGTGAATTTTCGTGAATGTCCGGTTAGCTTCGGGGGAATGATTTGGCGACTTGGGAGTGCGATCGGAATTGATTTTGGAGGCTGGTGTAGAATTAGGCTTGAAATTGGCGAGGTTAGTATTTGGGCGAATTCCGGTGGATGGTGAGAATTTTGATCTGGGGGTCGGAATGGAATTCCGAGAGTTGCTGGTAGCTTTCGTTAAGGATTTTGGATATGTGTGCAAAATTTTCCGGTCATTCGGACATCGTTTGGTCGGGTTTTTGATAGAAAGTGCATCTCGAAGTTCTTGAAGAACTTAGGCTTGAATCCAATGTGAATTAATGATTTTAGTGCTTGTTAGGTGTGTTTTTGATGATTGGGAGGCAAGTTCGTATGATAATTGGATAGTTGGTGCCTTTTGGCTGAGGTCCCGGGGGCCTCGGGTGAATTCGGGTGGTTAAACGGAGAATTCGAAGTTTGTTGCATGTTGAAAGTTTTGCTGGTTTCTGTCATTTCCGCATCTGCGGAAAGGGACCGCATAAGCGGTTCGCAGATGCGGGTATTGGTTGCAGAAGCGGTCTTGAGGGACCAGGGTTTTCCGCAGAAGCGGAACGTGGATCCGCAAAATGCGGCGACCGCAGAAGCGGTTCCTAGACCGCAATAAGCGGTCCGGGGACATTAAGTGAGATCGCAAAAAGCCGATGCGTTGGTTACCGTATACGCGTGACCGCAGGTGCGGCATATTAACCGCAGAAGCGGAAAACGGTCCTGGGTTTAAGTGAACAGTGGTTCACGAATTGGAAAGAGAAGAAAAATATTTGGACTTCGGCTTAGGGGTTTTCTTGGGCGATTTTTTGAAGAGAATTCGAAGGGCCTTCATCATATGGAACTTATTGGACTCTGATTATGTTTATATAGTGTAAAAATTATGGATTGAACACTGAAATTTAAGGGATTAAATGCTAAAAATGGAGGTTAGGGCTTGAAACTTAGAGAGCTTAAATTGATGATTTGAGGGTCAAATGGCGACTCCGATTCTTGTGAGTTTTGATATGTATGACTCGTGGCGAGAAAGGATATTTTGATGTAAAGTTTTCTGGTTTTTCGAGAAGTGGTCCCGGGGCTCGGGTTTTGCTAATTTTCGCGATTTTCGATTTTTTCGAGTCTTTTCGATTGGGTTATGTTCTTGGTGGCACATTGTAGTATTCGTGTGTGGTTTTGGCCAGAATTCGAACGCGCAGGAAAGGGGGTCCGATTCGCAGAGGAAGGGCATTGCGAGCTCAGTCTTCGCCGGCTAGAGGTGAGTAAATAGATGTAGATGATTGACCTGAGGGTTGAATAACCCGTGTATAATCACATTGTGACGCTATAATTGAGGCGAGAACCGTACTCTAATACGAGTGCGGGGTCGATTTGACTGGGGATTTGTGAACCTAGTCCTTTCGACTTGATGTTCGTCTGTGTTACTTGACCAGAAATTGTTTGGTAATCATCCTACTTGGATTTTTGAATATGTTTGGGGCTTTGTGCCTATCATGTGCATCCTTCAAGGGATCCTTATCCACTGCTTTCCATATGACTTAAGCATAATTTTCAATGATATTCAGTCTCGAGTTAGACACTGCCTCGAATGTTAGTAAATAAATGAAGGTTTTAACACTTAGCTCTATAATTTCCTAATAATTGAAACTTAAAAATGAACAATCTGACTGCTCCGATGTGGCTTGCATGATATATATATATCTGGACTGAGTGTGGATCGGGCTGACGCCGCAGCGAATGCTACGATGATATTGCGCTTGGGCTGTAGGAGCCCCTCCGGAGTCTGAACCCCCACAGTGAGCGCGGGTACCCAAATGGATCGGGCTGCGCGCCGCAGCGGTCATGTGCATTGCATTGCATTCATGCATTTATATCTATTTGTCTTACTTGTCCTGGTATTGTTGTTGTTCCACCGTTTTATGTGCTGAATCGCTGATTATAGCTTTATATTGTAATATTTCGGAATTTCTTACTTTCAGACATTATATATGTTTATTACTCACTGAGTCGGAAGTACTCACTTTACTCCCTGCACCTCGCGTGCAATTTTAGGTATCGTTCACCCGGTAGCTGTTTATTAGCGGATTGAAGGTATTGTTATTGTAGCTGAGCAAGGTGACCGCCAGCGTTCGCGGCACCGGATGTTGTCTTTTTTTTTCCAGAAATTTTACTTGTATATATTTATTGGCCTGTAGTTGTGTTAAGGTTTTCCTTAGATGCTCGTGACTTGTGACACCCCAGTCGGGTAGTAATTAACAATTTCTAATGCCATTAAGTTGTATCTTCTATTCATTTATGTTTAATAATTGTTAGTGAAAGGATTTGGGTTAGTTGGCTGGCCTTGTCTTCACGAGATGCGCCATCACGACCGGGTATGGGAATTGGGTCGTGACAACTCCACTTCATTGTTAGTTACGGAATGACATTTAGTGGCTTGCCTAATAGTTTCACCTGTAGGTGGTACTAAAACAATTCCTAATCCTGCACCTTTTACATTAGATGAGCCATCAGTAAATAAGGTCCATGTTCCTGGATTAGCCCCATTAAGTACTTGTACTTCTTTTTCTGCTTCTAATTGCATCCCTTGGCTAAAGTCAGCGACGAAATCAGCTAATATATGTGATTTTATTGCTGTTCTAGGTAAGTACGTGATTTCATATTCACTTAGCTCTATGGCCCATTTAGCTAACCTCCCTGACAATTCATGTTTATGCAATATATTACGTAGGGGGTATGCAGTCACTACAACAATGGGATGACGTTGAAAGTAAGGTCTTAACTTCCTAGATGCCATGATTAGAGCAAGTGCTAATTTTTCTAATTGTGGATACCGTGTCTCTGCATCTAACAAAGATTTACTAACATAATAGATAATAGATTGTTTACCCTGCTCTTCTCGTACCAAAACCGCGCTTACTGCAACTTCTGAAACAGCAAGGTAGATGAAAAGTTTCTCCCCAGCCTTGGGTTTTGCTAGCAAAGGTGGATTTGACAAGTATGTTTTCAAATCCCTAAGTGCTTGTTGACACTCCTCATCCCATTCAAAATGATCCTGCTTCTTAAGAGCCGAGAAGAATTTAAAACATTTTTCCGATGATTTAGAAATAAACCTTCCCAAAGCTGCGATTCTTCCTGTTAGTCTTTGAACCTCTTTCTTGTTGGAAAGTATATCTGGAATTTCTTCAATGGCCTTAATCTGTGTAGGATTCACTTCAATACCACGGTTAGAAACAAGAAAACCTAAAAAGTTTCCTAATGCCACACCAAATGCACATTTTTCTGGATTCAACTTCATATTATATTTTCGTAAAATTTTAAACGTATCAGATAGGTGCGATATATGATATTCTGAATGTTGAGTTTTAACTAGCATATCATCTATATATACTTCCATGGTTTTACCTAAATGTTCTTGAAACATTTGGGTGACCAGCCTTTGATACGTTGCACCTGCATTCTTTACCTTGTAACAGTAAGTCCCCCTGTCTGTTATAAAAGAAGTTTTTTCTTCATCACCTGGATCCATCTTGATTTGATTATAGCCTGAATATGCATCTAAAAAACTTAATAGCTCATGCCCTGCAGTAGCATCAATTAACTGATTTATGTGGGGTAAAGGAAAGGAATCTTTTGGACAGGCTTTATTAAGGTCTGTGTAATCTACACAGACTCGCCACTTACCGTTCTTCTTAGGAACCACAACAGTATTAGCTAACCAGTTAGGATTATTTACCTCACGAATTGAACCAATTTTTAGCAACTTTTGAACTTCCTCTTGAATCACCTTATTTTTGAAAATTCCTTGCTTTCTTTTCTTTTGCTTGACGGGAGGATATGATGGATCTTCATTCAACTTATGAGTCATGACTTCCGGTGGTATCCCTGTCATGTCAGAATGGGACCAAGCAAAACAGTCCGCATTAGCTTTTAAAAATTCAATCAATTTATGTTTTACCTCCGGGCTAGGATTAGCTCCTATGTACACTTTTCTCTCGAGCCAATATATAAATAACACCACGGCCTCTAGCTCTTCTATCGTTGTTTTGATGTTCTCATTCTCCTACGATTCTTGAATGGTATCAGGTCTTGAATCCAGATCTGTTTGCTTTTGCTCAGGTGAGGTTGTTTCCGTGTTACCCTCACCTAAATTCTGTAATTGCTATTTGTCTTCACCTTTAAAAGTTGAATCTGCAACGGAATTGATGCTTCTAGATGTTTGTTGATCGCCTCTGATTTGGCATATTCCCCATGGAGATGGTAATTTAATAACTTGATGTAAAGTTGAAGGAACAGCTTCCATGTCATGAATCCATGGCCTCCCAAGAATCATATTGTAAGCCATTTCCATATCTACCACTTGAAATTTGGTATCTTTAACGACTCATTCTGCGAATGTGGTAAGTATTGCCTCTCCTTTTGTTACAACACTAGAGTTATCAAATCCCGACAAAGTATGCGCCTTTGGGATTAATTTATCCTCCGCTTGCATCTCGCGCAATACCCGTATTAAAACAATGTTTACAGAACTACCTGGATCAACCAAAACTCGTTTCACGTTAGTATCATGTACAAGTAAAGATATTACCAGTGCATCGTTATGCGGAGTTATGAGTCCCTCGGCGTCGGCGTTGTTGAATATAACATTCTCCTCTTCTAGTACATGTCGAGGTCGCTTCCCGTGGGTAATTGTCACTTTTGAAACCTTTTTATATGATACATCATTGATCTCTTCACCTCCACTTATAACGTTGACAGTTCTCTTGGGCGAAGGTGGTTTTGGAGGCTCCTGTCTGTTCTTCATGTATGCTTATTTACCTTTCTCACTGAACAACTCAGTAAGATACCCCTGTTTTAACAAATGATCAACTTCACTTTGTAGAAACCTGCAATCTGCTGTTTTATGCCCATGATCGTTATGAAATTCGCACCAATAATCAGGGTTTCGTTTGTTCGGATTTGATCGCATTTCCTTTGGCCATCGTACCTTATCTCCCATGCTCCTTAAAACAGCCACGAGTTCAGAGGTGCTTACATTGAAGTTGTAACCACCGAACCTTGCCTTTAGACTTCCATCATCCTCTCGTGACCCGCGTGTGTTTCGATCATTCCGGAACCTTGATGAGGAGCCTGATTCCCTGTTCCTAGGTTTGTGATCGTACCTTGGATTATCTTGTCTTGATCGTGAGTTCTTTCCCGCAGGTCCCATGTATGGTTCGTACCTGTTTTTACCGGATCTCTTTTCATTTTCCACACGCCTTGAGCTTACCTTTTCTTCTGTTTTATGTCGTAAAATAATGTCTTCTTCAATCCTCATCTTTGTACTGTATCTGTTGTGGACATCATTCCACGTTGTTGCTGGGAATTCTCGAAGGCTTTCTTTGAGTCGCCTCGTGGCTTCTGAACTCTTCTCATTCAAATTACTAGCAAAGGCTATGGCTGCCCAATTGTCAGGTACTCGTGGCAGCGTCATTCTTTCCCGTTGAAATCTATCTACGAACTCTCTAAGTAACTCTGAGTCTCCTTGCTTGATTTTAAAGATATCTTCCATTCGCTTTTCAGCTTTTTGAGCTCCCGAGTGTGCTTTGATAAATAAATCTGCAAGCTCAGCAAACGAATTTATAGAATTTTCGGGTAAAAGAGAATACCATGTTAAGGCTCCTTTAGTGAGTGTTTCACCGAATTTTTTGACCAAGACCGACTCAATCTCTTGCTTAGTCAAATCATTGCCCTTGACACCTGTTGTGAATGCAGTAACGTGATCTCGTGGATCTGATGTACCATCATACTTTGGAATATCAGGCATCTTAAACTTCTTTGGAATTGGGAGGGGAGCAACACTTGGCTTCCATGGTTGTTGGGAATATTTATCTATATCCGCTCCCTTGATCACGGGCGGTACTCCAGGTATTTGCTCTGTGCGTTCATTTTGCTCCTTAAGCTATTTCTGCAAGGTTAGTACTAGATTTTGTAAATGAGAGTTAACTGGATTACCTGGGTCTCTCTCTTGTGTTTCACTAGGGGTTCCACCGCTGCCTGAATTAACCAATCCTGAACGAGGATTCTCCAAAGTGTTGTTGTTTGGAGTAGATGTGGGTGGAACAGTAGGTAATTGGCTAACAAAAGCTTGAAGAGCGTTATTGACTTGAGAGGCAATAAGTTTTTGCAGAGCCTCATTCATGGTTTCAACATTTTCGAATTGAGCCTGTCCATCTGTGTGAGATTCATCAGGAGTGCCTTCACGAGACCGTCGTGGGGAGCCTCGTGGAGAACCTTGTGGAGAGCCTTGTGGGGAATCTCCCTGAAGTTGTTGGATTGTCTGAATTTCAGGGTTTCCTTGAGTGTTGTCATTGTTGTTCGACATGATTGATGCAATCAAGAAAATTAGATTGAGATATGCTTGATTATCAGATTCCCGGTAAAGGAACCAATTTGTTTAACCAAAAATTAGATTTTAGGTCAAAGCTTCTCGGGTTACTGATAATCGGAAAAGTATATAAGAAAGAGATTTTGAATGATATAATCAGAAAGCAAAAAGAACAAAGTTATTCCCGTAATATTTTTCTGTCCCCTACAGATGTTGTGACATTCTCTTTTTATAGTTAATTTTAAGAGAAAGTGTAATGCCTTTGTCTTAATGAGACAATTACGAGCAATAAATGACATTAAAAGAAACGTTACTCAATCATTCATATTAAATACAAATTCTCTAACGTATTTGGCATTTAATGCTGAATTTGGACTCTTTTTCACTATCAGATTCATGTCTTCAATTCCTTCTGATCTTCGAGTTTTAAATGACTCGAACGGGTACGAGTCTCGTTTCATTTGAATAATAGCTCGTGCCTTTAAGTATTTTCTCTCCCGCATTTGTTGTTGCTCGTTCCTTCTAACTGATTACCACGCTTTGACTATTTGACCAGTCCACGTATCATGACACGTCATCTTCAATATTTAAATTCAGTTTTTTCCCAATACACTTATTCTATTAACTATGTAATGCAACAACAAAAAAAGACCCATTGTCTTGGGGCCACGCTTTTAAGTACATATTTTATCTTATGTATTTTGCTTGTAGCTCTTTCGAAATCACGTCATGTCACTTTATTTAAGTTCATTTTAGTCGGTCTTTGCTGGTGATGAATATTGAGCTAAGAGTGAGTCGCATGGCGACTCATCTCATTCATTATTAGTCTTAATTAATTTGTTGCATCTCATCTTTCCAACTCCAGTGTAATATGTGACATATCCAAAACCCGAATTTGGTGCATTTGATTAATTTGAAGTAATTGCTTATAGCATATGTTTTTATATTAGTCATATAATAAAGATATGTTTATCAACATAATACGAAGTTGCCATCATATAGTGTATTTTTGAAAATTCTACTCCTTATCAACTTGTTTTTCAAGTTTATATAGTAAAGGCAACTGAATTTATTTTTACTGCGTAACAAATTAAATAAGATTGTAGAGATTAAGTAAAAGAAAAGAAGAAGAAGACAGTTTAGGTTCTACAAAAGTATTTGAACTAAATCCTGAGGAAAAAGTTATCTTCGTTCAAAATAATTTAATGCAATTCTCAATTTGTAAGAGTTTAAACTTTCATACAATCTAATATAGCCCTAAAAAAAGATGCCCTTTTATATTTAAAAATGATTTAATTATAGAATTTCTCTTTACTCTTAATGAGATGGTTTATAACAACAAAAATAGCTTAGGGTTGTTTTAGACCATAAATTTCAAAAGTTTTTTTTTTCTTTCTGGGTGAAAATAATTAACAACCTGCTAACTCTGCTTTAAAATTCAAATTTCCCCCTCAACATTGAGCAATTGTCATTCTCCCCCTCATTTTCTAATTAATTTTTTAAATGCCTATTTTAACCTCTATATAATCAATCATTATATTTCTTTAAATCATTATATTTTTTCTCATTTTTTCTAATACCTATGTTATGAACTTGCCTATATAATAACTAAATTGCATTTTTAAAATAAAAAAAGGTAATCAATCATACGATTTAATGATGTTGAATAATAAAATAATGAGCGGAATAAAACAAATTACTCATATGACTAATTTAATAAATAGCACTTAAATTTTCCAAGCGCAAGATAGAGACTTTCATTAAAAGCAAGTACCTAAACTAACTTAGTAAAATTTGACAATGGAAGTAATGACCGAAAGAGTATTTACTTTTATATCGAGCTATTCTAAATGACATTCAAGAGAAAAATATTATGTTTAAGCATGTACCGAGTTAATTTGATTCATTTGATAAATAATTTATGTGTCCTTTGAAGTTATTGCAACCGTCTAATCAATAATCATGTATGCCATTTAGAATTTTTATTTCCTAAATGAAAAATTATTTTTATGCCTTCTTGAATATACTAACCTAGTATGTAGAATTTAGTTTCATTGTTTAAGTGAGCATATCTCTCCATTTGAATTTAAATTATAATCTTGGCGACATTTGAAAAATATCATAAAAGTAATGGGTTTTGTTTAGCATCTCAATTCGGTGTATGCACCACTTTACTCTTGTATAGACAGTTAGACATTTAGAAGAATGTAACTATTCAATTATATAATCAATTGGAACTCTCAAAAAGACTTTTTGTTTTTCCTCTTAAAATTGTTGACTTCCATAACCACAAATATATAGATATGGATGTTTAAATCAAGTTGAGTGGTATCATGGTGTTTTGCCGATGTTATATTGGGAACTAACTAATAATGAAATAGACACCGAGAATGATTAGGGACTTCTATATATTATAACTCCAAACTTTAAAACATATATATTTTCCTATTCGTAAGTTATTTTAGAACATTATGATGAATTTTAATGAAAAATGTACTATTTTTTGGTCGCAATTATGAGCGGATACACAAAAGTTACTTATTTTAACCATTAGGTTCGCAAGTCATATTGTTGAACTTATCACTATTTTAAAGTTATTGTATTAAATATTTTATTTTGTGTAATATTATTCAACCTTTTGTCAATATCATTAATTATAGGAATTTTTACACTCTATAGAAAACCTTAGTACCCTATTTATTTTAAATAAATACCATTTTAAAATATTACTATAGATACCTTTTATACTTTATAGCCAAATATCTAATTATAGTTACATCCTACATTTAAGGCACCATATATGCTAAATAATATTTTTCTCTCTCCTTTTTAGTCTTTTCTCTCACATAATCACCGTAAAATTGACTAGCCATGTTCTCTCTCTCTTTTTTTATACACTTTACTCTTTCTCCCTCAACCCACGATTCATACCTCTTCTCCCACCCAAATTCTCTAGTTCTCCTCCATTATCACTCCATTACAATCGCTTAGGGTAAGTTTAATTCGTAGATTTTGATATTATTGTTTTGCTCTTCTGATTTTTGTACAGATTTTTAGTTTTTTGTTTGTTTCATTATTTGCTTTTCTGATTAACATTGCAACGGGGAGGTGTGCGATTTTTAGTTTTTTGTTTGTTTCATTATTTGCTTTTCTGATTAACATTGCTTTTCTGATTAACATCAAAGAGAATCTTTCTCCTTGAGCCAATCACGACGAATACAGTTTGCTTCTACTTAGTCCTTGTCCTTTTAGAGGGAAGGTTTATATTTGTTAATCAATAGACGAATTTGTTTGTTTCATTATTTGCTTTTCTGATTTTAATTCTTATATTTTTGTTTGTTTCTGAAACAATAACCGCTGTTATTGTTTACTCACCAGGAAGCTTTCATTTTTCTCTCCGATGGAGGTTTCAACTCCACACAAGATGATAACAAGAGGTATACCCATCAAAATTCTCAATTTTGATGGGCCCTCTTTCTCGTTGCAAATAACACAAGCGGAGTCGGATTTTGCAGGGTTATCAGCAACTACAGCTTCAGAGAGAAGAACTAAATTACACAATGACAAATCGATAGAAGTCCAAGTTGCGAAATCTTCAAAAGAAACAAAAAATTCAGTTGCTTCAAAGCTGAAAAAGCCTTTGAATGATTCTTCATGTGTCAATGTTAAGGAAGTTTATGCAAAAAAAAACACCATATACACGACACGAAAAGGTAATTGTCATTTTATCAATATGCATTCAAAGAAATTTGTATGTATTCACAATTATTCAAGTTATTTAATATGTATGATGTTATATTCGTATGTATCTAGTTGTATTTATAAGTATTAAAACAATTTGCACATTCACCTTGTCAATATCTGAGTTCTGCTTACTTGAATATTATATGTTGTATTTAAATGTATTTAGATGTATTCAATTTTACATTCTCTGTATTTCAGTACTTATTTCAATTTCCCTTGTATGTTGTATGTATATATTCACATTTTTGTACTATTTGGTATTAATGTATATTTCATTTTTGTATATGTATGATGTTGTATTCATATGTATCTAGTTGTATTCATAAGTATTAAAACTCATTTGCACGTTCATATAGTCAATATCTGAGTTGTGCTAAGTTGAATATTATATGTTGTATTTAAATGTATTTAGATATATTCAATTTGACATTCTCTGTAGTTCAATACTTATTTACAATTTTTCTTGCATGTTGTATGTATATATTCATATTTTGTACTATTTGGAATTAATGCATATTTCATTTTTTAATTGTACCTTGTTGTATTTATATGTATTCATAATACAGGATAAGTTACTGTATTGAAGATGAATATGAAACATTTTTAAAATTTTTGTTTGTATGCAGGGAAATGAACTGTTTGTGAAACACCCACCAAAATATTCACCGCATATTTGTTCATATTCAAACACAAACATAGTATCCGATCTCAAAGAAAAGCTTACTCTAGAACAGTATAAACTATTAAGTTCTACTTGTTTTGGAAGTCTCCTTGATATGGATCAGTGCGAGGTACAACATCAGCTCTTCAGGTGTTTCATGGTTAAGCAGTTAGAAGGAAGTACCGATGACGTATTTTCAGTACACCTAAATGGTACAACAATTTCCTTCTCAATCAGAGAGTTTGCCCTCATCACTAGTCTCAAATGTGTTGGTGATCCTAAGTCTTTTAAGTTCAACACAGAGGTGCCAAACCATATTGTTCAAACATACTTTGGTGGTTCAAAGCTGGTTAAAAAGGAAGCTTTATTGTCATGCTTTGATGAAAAGAAGTGGGGTGATGGCAACGACGGGGATGCCATCAAGATATCATTGTTGTATCTCATACACACATGGATATTCTCATCAGAGAAGAAAACCACAACAATCCCACGACTACATTTTGACTTAGTCGAGAGTGGGTGATACTCTGATTATCCATGGGATACTCTTGCATTCACCAGCCTTATTACATCTATTAGTAAGAAAATAGATTTTCACAAAAAGTACTATAGGATTGCTGGTATGCCACTCGCAATGCAAGTTTGGTTTTATGAGTGCTGCTCGAAGGTTGACCCTAAAATTGCAAAGCGCCTTGGTAATCGGGTACCCAGATTGCTCAACTGGAGAACCACTATAAATCAACCGACATTTACTTATCTGATGAATGGCATGTTCACAGACGAGGGAAACAAGGTAAATTAATATTTCATAAGTTTCTGAAATACAATTTTGCATACAATACTTGCTAAGTATAGCCTATTCTGCATATAACATACATATGAATATGTAGTGTATATTCAGGTTCCATACACCCAAATCTTCCATACATATACATACATTATTATATACATACAATATACATATAAATACAACCTAGATTATCCATATGCAATACACCTTCATCTGAATACAGATTATACTTTCCTTTTGCTATAGCCTACAGTTGCACACAATATACATTTCGAGACAGTGATCAACTTTAAATATAGGTTGGATATAACATTCATTTTTGCAATTTCCAGATTGTTTTTAAAGACATTCAACCAAGCGATGTAGAGCTTGCTGTAATTCAACTTCCTCTGGAAGACGTTGAGGTAGATACCAGCCCTACCAATACTCATTCAGACAAGCATGCAGATGATCAGGATGAATTGGATGACTTTAGTCCTACACCGCATCTTCAGCCTAAGAAGAAATATGATGCAAGTGTTGGACCTTCTTCATATCCGCCCCACAAGAAGCGCAAAGAGCAGATTATAGATCACTCAGAGGCAGGGACTAAACCCAAGACTCCTTATGCTGGTGTATCTGAAGTCAATCAAAATGTGGTGCATGATAAGAAGCCGGCATATTCTAAAGCGGATGAACTATCTTCTTTGAGGAATGATCTAAATTCATTCAAAGACTACGTGAGTTTTGTATTCCATTAGTAAATAGTACAGTTTTGTTATGTAACATTCATATATTTTTCCAACACCTATCTAATTCTTTATGTTTTGCTTAGGTGACGGGCGAGTTCACGGCTTTAAGAACATTGATCAATGAAAACTTCAACAAAATTTATGAACAGATTAAAGCAAATCAGCCCACAGTGACACGTGATGATGGTATTCAAATGTCGCATGATGTCGACTTGCAAGATAATCCCAAAGGCCAGCCAAAGAGTGATATAACTGGAGGAGAGAATTTTGAGGTTAACAATTTTTAAACCTCTGTTAGTTTATGATTCTTATTCATTCACATTAATCATCTATAATACACCATACATATTTTAAAATACAAGTAAATATATGTTAATTAAGTTATACATAACTATTTAATTTTATATAAATATATATATGAACTGAGACATGTATGTAGTTGTATATACACTTAATTTCATGCTGTATTTTGTTAATATATACTGTATGTTCAAGATGCATACAATCTAAAGTTCATCACATACATCTGAATACATACAGCTATATACACCATCTGTATACAACTGTTAATCCTCACATACATCTGTATACATTACCAGAAAAACATAATACAGTCTGTTAATTTTTAACCTTCATAGAACACTCATATACATCTGCATACATTATAAAATGCAGATGGTAATCCTGTTTGTGATGAAGCAATGGTTGATGGGAATAATACATCTGAGATGCTGTGTATCATACCACCTAAATGTGTATCCAAAGAAGTACATGAATCACAGTTTGAGTTGCCGGACCATTTTCTTCCAAGTCAAATTCCAGAAGCTAGAATTGTGATACATCATGCAGCAAAAAATCTAACAGATGCAACCCCATTAGCCTCACATAGGAATCGGCATCCTAGTAGATGGTATTCTTCGCCTTATGAGTCAAACTTTGACTCCGCAGGTTAGTAAATTATTTAAAAAACAATGAATTATAAAGATATGATCTTCTTCCCCCTTGTTTGCAAAATTAAATGTTTGTATTCATGACTTTCCCGAACAATAGGCACCTCAGTTAAGTTGACTCCCATATTCGACAAGAAACACCCATTTGAAGATGATTTGATTTCGGGACCACATCCTACATTAGTCATTCAGGAGTATGAGAAATGGGTTCGTGAAGGTCTTCTTGCTAAACATTACCAAAAGTAAGTTTTTTAGTATAAGTGTCTATTCAATATATTAATAATTTAAATAATAGACATATTGTATTTTGAAATTCATTGTAGAAGTGATATGGAAGACCATTGCAAAAAGAGCAAATCAACACTGCATATACCGTTGGATTTTTGCGTTGATCAAGTCACTTCAAAAAATTAGTTTTACCTTCTCTCATCTGACGACAAAGTATGGAATGACAATGTAAGACTCCTTCCACATTCAGTATGTTAGATCTACTTCGATCATATACAACATACTTGTATTATGCATCATGTATGTAACATATAATTTTACAGATCTGTTTTTCAGCACTTGATAGAATACATACAACTGCATGTGTTCACTTATGTTGACAGCATTTGATATTTTCTGAATATCATTTAGTGTACTGACGTTGTGTATTCCATTTTAAATGTAGTATATTGATGTCATCTTTTACTACTTACGAAAGAAGGGAAAGTACAACCCAATACCCAACTTCAAGTGTAAAACTGTTGATTGTATATTCAAGACAAGAATCGCTGAAATATTCGACAGGTATGCTGATACAGATAGTAATGCTAATGTAGCCAAAGAAGAGGATGTGGTATGTGAGTACATAAGAGGCTACAGATTGCTAGCTAATGTACCATGGCATACTGTGGATAATGTCTTGATACCAGTCAACTTGAAGGACAAACTACACTAGGTATTGGCTGTTGTCTCATTTAAAGAGAGATATATCAAAGTGTATGACTCGTACAGATCTACAGGTCATGATGCCTATGTAGCTTCTGAGATTGATAAGCTAGCTAAGCTACTACCTCTGTATCTATCAATCAGTGGCTTTTACAGAGATAGTCAAGGTATAGATTGGTCTACTTACTCAGCATACACTGACAAGTCACATAATGATCCCTTTGAAGTTGTTTTCATAACAGATCTGCCTCAACAGAAAGCTGGGAGCATGTAAGTATTCGGTCATCATTCTTGTATGTTATATACAAATCTAATTGTATGAATTATTTTTAATTGTTTCAATCAATTATTTTTTAGGGATTGTGGGGTGCATGTTGCAGCATACGCAGAGTTTCTGAGCACTCTTGGTGAGATTACACTGTCACGACCCCAATTCATCCTCCATGAACATGTCGTGATGGCACCTAGTTCCTTCAACTAGGTAAACCTAACAGTGCGGAACAAACTACATAACTTGCGAAAATAACTAATTAAGCTTGAACAACTTTAAGAAATCTGTATAAAACTGCCACTTGGCACATACAACTCATAATAAATGCGGAAGTCTAAAATCTCATCCCAAAACCCGGAAATTCACGGGAACCACAGGCTAATAGAAATACTGTAAATGCTCTAATCTCCAGAATGTCTACATCAAAAGTATGATAGAATCTAAACACTACAGATAGAATAAGGAAGGAGACTTCGGCCTGCGGACGCTGCAGATATACCTCGAAGTCTCCGTAGCTCTCCTGACCTCAAGGATAATGCGCCTGAGTGGAGGTACCTAGATCTGCACATGAAAAACATGCGCAGGAAGGGCAAGAGTACACCACAGCGGTACTCAGTAAGTGCCAAGCCTAACCTCGATTGGGTAGTGACGAGGAAGGTCAGGGCCCTACTGAGATAAAATATAATAATAAATTAACAGTATGAAAATCTGACAGTAATAATGAGTACAGCAGTGAGATAAGACAGGTCAAGTAAGGCAATAACATTTACACAAGGAAACAGAGTAAACACGGAGTATGTACAGCTCAATACCAATGATAACAAGAGGATCTCCTAGGATACCGTCCTGTAGTCCTTTTCTCAACTGTCTAGTGGGTCTCACGGGATACCGTCCCGTAGCCTATCATATATGTAAATCCGAAGGATCTCCCGGGATACCGTCCCGTAGTCCAACTATCAATGTGCGGGGGGATCTATCGGGAATCTAACCCGCAGTCCCAAAGTAAAAGTGCAGGGGGATCTACCGGAAATCGAACCCGTAGTCCCAAAGTGAACAACAAGGAGGGGGGGGGGGGGATAGCTACCGGAATCCCACATCCGTAGTCCCAATATAAATACGCAATCACAACCAGAAGATACACAGAAATGAAGTACAGAAGACAAGCAATAGGTAGTACTGGCCTAGCATGCTTCACGTAGAACAGTCAAGGCAACTTAAACAATTACACAAGTTAAATAAACTAAACATGCTTTTCCTAATCTAGCACAGGTTATAATTGCAAGTAAAGTAAAGCAAATATGAAAGAAACTCTATCGCAATATCTTAAGTAAAACCGGATTTTTCAACAATAGGCTCGAGTACGCGCTCGTCACCTCGCGTACAAGGCACTCAAAATACCAAGTAACAATATTCTAAGGGGAAAGGTCCTCCACACAAGGTTAGACAAGCCACTTACCTCGAACTGACTCAAAATCAACTAGAAATCACGCCCTTGCCACGAGTATCCGACTCCAAATGGCCCAAATCTATTCAATTCAATTGCACATTGTAAATAACATCGCAAACAACTGGTTTTGCTATTTAATTCAAAGCTACGACGTGAAATTAGGTGAAATGACCAAAATGCCCTTCAGGCCAATGTCTCAGAATCGAATAATTTTTACATTTTCAAAACCCTCGTACTCTCACGAGTCTAACCATATAAAAATCTCCCAAATCGGAGGTTAAATGCTCACTCAAAACTCAATGTTTTAGCCTATGAAGTTTTACCCAATTTCTTCTAATTTTGATACCAAATTCGAATTTTAATGATGGATTTAACTACAAAATGACGAAATATAACTAGAAGGGATTAAAGAAACGTTACCCAATAGTCTTCTCTTCAAACCCTCTGAAAATCGCCCTTACCCGAGCTAAATTTGGTTTTTTTCTAACTTATGAAATCAAACCCTCGAAATTTTTATATCTGCACAGGCATTTCCGTTTCTGCGGACAAGGGATCGCTTCTGCGGTCCTGCTTCTGCGGAACAAGAGCCACTTTTGTGGTTTTCACTAAGAGGCCAGGGACCGCATCTGCGATAAAGGGGATCACAGGTGCTAAACCGCATCCGCGGGGGAACTTCCGCTTCTGCGGAAACTAAAGAAACGCTAGAGCCGCATCTGCGATGCCTGAGCTGCTTCTGCAGCTCCGCTTATGCGGGAATAGCACCGCTTCTGCGGTTTCTGAGGGAAAGGAGCAAAGCCGCTTCTGCAGCGCCGCATCTGCGGTTCCCAAGCCGCAGATGCAAAAATACCAGAAGCAGCAATGGTTCAGCTGCTGCAACACCTCTCAACTTCTTCCGTTAACCACCCGAAATCATCCCGAGGCCCCCGGGACCTCAACCAAAAGCACCAATAACACATAATACCTCATTCAAACTTGTACCAATCCTTAAACCACCTAAAACAACGCCGGAAACTCGAATTAATCAATGATTTGAGCCTAAGAACTTCAAATTCCATCAAAATAATTTTCGATCAAAAACCTAACCAAAACACGTCCGAATGACCTGAAATTTTGCGCACATCCCAAATGACATGACGGAGCTACTGCAACTTCCGAAATTCCAATCCGATCCTCGGATCAAAAACTCACTATCGGACCGGAAACTTCAAAAATTCAAACTTCGGCATTTCAAGCCCAAAATGAGCTACGGACTTCCAAAATACATTCCGAACACGCTCCCAGCCCCGAAATCACCTAACGGAGCTAATGGTACCATCGGATTTCCATTCACACTATTCCGACTACGGACCACTTTCAACACTTAAGCTCTCATTTAGGGACTAAGTATCCCAAAACTCTCCGAAACTCAACACCGAACGTCCCGGCAAACCAAAATAGCAGAAATGAACTTAGGGGAAGCAGTTAATAGGAGATCGGGGCGTAAATTCTTAAGACGACCGGCCGGGTCGTCAAATCCTCCTACACTTAAACATTCATTCGTCCTCGAACGAGCATAGATAACATACCTGAAGTAGTGAAAAGATGAGGGTAACTGCTGCGTATATCCTGCTCGGTCTCCCAGGTCGCCTCCTCGGCCGGCTGACCTCGCCACTGAGCCTTCACTGAAGCTATGTTCTTTGACCTCAACTTTCTGATCTGCCTGTCCAATATTGCCACCGGCTCCTCAATATAGGATAGATCATTGTCCAACTGGACTGAACTAAAATCCAACACGTGCGACGGATCCCCGTGATACCTCCGGAGCATCGAAACATGAAATATCGGATGAACTCCGGCCAAACTGGGAAGTAAGGCAAGCTCATAGGCAACCTCCCCAACTCGCCTCAAGATCTCAAAAGGGCCAATAAACCTCGGACTCAACTTCCCTTTCTTCCCAAACCTCATGACGCCTTTCATAGGCAAAACCCGAAGCAGAACCCGCTCACCAACCATATATGAAACATCACAAACCTTCCTGTCCGCGTAACTCTTCTGTCTGGACTGGGCTGTATGGAGTCTATCCTGAATCGTCTTAACTTTCTCCAATGCATCCTGAACTAACTCTGTGCCCAATAGCCTGGCCTCATCCGGCTCGAACCAACCCACCGGAGATCTACACCTCCTACCATATAAAGCCTCATACGGTGCCATCTGAATGCTGGACTGATAACTGTTGTTGTAAGCAAACTCCGCCAATGGCAAGAAATGATCCCAAGACCCTCCAAACTCAATCACACACGCACGGAGCATATCCTCAAGAATCTGAATAGTGCGCTCGGACTGTCCGTCCGTCTGGGGGTGAAATGTTGTGCTCAACTCCACCCGAGTACCTAACTCCTGCTGCACGGCTCTCCAGAACCGCGATGTAAACTGGGTAGCTCTGTCCGAAATGATAGAAACTGGAATACCATACAGACGGACGATCTCCCGAATATAAATCTCCGCCAACCGCTCCGATGAATAAGTGGTACACACAGGAATAAAATGAGCGGACTTGGTTAGCCGATCCACAATAACCCAAATGGAATCAAACTTCTTCAAGGTCCGTGGGAGTCCAGATACAAAATCCATGGTGATGCGCTTCCATTTCCACTCCGAAATCTCTATCTGCTGAAGCAACCCACCCGGCCGCTGGTGCTCATACTTCACCTGCTGCAGTTGAGGTATCTAGACACATAGCCAACTATATCTTTCTTCATCCGCCTCCACCAATAGTGCTACCTCAGGTCCTGATACATCTTCGCGGCACCCGGATGGATAGAATACCGCGAGCTATGGGCCTCGGCTAGAATCATCTCTCGAAGACCATCAACATTGGGCACACAAATCCGGCCCTGCATCCTCAATACCCCGTCATCTCCAATGGTCACATCCCTAGCATCTCCACGCTGAACCTTGTCCTTAAGGACAAGTAAATGAGGGTCCTCATACTGCTGCTCCCTGATACGATCAAATAAGGAACACCGGGAAACCACACAAGCTAGAACCCGACTAGGCTCTGAAAGATCCAATCTCACAAACTGGCTGGCTAAGGCCTATAACGTCCATCGCCATAGGCCTCTCTGAAGCTGGTAAATATGCCAAACTCCCCAAACTCTGCGCCCGGCGACTCAAGGCATCCGCCACCACATTGGCCTTGCCCGGGTGATACAGGATAGTGATGTCATAATCATTCAGCAGCTCTAACCACCTCCTCTGACGCATATTAAGATCCTTTTGCTTGAGTAAATGCTGCAAACTCCGATGATCAGTATAGATCTCACAAGGCACACCATACAAATAATGACGCCAGATCTTCAAGGCATGAACAATGGCAGCTAACTCAAGGTCGTGGACAGGGTAATTCTTTTCATGTATCTTCAACTGTCTGGACGCGTAGGCAATCACCCTACCGTCCTGCATCAGCACCGCTCCAAGGCCAACTCTCGAGGCGTCACAATAGACAGTATAAGACCCCGAACCGGTAGGCAACATCAAGATTGAGGCTGTAGTCAAAGCTGTCTTGAGCTTTTGAAAGCTCGCCTCACACTCCCCTGTCCACTGAAATAGGGCACCCTTCTGGGTCAATCTAGTCATAGAGGCAGCAATCGATGAAAATCCCTCTACGAAGCGACGGTAGTAACCCGCCAAGCCAAGGAAACTGCGAATCTCTGTAGCTGAGGATGGCCTGGGCCAACTCTGCACGGCCTCTACCTTCCTCGGATCCACCCGAATACCCTCACTCGAAATCACATGGCCTAAGAATGCCACAGAACTCAGCCAAAACTCACATTTTGAGAACTTTGCATATAACTTCTTCTCCCTCAAGGTCTGAAGCACGGTCCTCAGGTGCTGCTCATGATCTTCCCGACTCCGGGAATACACCAGAATATCATCGATAAAAACAATAACGAACGAGTCAAGATATGGCCTGAATACACTGTGCATCAAATGCATGAAAGCTGCTGGGGCATTGGTCAGCCCAAATGACATCAAGGAACTCGTAATGGCCATACC
This sequence comes from Nicotiana attenuata, assembly GCF_001879085.1. Classification (NCBI taxonomy): domain Eukaryota; kingdom Viridiplantae; phylum Streptophyta; class Magnoliopsida; order Solanales; family Solanaceae; genus Nicotiana; species Nicotiana attenuata. The sequence continues at coordinate 16,100,211 of NC_031995.1, read as the reverse complement.
GAGTCCTAAAGGCAGTCTTCGGGATATCTGGCTCCCGAATCTTCAGCTGATGGTAACCTGAGCGCAAGTCAATCTTAGAAAACACCTGTGCGCCCTGAAGCTGGTCAAACAGATCATCAATACGAGGCAAAGGATAACGGTTCTTCACTGTAACCTTGTTCAGCTGGCGATAATCAATACACATACGCATAGAACCATCCTTCTTCTTCACGAACAAAACAGGAGCACCCTACAGTGAAACACTGGGTCGAATAAAACCCTTACCAAGCAATTCCTGTAACTAATCCTTCAACTCCTTCAGCTCAGGAGGAGCCATACGATACGGAGGAATGGAAATGGGCTGAGTGCCCGGCAACAGATCAATGCCAAAATCAATGTCTCTATCGGGCGGCATGCCCGGAAGATCGGCTGGAAACATATCGGGATAGTCCCGTACCATTGGAACCGAATCAACAGAAGGGGTATCAATACTAACATCTCTCACATAAGCCAAATACGCGGCACACCCCTTCTCAACCATGCGCTGAGCTTTAAGAAAAGAGATGACTCTACTGGGAGTCTGATCTAAAGTACCACTCCACTCAATACGCGGAATACCTGGCATAGCCAATGTCACGGTCCTGGCGTGACAATCAAGAATAGCAAAATGGGGCGACAACCAGTCCATGCCCAAAATAATGTCAAAATCCACCATACCGAGTAACAATAAATCCGCTCTGGTCTCAAAACCACGAATAGTAACCAAACATGACCGATAAACGCGGTCCACAACAAGAGAATCTCCCACAGGAGTAGAAACATAAACGGGGGCACTCAAAGAATCCCGAGGCACACCCAAATGCGGAGCAAAGTAAGAAGACACATAAGAATAAGTAGAGCCCGGATCGAATAGAACCGATGCCTCTCTGTGACAAACCAGTATAATACCTGTAATGACGGAGTCGGAGGCAACAACCTCAGTACAAGCAGGAATAGCATAATATCTGGCTCGGCCCCTCTCTCTCGAGGGCGTCCTCTATCTCCCCGACCTCCGCCCCTAGCCGGCTGGGCAAGTGGGGTAGCAGCTGGAGCTGTGACCATGGCCTGAGAACTCTGAGGAACACGCTGTGGCTGAGCAGTCTGTGAAGATGCACCCCTACCAAGTCTGGGGCAGTCCCTAACCATGTGGCGTGTATCACCACACTCGAAACAAGCTCTGGGAGGACGCGGTGACTGTGACTGACTAGGGCCAGGTCTGCTGGACTGACCTTTGGAAGCACCCCGTGCAGGAGGCGCGCTAGAAATTGGAGGTGCATAGTAAGGCTCCTGAGGTGTAGGTGGAGCTGGAGCACTGCCGGCTGCTGGAAGAGCTGAATGAATAGGGCGACCCGCATAACCTCTGCCATAACGACCTGCTGATGGGGTACGGGCACCAAAGTAGTGACCCGACTCTCGAGACCTCTTGGCCTCCCTCTCCCCTCGCTCCCTGGCGAGCATACCCTCAATCCTCCTAGCAATGCTCACTACCTGCTGATAAGGAATGTCCATCTCCAACTCTCGAGCCATGCTAGATATGATGGGTGGAATAAGACCCTCAATGAACCTGCGAACTCTCTCCCGAACTGTAGCAACCAATGCCGGTGCATGCCTGGCCAATCTGGTATAACGGATAGCATACTCCGAAACGGTCATAGCACCTTGGCGCAAATGCTCAAACTCTGCGCGCCATGCATCCCTAAGACTCTGGGGAACGAACTCTCTTATAAACATATCCGAGAACTGGGTCCAAGTCAGTGAAGCAGCCTCGATTGGACTGTCTATCTCATAAGTGCGCCACCAATCATAGGCGGCTCCCCGAAGCTGAAAAGCAGTGAAAGAAACCCCGCTGGACTCCACTATGCCCATAGTGCGAAGAATACAATGACACTCCTCTAGAAATCCCAAGGCATCGTTTGATGCTAATCCACTGAACACTGGGGGATCATACTTCTTGAACCTCTCAAGTCTCCACTGCTCGTCCTCTGAAGCAGCTGACCCATCCTCGGGCTGAACTGGCGCTGCAGGCGGTGCCGGAATAATCTCGGGAGCCTGCTCAACCTGCACTCGCTGCTCAGGAGTGCGGACGGCGGGAGTCTGTGCTCCTCCCCCGGCCTAGGATGTGGCTGCAGCAAGGGGAAGCAACCCTGCCTGAGCCAAGGTGGTGTACATGCTCATGAACTAAGCCAAAGTCTCCTGGAGCGCTGGAGTAGTAGTGGCAGTAGTAGGTGTGCCAGGTGCCTGGGCTTCGGCTGGATCTGCTGGTAGTACCTCGGCGGCAGCTCGCGCAGGTGCTCTAACCGCACCACGTGCGCACCCTCGACCTCTCCCCCGGCCCCGGCCTCTGACGGCTGCAGTAGGGGGCGCGGGTGCCTGATCATCTCGAGTAGCACGTGTCCTCACCATTTGTGAGAGAATAGAAGTCAGAAGTTTAGAATTGATGTCAAAATATTGCACGACAAGGAATTCAAATGAAATGAAGATTTTTCCTAAACAGTCACATAGCCCCTCGTAGATAAGTACAGACGTCTCCGTACCGATCAGCGAGACTCTAATAAATCGGCATGTGTTCCGTGACTCCTATGAACCTAGAGCTCTGATACCAACTTATCACGACCCCAGTTCACCCTCCATGAACATGTCGTGATGGCACCTAGTTCCTTTAACTAGGTAAACCTAACAGTGCGGAACAAACTACATAACTTGCGAAAATAACTAATTAAGGCTGCACAACTTTAAGAAATCTGTATAAAACTGCCACTTGGCACATACAACTCATAATAAATGCGGAAGTCTAAAATCTCATCCCAAAACCCGGAAACTCACGGGAACCACAGGCTAATAGAAATACTGTAAATGCTCTAATCTCCAGAATGTCTACATCAAAAGTATGATAGAATCTAAACACTACAGATAGAATAAGGAAGGAAACTCTTCGGCCTGCAGACGCTGCAGATATACCTCGAAGTCTCCGTAGCTCTCCTGACCTCAAGGATAGTGCGCCTGAGTGGAGGTACCTGGATCTGCACATGAAAAACATGCGCAGGAAGGGCATGAGTACACCACAGCGGTACTCAGTAAGTGCCAAGCCAAACCTCGGTTGGGTAGTGACGAAGAACGTCAGGGCCCTACTGAGATAAAATATAATAATAAATTAACAGTATGAAAATCTACAGTAATAATGAGTACAGCAGTGAGATAAGACAGGTCAAGTAAGGCAATAACATCTACACAAGTAAATGGAGTATGTACAGCTCAATACCAATGATAACAAGAGGATCTCCCAGGATACCGTCCTGTAGTCCTTTTCTCAACTGTCCAGTGGGTCTCCCGGGATACCGTCCCGTAGCCCATCATATATGTAAATCCGAAGGATCTCCCGGGATACCGTCCCGTAGTCCAACTATCAATGTGCGGGGCGATCTATCGGGAATCTAACCCGCAGTCCCAAAGTAAAAGTGCAAGGGGATCTACTGGGAATCGAACCCGTAGTCCCAAAGTAAACAACAAGGGGGGGGGGGGGAGCTACCGGAATCCCACATCCGTAGTCCCAATATAAATACGCAATCACAACCAGAAGATACACAGAAATGAAGTACAGAAGACAAGCAACAGGTAGTACTGGCCTAGCATGCTTCACGTAGAACAGTCAAGGCAACATAAACAATTAGACAAGTTAAATCAACTAAACGTGTTTTTCCTAATCTAGCACAGGTTATAATTGCAAGTAAAATAAAGCAAATATGAAAGAAACTCTATCACAATATCTTAAGTAAAACCGAATTTTTCAACAATTGGCTCGGGTACGCGATCGTCACCTCGCGTACAAGGCACTCAAAATACCAAGTAACAATATTCTAAGGGGAAAGGTCCCCCACACAAGGTTAGACAAGCCACTTACCTCGAACCGGCTCAAAATCAACTAGAAATAACGCCCTTGCCACGAGTATCCGACTCCAAATGGCCCAAATCTATTCAATTCAATTACACATTGTAAATACCATCGCAAACAACTGGTTTTGCTATTTAATTCAAAGCTACGGGGTGAAATTAGGTGAAATGACCAAAATGCCCTATAGGCCAACGCCTCGGAATCGAATAATTTTCACATTTTCAAAACCCTCGTACTCTCACGAGTCTAACCATATAAAAATCTCCCAAATCGGAGGTCAAATGCTCACTCAAAACTCAATGTTTTAGCCTATGAAGTTTTACCCAATTTCTTCTAATTTTGACACCAAATTCGAATTTTAATGATGGATTTAACTACAAAATGATGAAATATAACTAGAAGGGATTAAAGAAACGTTACCCAATAGTCTTCTCTTCAAAACCCTCTGAAAATCGCTCCTACCCGAGCTAAATATGGTTTTTTTCTAACTTATGAAATCAAACCCTCGAAATTTCTATATCTGCACAGGCATTTCCGCTTCTGCGGACAAGGGACCGCTTCTGCCGTCCCGCTTCTGCTGAACAAGAGCCGCTTTTGCGGTTTTCACTAAGAGTCCAGGGACCGCATCTGCGATAAAGGGGGTCGCAGGTGCGAAACCGCATCTGCGGGGGAACTTCCGCTTCTACGGAAACTAAAGAAATGCTGGAGCCGCATCTGCGATGCCTGAGCCACTTCTGCGGCTCCGCTTATGCGGGAATAGCACCGCTTCTGCGATTTCTAAGGGGAAGGAGCAAAGCCGCTTCTGCGTCCATATAGCCGACTCTGCGGCGCCGCATCTGCGGTTCCCAAGCCGCAGATGCGAAAATACCAGAAGCCGCAATGGTTCAGCTGCTGCAACACCTCTCAACTTCTTCCGTTAACCACCCGAAATCATCCCGAGGCCCCCGGGACCTCAACCAAAAGCACCAATAACACCTAATACCTCATTCAAACTTGTACCAATCCTTAAACCACCTAAAACAACGTCGGAAACTCGAATTAATCAATGATTTGAGCCTAAGAACTTCAAATTCCAGCAAAATACATTTTCGATCAAAAACCTAAACAAAACACGTCTGAATGACCTGAAATTTTACGCACACATCGCAAATCACATGACGGAGCTACTGCAACTTCCGGAATTCCAATCTGACCCTCGGATAAAAAACTCACTATCGGACCGGAAACTTCAAAAATTCAAACTTCGGCATTTCAAGCCTAAATGAGCTATGGACTTCCAAAATACATTCCGAACATGCTCCCAGCCCCGTAATCACCTAACAGAGCTAACGGAACCATCGAATTTCCGTTCCGAGGTCGTCTTCACACTGTTCCGACTACGGACCACTTTCAACACTTAAGCTCTCATTTAGGGACTAAGTGTCCCAAAACTCTCTGAAACTCAACACCGAACGTCCCGGCAAACCAAAATAGCAGAAATGAACTTAGGGAAAACAGTTAATAGGGGATCGGGGCGTAAATTCTTAAGAAGACCGGCCGGGTCGTCACATCATTACACAAACAACATTTAATTCCAATCTACTCCATCAAAGATATGGTGCTCTCCTATGAAAATATGCTATGCAGAAGATAGACGTTGGTGCCATAAGCGAGAATGAAGCACCTTCAAAGATTGCTTGGCAAATACCGGAGTCAGATTCAAAGATGCAGATAGTGTTAGAGTAGCTTTAGGTTAATGTAGTTTGGAATGTAGTATGAAGAAGAATACTGTTTTGAGTAGTTTTTTGGTGAACATGGTATTTAGTTTGAAAAACTTATCACTTTATCAAAAGTGTTAGTGCATGACAATTGCAACTTTTCAATCGCTGTTTCACTGGTTTGTTCTTAAGTTTTCATGCTTATTCTTCAGTTGGTATTCATATGTATCTTACAGGATTCAAGTATGTATTAATATTCAGTAACTTTGCATGACCAGGTTTTAGGTGTTGAACTTGTTAATATCAAAGTCAGAAACTTTATGTATTCTGATGGTAGGTTATATTAAAGAATTCAGATGTTTTTTTCTGAATTCAGGTGTATTCAGTTGTATTCAAATGTATATTTCAGCTGTATTCACATGTATTCAGCATCATTCATTTATATATTTTAGATGTATTAAAAAAGTTATGCGTATTCTCTTGTGTTCAGTTTTAATTAGTTGTATTTAACTATTTTATTCGGCAGTAGTTAATTGTATTCAAGTGTTTTATGTAACTGTATTCAGTTGTAGTTGGTTATATTCAACTATTTTATTCAGCAGAAGTTAGTTGTATTTTGCTGTATTCAAGAGTTTTATTCAGCTGTATTCAGTTGTATTTTGTTGTATTCAAGTGTTTTATTCAGATGTATTAAGTTATATTTTGTTGTATTCAACTGTATTCAGTTCTACTCAACTGTATTATTCATATGTATTTCTCTTTATTCAGCTATAATCTTTATTATGTATCTTTCAATTCAGTTAATATTTGAAAAAGAATATCAATTCAGATGTATTAAATAGGTTATTGTCTAGTTAGAAAATATAAATTCAGACTTATTGAAATTGTTATACTACAGCTGAGTATATAGATATATTCTGGTGAATTCTGAATAGTTATGTATATAACTCAGGCACTATTTATAATAAACTGTCAAAGTATATGTGTACAAGGTTATATTCGATTGTATCCAACTATATGTATTCAGAAAATGAGAATTTATTACTTCACAATGTCATCATAAGTATTGACAAATCGTTGAAGCACCAATACATGTCAGAGTGTTAACTATTTATTACGTGGATCATTTCTACACGTTCGCTTGTTATGTCCTCCCTGACCACATATGCTACATGAATGTTGATTTTTCGGCTGCAGCAATTCACTTAAAGGTTTATCGCGCTTCTTCTTTGGCCTTCCAAGAGGTCTTTTCCATTTGGGTGGTAGTACAACCTCTTCTGCAACATGTGCTGGTATATTCCAGTCATTTCTGTTCGGTAGCGGATACACAGGCACATCGTATGTCATTACAATAGTATTTAGTTTGTAATAGTTAGAGCAATATTCTTCTGGCATTAGAAACTTGCTCTTCAATACAGCCCAAGCATGTGGGCATGGCAATTCATCAACTTGGAACCTCCCACAAATACATTTTCTCTCTAATAGGCAGACTGTGTAATTCCTCCCTCCATCGTTAACCGTATATAAGTATTCAGTTGATGGTGCCACCTACATTTAAAAATAGAAATATAAGTTTTGAGCACATATAACTGAATACCATACGTATAATGCTGAATTACTAACTTACATACAACTGAATTAATTGCATATAGATGAATACATCATATATTTATACCATCATAATATCAACTATAATTAGTGCAGAACGTATAAAAAGTCTGATGTACTTTAGGCAACAGGAGGCTAACAAAAACATTAGAAGGATACGTCATGACAATACATATTAAAATTACATATAATACAGCTTTGTTAATTGTATTCTTATGTATTCGAATAGTTTTTGCAGCATGTTTTTAGTTATATTCAGTTGTATTCATATCAGATCTTTGAAAAAATATGTATTGTATGGGTTTGAATTTTGTTGTATTCATATTCATGGTAGTTCTATTTAAAAAAAATAATTGTATTCAGTTGTATTCATGCCATTAATTCAGAAAAACAATTAAGCTATATACTACAATGGCATTAAAATTTAACTTACAGTCATACGTGTAGACATTGCCTCATTCAACGTCAGCATCTCCTGGTATTTTTTTCCAAGCATCGTGTATGTCTGTGTAGCTTCTTTGCGGTTACTACAATTCCAACGTCCAAACATCTTCCTAACTTCTTCGAGGAAGTCATATGTTGGCAATTCCCTTGCTGAAACTAATGCGGCATTGATTGACTCAGCAATATTTGACGTCATTGTCCATCCCCTCTTAACAGGTGCATACAACCTAGCCCACTTTTCGTAACCAACTAACTCTAAGTATTCTTTCACCCTAATATCTACCTTCTCCACCTTCTCCATCAGACTGTCAAATTCAGCTTGTGTATATGCTTTTGCCATCGAGAAGTATATCTCGCTCAACTTGGCATGGCTCTTTTTGAATTTCTTATATACGTTGTTCCATAGATGCCATATACAAGCAAAATGCGGTACATCTGGATACACTCTCGATACAGATTTAATGATACTCTCATTTCTATCTGAAACGATGCACATCTTTTCTCTGTCACCGTATGCTATCTTGAATTGCTCAAAGAACCACGTCCAAGCAGCATCGTTCTCTGAATCAATAACACCGTATGCTAGTGGCAATATATGACCTGTAAATATAATTGTATATACTTATTTTTAAAACATGTATTTCAATATCTAAATTATTAGCAGATTGTATTATAATTCAGATACTAACCTGCACCATTCAACGTGCTTGCCGAAACGAATGTCCCGGTGTAGTAAGATTTTAGGTGACTTCCATCCACAACAACAATGGGTCTACAATGATCAAACCCCTTTATAAAGGCATACAAGGATATATACACGTACATGAATTCATTTTTTGGCGAT
>NC_031995.1:16088345-16089348 GCF_001879085.1 Nicotiana attenuata | reverse complement strand
AAAGGTATCTATAACACGTAATATAGCAAAAGGTATCTATAAATGGCTAATTAGACCTAAAAGATGGTGCTTTATGAAAAATTCTCTTTTCAGAAATTAGCTTGACCCACAACTCGAACATCTAAGGGAGGCCCAAACTGACTAACGAGCCTAGCGATCCACAACTCGGGGGAAGTGCACAGTTAGCCAGTAATAAAATATGTATTTACTTTTAAGACACTGTTTAAAATGTCTTTAGTCTTTAGCCACTGCTTTAATAAACTTTTACCCGTCCGGACGAAAATACCCTTCTGCTCATAAAGTTTAGGACCAAGTGTCCTTAAGTTATGACACTCACACTCCAATCGCTTCTCCTGAATTGACAAAATCTAGAGCCATTGTATCATCTGTATCGGAATCGTACCTTTGAACTGCTTCGTCTATTTGCGCAATGTTGCCTTGATTTAAACTACCTCCGGATATAAGATCTTTTTCGATAGTTGTTATGCACAACGGATACATCCCAAATTCTCTGTTCTCTTTATTCAGTTCTACATACACTCTGTAACCCATATCATTGTGTATTTCCATTGGCGTGCAATTTTCTTCTACTTTGTATTGTATTTTAATGGTCTTTGAGCTCAAATCTATGCCTAGTTGATTAGAAATTGAAGCAACCAGATCTTTAAAGGAGGCACACTCCTTTATTAGTATTCCCTCAATTGAAAAATCGATGTAATTGCCCTCATCGTTCCACTTGCCAGAATGACGCAACAAAACCGTTAAACTTGCCATATGTATAGAGGAGTTATACCTTATTTTGTATATAATTTGCATCAATCGAAAAAAAGGAGAAGAGAATGCCAGAATATCGATCAGATGTTGCTCTGCTTTTTCGCTTTTTTCACATTTCTGAGTTGCTTTCTTTGAGCAGAATACAGATTAATGAGGGATCGTTTTAGTTCGTTGAGTTAAATTAGGAGAATATCATGTGATTTGATTTCCTTCCGTTTTTAACCAGTTT
>NC_031995.1:16029640-16087738 GCF_001879085.1 Nicotiana attenuata | reverse complement strand
CGCTGTATTTGCGTATGTTATTGTTGTATTATGAATACAACAACTTTAAATACATGAAATACATTGTAATAAAAACATAAAAGGTATCTATACACACGTAATATAGCAAAAGGTATCTATAAATGGCTAATTAGACCTAAAAGATGGTGCTTTATGAAAAATTCTCTTTTCAGAAAATTAGCTTGACCCACAACTCGAACATCTAAGGGAGGCCCAAACTGACTAACGAGGCCTAGCGATCCACAACTCGGGGGAAGTGCACAGGTTACAGTAATAACATAGTGTACTTTACTTTTAAGGCTGGTGACACTCCCAAATCGGTGGGAGCACGAGGACGCGGGCAACTCTAATGGTTGCGTACTGTCCCGGACTGTAGCGCTAAGGAGTGTGAAGCTCTCGTCCATAGTAGAGTTCCCGACAACCTTGCAGATCTAAGGAGCAGCGCCGGCTAGCACTGCATCCGGCGCCAGGCGTAATACTACGCCGCACGGTGGGTATATTCGCAGAGGCATTCCCGACGTGAAGCACAGAGACGGAACTTGCATTGTCTACCACCACAACAGAACTGGAAACGTGCCCAGGCGAGAAGCCTTAACGACTGAAGCGAGTTATTAAGCGCGTAAGGACACGTTCAACTCCCATCGGTGAAGCGACACTGACCATGGCAAGCCGCCGCTCACATACCTGAGGCGCCAGAGAGGTCGCATTTAGCATGAAGCAGAGCAGGGCTAGGACCCGGCAAAACTAGCGACCTTGCGCAGTCTGTTCGACTCATGACCCGCAGGCAGGCTACCCTAAGGAGTTGAGAGGCACCTGTGAGACCGGGATCGACGCGAAGCTGTGTCGGCGTGAGCAATGCGACCAGTCGGTGCTTTGAATCGGTGAGGATTAGACGGGTTGTAGGAGGCTCAGGCGATATAATTTATAAATACGTCCCTCGAGGGGCTCCCCGGGCCTAGGGCTCGCAGGAGGCTAGCCGTACAGTCTGGCGTTTATTGCATCTGGCATCTCAACGAAGTATGTGTACAAGCCGAACAAACACTCGTGCTTAAAAATACGTCTTTTAGTTTTAGCTTTAGCCACTGCTTTAAAACTTTTACCCGTCCGACGAAATACCCTTCTGCTCATAAAGTTTAGGACCAAGTGTCCTTAAGTTATGACACTCACACTCCAATCGCTTCTCCTGAATTGACAAAATCTAGAGCCATTGTATCATCTGTATCTGAATCGTACCTTTGAACTGCTTCGTCTATTTGCGCAATGTTGCCTTGATTTAAACTACCTCCGGATATAAGATCTTTTTCGATAGTTGTTATGCACAACGGATACATCCCAAATTCTCTGTTCTCTTTATTCAGTTCTACATACACTCTGTAACCCATATCATTGTGTATTTCCATTGGCGTGCAATTTTCTTCTACTTTGTATTGTATTTTAATGGTCTTTGAGCTCAAATCTATGCCCAGTTGATTAGAAATTGAAGCAACCAGATCTTTAAAGGAGGCACACTCCTTTATCAGTATTCCCTCAATTGAAAAATCAATATAATTGCCCTCATCGTTCCACTTGCCAGAATGACGCAACAAAACCGTTAAACTTGCCATATGTATAGAGGAGTTATACCTTATTTGTATATAATTTGTATCAATCGAAAAAAAGGAGAAGAGAATGCCAGAATATCGATCAGATGTTGCTCTGCTTTTTCGCTTTTTTCACATTTCTGAGTTGCTTTCTTTGAGCAGAATACAGATTAATGAGGGATCGTTTTAGTTCGTTGAGTTAAATTAGGAGAATATCATGTGATTTGATTTTCTTCCGTTTTTAACCAGTTTAACCTTCCAGATTTTGCGCAGATACGTTACTGTATTTAACGTTAATGCCGCTTGAATACAGCTAAATACATGTCAAACTTAGCTGGAATTCCCGTTTTTACGCCTATTTTTTTTTGTTGTATTAATGAATACAACAACTTAAATACATGAAATACATTGTATAAAAACATAAAAGGTATCTATAACACGTAATATAGCAAAAGGTATCTATAAATGGCTAATTAGACCTAAAAGATGGTGCTTTATGAAAAATTCTCTTTTCAGAAATTAGCTTGACCCACAACTCGACCATCTAGGGAGGCCCAAACTGACTAACGAGCCTAGCGATCCACAACTCGGGGGAAGTGCACAGTTAGCCAGTAATAAAACATGTATTTACTTTTAAGCCACTGTTTAAAATGTCTTTAGTCTTTAGCCACTGCTTTAATAAACTTTTACCCGTCCGGACGAAAATACCCTTCTGCTCATAAAGTTTAGGACCAAGTGTCCTTAAGTTATGAGCTTGTTACTGTAAGTTCAGGACTAGCTGTCCTTAATTTATGAGCTTGTAAGTCTAAGTTCAAGACTATCTGTCCTTAACTTTTGAACTTGTAACTCTAAGTTCAGGACTACATGTGCTTAACTTTTGAGCTTAGAACTCTAAGTTTAGGACTACCTGTCCTTAATTTTGTGCTTGTAACTCTAAGTTAAGGACTACCTGTCCTTAATTTCTGTGCTTGTAACTCTAAGTTAAGGACCAGGTGTCCTTGATAATGCTTCTATTAAAAAGATTAAAACATTTATTATTTTTGTTTTGGTATTATAGTTGCCAATCTTTTACTATCGAACAATTTTAAATGTTATTTATTTGTATATAAAAATTTGGAGTGGTCGCCATTTTCGTTAGTCGTTACACTTTGTGGAATACCACTGTCTTTTCATATTAATTTTAATAGATTAGTGACTATTTTTGCTCAACATTAAAAATACCGGATAAAAAGTAAATAACACTTTAAAAAGTGGTTAATTACCCACAACTCGACAGTCGACTCCTACCCGATCCAATACATTGTCAACCCCCGCCATAATATAAGTGTCTTCATAAACCACCCCGGAGGCGGATGCAGCGTATCAATGTCGAGCTTGAAAGCAAAGTACTAGTATAAGTACAGTTCGTCTCAAGGCGGTGGTAATCTTCCCCCCTGAAATTACTCGCTTTTTTGTGTGTGTGTATATATATAAGCTCATTTTCCTGTTTTGTATCGCATAGGATTGTTTAGTCTTTCATCCTCAAACTCTATTCTCCAACTTCTCCTTCTTCTAGAACCTTCCTCCTCCTTTCAATCTGGTTCCGTCACGTTCAGCAGCTCGCTCTTCTCTTCAGCCATGCCGAACAATCAGGTATTCGTATGCTGTATTTACATCGTTAATTATTTCTACATTTATTTTCTTGGTATGTTCTTGAGGTGAAGGTCTATCGCAAACAGCCTCTCTACTCCGAGGGGTAGAGGTAAGGTCTGCGTACACACTACCCTCTCCAGACCTCACTTGTGAAGTCTTAGTGGGTTGTTGTTGTTTGTTGTTGTTGGTATGCTTTTCAATTTCTAATTATGAGATTGCGTTTTAAGAGGTGATTTGTCGATAAACTTGGATGTTGTCATTATGATCAATGTTTGGTTAAATTTAAAAAAAGGAGAGGGACGGATATCGAGGATTGGTATAGCTGACCCAACTAGTTCGGGATTGAGGGGTAATTGTCGTTGTTTCCGGCAGAGCCAGGAATTTTAAAGGGGATTCAAAAAATCTAAATTTGTGACCTCAAGCAATTTTGTTTTTATAACCGTGGTATTTGGGCCAGCTTGTCCACCAAGGCCTGGACAGATAGAAAGAAATCACCTAGTGTTTTTGCCTCCGTTGGGATTCGAACGCGAGACGGTGAGACCTCATGGTTCTCACTCACTTCATTGACCACTAGGCTACAGACTTCAAGCAATTTTTGAACTACCTTTGCCATTATAAGGGATTCAAAAGCTAATATATATATACGAAAAATTGTTTTTTGCCCTATTTGTGCAGTATGATTTTCAACGAACCTTCCTTGGTTGTGGCTCCGGCACTGGTTGTTTGCTTATCTGTAAATATTTGCCATCAATGGATGGAAATCCAATAAATCTTTTAAAAGATGGAAGTCATATTACTACTGGATTGAAACTAGGAAAAGCTAAACACACTTGCACAGTGTTTTCTGTTTTTATTTTCTAATCTTTTATATTCTTTTTTGGAAATTTGTCTACTTTTTGTGCTTCTATAGTCACCACAATTTAGAAAACCCTTCATTTATTTGTACTTCTCTTCATGGCATCATCATCATCATCACCTTATATATGTGAGCTTCTTGTGCACTGTTGTGTTCGTTGTTTGGTTAATTAGGAGGGTGTAAGATATTTGTGGAGTATCAATTCCGTCAATTGTGTTCTACCTTTTTTGGTCACAGTATGTGTCTGTAAGAGCATCTAAAATTTGGATGTAGTATAATCACTATAATTTTGGACATGCAGAGAAGGGGTGGTCATAATAAAGAGTCGTCTTCAAATGGCAAACCTGTGACTGCTGTAGCTACTGAAGCCATTACCAACCGTCTAAATTCCTTGGGTATTACTGAAGGTGGTGCGCAGTCTAGTGTTCCGGTGTCTGAACCCCCAACGATTGAAGCTGAAAAAACACCAAATGAACAAAAGAATGCTAATTCAAGTGAATTATTTAAGGGTAATTTATTGGAAAGTTTTACTGTAGACAACTCAACATTCTCGAGAGCCCAAGTAAGGGCTACCTTCTACCAAAATTTGAGAATGAGAAGTCTGATCAGAAGGTAGTGATCTCTCAAACTTCTCTTTCTTCTGTGGTTCTTAATAGTGGCGATTCATGACTGTATGCTTTTTCAGAGGACAAGGATGATAGAGATGGTGTCCAAAGGCTTGGCTACAATGGAGGTTGGACTCAAGCTTGCTTGGCTTTTGATGTTATGCTAATTTAATTTATGTTTATTCTTTTTTATTTGGAAGGTACATTTTCTTTGAACAAGGCAGATTTTAAGTTTAGTTTACCTTACAATTCTCGGTCCTCCATCAGATTAACCCTCAAGCAAGTTGGATGTTTATAAAGATGCAGACACTATTTTCACTACCTTGGTCATTTGCTGTAGCTGGGATATCTTGTGAGAATGCACAGGAGAAAAATCTGATATTATTCACATACATTAACTATGATACAATGAGCCCTATCTATATATATATATATATATAAAGTCCTACTCCTAATACATATGGGATTAGGGTTATTTACTACTATTTACATAACTATTCTAACACTCCCCCTCAAGCTGGTGCATATAAATCATAAGTACCGAGCTTGTTACATATGTAGTTAATACGAGGACCATTGAGGGACTTGGTGAAAATATCTGCAAGCTGATCATTCGACTTCACAAGCTTTGTAGCAATATCTCCCGAGAGTATCTTTTCTCTGACAAAGTGATAGTCAATCTCAATGTGTTTAGTTCTCTCATGGAACATTGGATTTGACGCAATATGAAGAGCAACCTGATTATCACACACAAGTCCCATCTGACTAATCTCACCAAATTTCAATACCTTGAGCAACTGTTTGATCCAAATTAGCTCACATGTCGCCATAGCCATTGCTCGATATTCTGCTTCTGCACTAGATCGAGCAACCACATTTTGTTTCTTGCTCTTCCAAGACACTAAATTTCCTCCTACTAAGACACAATATCCAGACGTAGAACGTCTATCAGAAGGTGATCCTGCCCAATCAGCATCTGAGTATCCAACGATCTGCTCATGGCCTCGATCCTCAAACAATATACCTTTGATTGGAGCTGATTTATATACCGAAGAATGCGTACAACTGCATTCCAATGACTATCACACGGAGAATCTATGAACTGACTCACAACACTCACAGGAAAGGAAATGTCAGCTCTTGTCACTGTAAGCTAATTTAATTTACCAACCAATCGCCTATATCTTGCAGGATCGCTAAGAGGCTCCCCTGTCCTGGCAGAAGTTTAGAATTCGGATCCATCGGAGTGTCAACAGGTCTACAACCCGTCATTCCTGTCTCCTCAAGAATATCTAAGGCATACTTTCGTTGTGAGATCACAATACCTGAGCTAGACTGAGCGACCTCAAAACCCAGAAAATACTTTAGTTTGCCCAGATCCTTAGTCTGAAAGTGTTGAAAGAGATGTTGCTTATATTTAGAAATACCATCCTGGTCATTGCCGGTAATAACAATGTCGTCAACATAGACCACCAGATAAATACAGAGACTCGAAACAGAATGCCGATAAAATACAGAGTGATCAGCTTCACTCCGAGTCATGTCAAACTCCTGGATAACTGTGCTGAACTTACCAAACCAGGCTCGAGGAGACTGCTTTAGACCATAAAGTGACCGGCGCAAGCGACATACAAGGCCACGAGACTTCTCCTGAGCAACAAACCCAGGTGGTTGCTCCATATAAACTTCATCCTCAAGGTCAACGTGTAAGAAAACATTCTTAATGTCCAGCTGGTAGAGAGGCCACTGGCGAACAACAGCCATGGATAGAAAAAGGCGGAATGGTGCTATCTTAGCCACGGGAGAGAAAGTGTCGCTATAATCAAGCCCAAAAATCTGAGTGTATCCTTTTGCAACAAGACAAGACGATCAACCTGGCCATCCGGGCCGACTTTGATTGCATAAAACCGAACGACAACCAACAATAGACTTACTTGAAGGAAGAGGAACAAGCTCCCAAGTGCCACTCGCATGTAAAGTAGACATCTCCCTGTCGCCATCCTGGATGAGATAGTGCCTCACCTGTAGACTTTGGGATAAAAATAGTGGACAAAGATGATATAAAAGCATAATGAGGTGATGACAAACGACATAGTGGGGATTAGGATTAAGAGTGGATCGTACACCTTTGCGGAGTGCAATTGGTTGAATAAAAGGAGACAAGTCCGCAGTAGGTGCAGAATCTGATGCAGGACGTGAGTCACCTGGCCTGATGCTGGACGTGGACGACGATGATAAGTCAAGAGTGGTGGAGTTGCAGAAGGTTGAACTGGACTAGGTGGTGGAACCGGAGCTATAGGTGGTGGAGCTGCAACTGGAGTAGTAGGTGGTGGAGCTGGAGTTGTAGAGGAAGATGAATGGGAGGTAGTGACTGAATCTCCAAAAGATGAAACTGGTAGCACCTCAGAAATATCTAAGTGATTACCTGGATCTGTGAAGTATGATTGGGTTTTAAAGAAGGTAACATCAGCAGACATAAGATACCGCTGGAGGTCAGGAGAATAGCATCGATACCCCTTTTGCTTTCTCGAGTAACCCAGAAATACACACTTAAGAGCATGAGAAGCTAACTTATCTTTTTCTGGAGTAAGGTTATGAACAAAACACGTGCTTCCAAAGACACGGGGTGGAAGAGAGAACAAAGGTAAGTGGGGAAACATGACTGAGAATGGAACTTGATTCTGGATAACTGAAGATGTCATACGATTAATAAGATAGCAAGATGTAAATACTGCATCCCCCCAAAAATGCAATGGAGCATAAGATTGTATGAGTAGGGTACGAGCAGTTTCAATAAGATGTCTATTCTTTCTTTCAGCTACCCCATTTTGTTGAGATGTATACGGACAAGATGTTTGATGAATGATCCCATGAGAGTTCATAAACTACTGAAATGGAGAATACAAATACTCTAGGGCATTATCACTACGAAATGTGCGGATAGAAACCCCAAATTGATTTTGAATTTCAGCGTGGAAGGTCTGGAAAATAGAAAATAACTTAGACCGATTTTTCATCAAAAATATCCAAGTGCACCTGGAATAATCATCAATGAAACTAACAAAATAGCAGAATCCCAAGGTAGAACTGACCCGACTAGGACCCCAAACATCTGAATGGACTAAAGTAAAAGGTGACTCTGCTCTATTATCAAGACGCCGAGGGAAAAGGGAGCGGGTATGCTTACCGAGCTGACATGACCCACACTCTAGAGTGGACAAGTGAGATAAACCAGGTACCAATTTCTAAAGTTTTGACAAACTGGGATGTCCCAACCATTTATGTAATAAATCTGGTGAATCGGTAACAAGACAAGTTATTGGAGGAAGACAAGATGCGAGTCCATGTGATTTTGCAAGGATAAGGTAATAAAGTCCATCTGATTCACGTCCGATACCAATGATCCACCCGGTACTGCGTTCCTATATAAAAATAAGTTCATCAAGAAATAAAACAGCGCATTTAAGTGATTTGGCTAAGCGACTAACGACTATGAGATTAAAAGGACTATTGGGAACGTAAAGGACTGAATCTAAAGGTAAGGAAGGAAGTTGGCTTGCTTGACCTATTGAAGTTGCCATGGTTTGAGACCCATTGGCCATTGTGACTGCTGGAAGAGATTGAGAATATGAAATACTAGTGAAAAGAGATTTGTTATCATAAATATGATCAGATGCACGTGAATCAATGACCCAAGACTCAGAGGTTGAAGATTGGGAGACACAAGTCACACTACTATCTGTTTGAACAACGGAAGCTATCCCTGAAGATGTCCGTTTACATGCTTTGTACTGAAGGAACTCAATATAATCTGGTAAAGAAACCATCTGGATTGGATTCAATGCATTGGATCCAACGGATTGTGAGTTAAAGGCTTCTGATACGAATGCCATTATAATATTGTGTCGGAAAAAGCCGAAATTTTCTGGGAATCACTGTTCACGCCGGAAATATCACTGTAGCTTGCCGGAAAATCCCAAAGTTGTCGGAATCTGTCGGAAATAGTACCAATGGACTCGGAATTTATGTGCGACTAGGTTGTCCTCAAGAAGCTTGGCCAAAAAAATAGCCGGAGAAACACGCACGCGCCGGCGCGTGGGACAGACGCGCCGGCGGAATCGCAGTCTGGGTGGCGCGTGGAGGCGCGTGGGGTGTCTGTTGCCTGAGAATCTTTTTGGGGTTTGGTCGCCGGAGGTTTCTGAATCTAATGGTGGTGATGGTTTGTGCACAACACTCACCAAACATAAGATGACGCAAATCAGTCACTTAGGTCTCCGGAAAATTGCACGGTGGCTGAGTTATTTCTTCCCGGATGTCGCTGGAATGACGCACAACGATTTTTTCTCACTAATGCTCTGATACCATGTGAGAATGCACGGGAGAAAAATCTGATATTATTCACATACATTAAGTATGATACAATGAGCCCTATATATATATATATATATATACACACACGTCCTACTCCTAATACATATGGGATTAGGGTTATTTACTACTATTTACATAACTATTCTAACAGTCATACTCTCTTTTTGTATTCCTTTCTTCAGTTGTTAGAACTTGTTTCTTATAGGTGTTTTCTGTGCTGCTTATGTCTTTCTTTCAGGTCTCACTTAAGCATTCTGGATCTCTTTTTATGTATGCTGGGCATGCGGGTGGAGCATATGCCAAGAATAGCTTCGGGAATATGTATGCTTACTTATGTTTACCGCATATTTTTTGTTTTAAATATCTTCACCTTCTTTAGGAGTATGTAGGGTTTGTGCAGAACCTTGAACCTCATCAACGTGGGGGAGCATCCTTTGCATTTCCTGATATCATTATTATTCATTTCTTTATTAATTCTTTTTTGTGTCATTTGATTCTTTCCTTCTTTTAGCTGACAGCCAAGTGGTGCTGCATTGGCAAGTAGCTGACATGCCATCATATTTTGTATACCAAGATTATTGGTGTAACTACTGTTTTGATTGTGTGCTCAGTGGGTACTTGCCTCAATCAACTTTGTGAGTCATGCCTGTGTTATTATTAAAAAGCAATGGAGCCTGGGAGGGACTTTATTTGATAATTTCTTCTCTTTTAAAGTGTGATAAACTTGATAAGCTCATCAGCTACTTTTCTGGACAGTCTTATGTTGTGTACCGATGCTTCTCATTTTGTATAGAGAATTATATAGGCCTGCAAGCACCAGTTATAGCAAAATCATCCATTCTATACCTCCTTGGCCTTCTATATAGTTGGATCATCCATTACCTGGTATTTATGATGATGGTTAAACTCTTTGAATCTGAGCTTAGTTGCTGTATTATTTGCATTTGTAGCTACACTGCTGTTGGTGTCTTTGTTCTTGGACGGATGTTTCGGGAGGCATGGGGTAGTCAAGCAAGCAAGAAGCAAGCAGAGTTCAATGAGTTTCTTGAGGTATTGAGCTAAAGCTTGTTCCATATGTGGGAGCATTCATAGTACACCGTTTATAGATATTGCTGATCCTTTCAGTTCAACGTTTCTGATCACGAGTGAGCCTCAAGAAACAACTAAAAGAGCTTGTTGTTTACTTTGTGTAGTTTGTCTGGAGGAGATAAATTTGCTCAATCTTAGGTCTTAGCCTTTTGGTTTATCCTCAAAAACTTTGCTTGGTTTTACCCCTTTCACTTGAAAAATCCTCTTTATTTGACTATCACTGAAGTGATTTATGCTGTTTCCTTTTGTTTTTAATTGTAGTAGATTTTTCCTTTAAATTTCTTGTCTTTTCTGATCTCCTCTCACGTTCAATCTTTTTTCTTTCTGGCCTTTATTTTTCTGATGTGCAGAATTAATTGGTTGCACTGATTGATTCCTAATTAAATGTGTGTGTATATGTATATCTCTGATTATTTATTGCCTAGATCAGGTGGACTGTCCAACCCCGTTATTCATTACTTAAGCAAAATGTTATAAAGTCATCAAGTTAGATTAAAAAGGATCTGCTGCCAAAGATTAAAACGGAAATCTGTATGGTTTTTTGCATCATGGGCACCCATTCTGCACCTCCACCATTATTTAAACCTGCAATCGTCTGTGAGTAGATGAATCTTTATGACCCAAGATAGCTGAAACTCTTAGTAAAATGAATCCTGATAATCATTTATTGCTCCTTAAAAAGAGTGGGATCTGCAAGGTTAACACAAAAAGAGGAAATGGGTTGAGAGAGTTTGTTCGATCGAGAGGAAGAAAGTGACAACCAAGGTTGTGGGTAAAGGGACAAGATAATTTTTTAGTTGACGGAGGACACAACCTCCATGGTTCAAAATGGCATAGGATTTGGGCAAATGATAGGAAGTTGTTAGATTGAAGTGATTCTCTTATGGTAAAAGCTTGGGTGGAAAGCTTTGAGCATGACTAGAGTATGCAATGATAATCGAGGTGGATTTATTATTGAGAATTTTTCTTTTGTATGAGAAAAAAGAACCAAAGAAAATGAAGCCTTGGAATTAGTTTGATAACATGTAAATCCCAAAAGCTACTCAGATGCCAACCATCTCTCCTTTCTTTGAGCACTAGAAGTCTGGGATTTAGCAGGGCTTGTGATGTGTGGGTTACGCGCACGTCAGAGGTTCTGGATTCTGATGCAAACAAAAACCTAGTAATTAAGAGGAGAAGTAGAGGGGCGGACTCATTACCCATCAAGTTTCGAATTGTGCGCCATTGGTTCGTGGGGATTTCTAGGTTATTTAAAAAAGAATCTGGGGATTAGCACAATACTAAATGAATTGTTATAGGAAGGTAATGCAGTTAAAAAAAATACATTTAACTGTGAGGTACCGTGAGGAGGGATAAGGATGGAGGAGGACTCGGAGTTAGAAATCTCAAACTCCATAATAAAAGTTAGCTTTGCAATTAGCCATGGAGGCTAAATGATGGCAAGGAGGCTGTATGAAAGGATGTAATTGATACTAAATATGGTAGAAATGGATGTAGGGCTCCTAAGATTGTAAAATGTCTCAATGGTTTTTGTCATTTGGAAACAGATTGCAAGTTTATGGGGAGAATTTAAATTTCTTATTAAACTGGAAGTGGGGATTGGAAGAAAGATTAAGTTATGGACTGACTTTTGGCTTGAAGAGGGGGAGCTCTGTGAATAGTATTCAGACCGTTATAGACTAGTTCTGGTGCCTGATGTTACTATTGCTGACTGCTTTAAGGAAGATTGCTTCCATTTTAGAAGGAGTTTATGTGATCGGGAAATGGTAGAGTTGCAGAATTTTTTTCAGAAAATGCAGTATGCTGTGTTGGAAAGTAAAAGGGAAGATACTTTACTTTGGACAGCTTGCACTATGACAGTTACCTAGGGTAGATCTTGCACTAGAGTTCTGTGGGAATAGTTTTGTTCCCTATTTTAAATTGTGACAGTGGCAATCATTTTTATTGGTGAAATCATCTCTTTAGTGTGATTAATAGATCACACACTTTCATTGTTAACGGGATATTGCCTTTTATTTTTCACTCTACATTTTGTTAATCTAGCTGCAAAACCGTGTGAAGCAGCTCTTGTTCTGACTCTTCTCTTTTTTTGGTAATTCGAATTAATTAACCTTGAATGGTGCAGCGCAATCGCATGTGCATATCAATGGAATTAGTCACAGCAGTATTGGGGGACCATGGACAACGCCCACAAGATGATTACGGTAAGGTTTCAAAGGAACCCTGACATCTCCATGAAATTATATCCTTGGAAGAGGTCATATGTCTTGGTTTCAAATTGTTTTCAGTCTTCTAAATGAGTACTTTGACTATTTTTTGGGTGAAATTGGCTCTTGACCATCTGTTGGTCTTAAGAGATGAAACTCTATTAGTTGTGTGGAACTCACACTTAAGGATCTGCAGGTGCTTGCTAAGCAGGAGAATCATTCATATTTTTTTGGAGGTTACATGAGAATGTGGATTTATGTACAGTCTGAGACCAAATTATCTGATAATCCAAAATTTATCTGTTTGTTGAACTAGGTGGTTTATGGTTATGTGCTTGTAATTGACTGCAAACCTTTGCTGATTCTTTTTTCAATCTTTCTTTGAACAGTGGTCATGACTGCAGTCACGGAGTTGGGAAATGGAAAACCAAAGTTCTATTCAACTCCCGATGTAATTGCTTTTTGCAGGGAATGGAGACTGCCAACAAACCATGTATGGCTGTTCTCAACAAGGTATGCGTTAAATATTTTCTGGTTTCATTCTTATTGTGGAAAACATTTACAAGCCAGAAAATTTTTTATTGATATATTTCTCAACTATACAAGGAGCCCTATTTATTTCTATACTCTACACAGTACATAACATGCATATTCCAATGTAGGACACTCAACCTACTATATACATAAATTATCTAACACTCCCCCTCAAGCCGGTGCATATAAATCATGTGTACCAAACTTGTTACAAATGTCTAATAAGAGGACCAGTAAGAAACTTGATGAAAATAACTGCAAGCTGATTGTTTGACTTCACTAACTTTGTCGCAATGTCTCCTGAGAATATATTTTCTATATTTTCTCCGACGAACAGTCAATCTCAATGTGTTCAGTCCTCTTATGGAACACCGGATTTGATGCAATATGAAGAGGAAATTGATTATCACACACAAGTTTCATCTGGCTAATTTCACCAAATTTTAATTCGTTGAGCAATTGGTTGATCCAAACCAGCTCACATGTTGTTATAGAGCTAGACCGAGCAACAATATTCTATTTCTTGCTTTTCCAGGACACCAGATTACCTCTTATTAAAATACAAAATCCAATGCCTATCCTGTCCGATCAGCATATGTGTATCCAACTATCTGCTCGTGGCCACAATCTCCGAACAACAGTCTTTTGCCTTGGGCTGATTCTGTATACCAAGAATTCGGACCCAATGACTATCACAAGAAGAGTCCATAACCTGATTTACAACACTCACATAGAAGGGAATGTCATGTCTAGTCTTGATTTACAACTTACCAACCAGTTGCCTATATCTTGCAGGATTGCTAAGTAGCTTCCCTTGTCCTGGCAGAAGTTTAGAGTTCATGTCTATAGGTGTGTCAATGGGTCTGCAACCCGTCATTATTATCTTCTCAAGAATGTCTAAGGCATACTTCCGCTTTGAAATAACAATACATGAGCGGGACTGAGCGACCTCAATACCTAGAAAATACTTCAATCTATCCGGATCCTTAGTCTGGAAGTGCTGAAAGAGATTTTACTTCACACTAGTGATCCCATCCTCATTGTTGCCGGTAATAATAATATCGTCAACATAAACTACCAAATAAATACACAAATTTAGAGCAGAATGCGGGTACAATACAGAGTGATTAGCTTCAATACGAGTCATGCCAAACTCCTGAATAACTATACTGAACTTACCAAACCAAGCCCTAGGAGACTATTTCAGAACATGGAGTGACCTGCATAACCGACATATAAGGTCACTAGACTCCCCAGGAGCAACAAAATCAGGTGGTTGCTCCGTATAAGCTTCATCCTCAAGGTCACCATGGAGAAAACATTCTTAATGTCCAACTGATAGAGCGCCACTAGCGAATAACAACCATGAATAGAAAAAGGCGGACAAATGCTATTTTAGCCACTACTGTAATCAAGCCCAAATATTTGAGTATAACCTTTGGCAACGAGGCGCACTTAAGGAGATCAATTTGACTATCTGGACCAACTTTGACTACATACACCCATCGACAACCAATAGCAGATATACCTGGAGATAGAGAAACAAGCTCCCAAGTACCACTAGCATGTAAAGCAAACATCTCTTCGATCATAGCCTATCGCCATCCAGGATGAAATAACGCTTCACTTGTGGGCTTGGGGATCGAAATAGAGGAAAACGATGACATAAAGGCATAATGGAGTGGTGATAAATGATCATAACTCAAACTAATATAATGGGGATCGGAATTAAGAGTGGAACGAATACCTTTTTGAAGTGCGATTGGTAAATTAGAAGGAGACAAGTTCGCAGTAGGTGAAGGATCCGATGTAGGACGTGAGTCATCTGGACCTGATATTGGACGTTGACGGTAATGATAAGTCATGAGTGGTGGAAATGTAAAAGGTTGAACTAGACCTGTAGGTGATGGCACTGAAGCTATAGATAAAGGGACTGGAGCTGCAGGCGGTGGAGCTCGTGGAGCTGGAGCTGTAGGTGGTGGAGCTGTGGAGGTAGATGAAGAAGAGACAATAACTAAATCTCCAAAAGGTGAAACTGGTAACACCTCAGGAATGTCTAAGTGATCACCTGGACTTGTGAAGATAGGCCATGCTTTGATACTATGTTAAATGGACCTTGGGCTTAACTCAACCCCGAAAATTAGCTCATGAAGTGAGGATTGTCCAATACCATATAAGGAGACTAATTGCTTCCCAACCAACTGATGTAGGACTCTAACACGCCTCTCACGTCCAAGACTAGACATCTGGAGCATGGATAATATAAGATGGGGGCCCAACATCAGTGAAACAAGAATTGATGGGCATGACTCTGATACCATGTGAGAAATAGCACGAAAAAAATATTATTGATATATTTCTCAATGATACAAGGAGTCCTATTTATATTTATACTCTATACCGTACATAACATGCATATTCTAATGTAGGACACTCAACCTACTATATATATAAAAACTATCTAGCAGAGCTGGTATAGGAGGTGTGGTCAGAAATGAGAATGAAGATCTAATCATGGCCTTTTCCGTCCCTGTTCAATCCAAAAGCAACAATCTAGCAGAAGCTGCTGCAGCCAAATATGGAGGAGAATGGTGCATACAAAATGGATTCAATAAATTCAACCTGGAGATGGACTCTTTGATCATCACTAATATGCTCCTTAATATGGATACTAGTAATCTTAAGCTTAGGAAACTGTTCAGAGATACTTCTAAGATCATTCAAGAAGCAGAGGTGATAATTATTCACTGTTATATAGAAGAAAATCAAGTGGCAGGCTTTCTTGCTAAGCTGGCTTCATCAAGTGGAACTAGTACCTTTTATCACTCTTTTCAACAGCTTCTGAAAGAGGTGAAAAGAATTTTTCAACTTGACAAATGGAAATTAGGTAACATAAGAAGAAGATTTGACAAAGCTGTTTTATTGTTAGTTGAATTATTATGGAAGTGTTCTTGTATAGTGAAGTCTCTTCCATATTTTCTTTTGAAGACTGTATGTATCAATCTTGTAAGTAATGCTTTGGAGGTCAGGTCTATGTCTCTTTGTACTTTGCAGCTTTTGTATGGACAAGGTAGGGGTCAAGCCAAATCCCCCCATCAACGACATTCTGCCTTGATGATTGCTTAACAGAAAAAAAATAAAAAATTCTAACACCACCATTGAGTTTATGACCTTTAGTTTAGCAGCGAAAGTCTATCATTTAGAACTGACTTGTGGCTGAAATATTGTAGAAAAGGTAATAGGACTTAGAAAGCTATCTAATAGCTGCAAAAACAAAGACTCTTTCTGGCTGGCTACCATGAAAAGCTAGGTCGTGTCCCATTATTGGAAGATAATGTCTCTCGTATATGGACGGCTCTTCATGTTTTTTATTTGCTCTGAGTGTCAATTTCACAGCCTTGTTGTTCCACATTGTCTCATTTTCTCATTAAAAGAAAAAAAACTATGGGCCTGTTTCTGTCTTGTTAAATGTATGAGTAACGGTCTATTTCTGAAAGACCCTTTGGTTTCCACGTGAAGGAAATCAGTAACTTCCTTCTTTGATGCGTGTGATGCACTCTGCGAGGAAGGCACAGCAACACCCGTTTGTCAGGCTCTTGACGAAGTTGCTGATATTTCTGTACCTGGTAAGTTCAACATTGTACAAAATTTCTTTAAATTGTTTAGCTGATTTCATTTGATTGGTCATCTTTTGTGCCATTTCTATGCCTTATCTAATGCAGTCTCATTCTAGTTCGGTGCAACTCTTAACTTTTTCTGGTAGGAGTTACATGTATGAGTGTATTCTGTTCTAGTTCTAGCTTCCCTTTGCTGAGATGATGTAGTTTCACTAAGAGGTTGGGTGCAGAACTGCTTGGAACGTTAGTCTGGACTTGAAAAAAGTGGAGTAGGGATTATCATTAGGGTATAAAGTTGTAATTATACTTATTGTATATCACTGCACCTTGGGAGAAGGAAAAGTATTTTAAGAAGTGACTTTAAGGTTATGTAGTCTGATGGAGGAAGAGTTTGGTTAGATGCAGTGGCATGCATATTCTAAAGCCCACAATATATCATAACGCTGTGATGGTGTCATATAATCTACAAAGCAAATCACTGTTGTGAGTAGCTGGGTCACATGACCTAATGATGAATTAAGAAATACTGTGCAAACTGCAAAGCTAAATTACCAAATTTTCCTTGACTTCTAATAAGTAGACTAATGACCTATATCTGGAAGCAGTTTATAAGGTGAAATTAGAACATAATATTACATATGGACATTTTCAGAGTTTCCTTCAAAGTCTATCAATCAACTAAAACTCAATCTCAAAATACTTGGGGTTCGACAAATGAGTTCCCTAATTTTTCTCTATTCAAATCTTATCCTTTCTAGTACATATTAGAGGTTCTAAAATCTCACACTTCATCTTACGCAAATATCTAGTTCAACTCCATGTAGTTTTATCGCCTATAGGCGTTCTTTGCTTCCGTTGTGATATAGTCTTGTTGTGTCGATCTCGAGAGATTTTAGTTCTACTGATATAACTTTCTTGTATTTGATTTTGGGCCTACCTCATCTCCTTGTATCACGTTTAGCTCGTCATATTTTCTGAACTTGGCTAGCTGCATACTGAGATGTTCTTTAATGTTTATGGATTCGTCTATAGATATGTCTTTTTTTTTTGAGATGATAACATTTGTATGTATTAATAAAACCAGTACATAGGTTGTACTGGAATCCAGCAAGACCCTAGAATATCTAGGATTGATGCAGTACCTTCTGTGTAAATCTGTTTACACTAAAAACAAAAAAAAAAAGGACACAATTAAGCTTGATCTTCTGCAATGAGTTGGTTCTGTTCTCAAAACATATGGAATTCCTCTCTTTCCAGATTGTCCACCAAATACATGCTGGGACAGTCCTCCATCTATCTCCGTCTGTTGCTTCTGCTGCAGCTTCATCCCAACTGAGAAGAACTTCAGTAATCCTACAAGGCATTGTCCAGGAAATACCTCTGAGACCAATAACGATCTTCCATAGCTGGTCTGTTATCCTGCAATATAAAAATAGATGGCTAACCATCTCAGCAGTTTCCCACATAGAAAGCATCTTGAGCACAGTGGAATCCCTCTCTTTATGAGATTATCTCGGGTCAAAACAGCCTCCTTTGCTAGTAGCCAAGTGAAACAAGCTACCTTAGAGGGAATCTTGATTTTCCATATATGCTTCCATGGCCAATTAGTTATCTGTAAACCAATGTGATTCAGAATCTTGTATGTTGCATTCACCTTAAAAATAGTAAAAAATTTAAAAATCCAAACCTTATTTTTAAACTAAAATAGAAGAAAAGTCTAATTGCTTATTCCATATAATGTAGAAAAAAATATTTAAAATATTGACACATTTTATACAAAATAATAAAGAACTTATATTTTGTACGAGGTAAAAAATCAAAATTAGTATTAACTATTAAATTATTTCGGTTATAGATTATACATAAAATACTAAGTCTAAGAAATAAAAGAAAGTGAGTAAATAATACTTAGTTATTATTGATAAATTTTGACAATCAAAGAATTAAGCAAGCTTGAAATTGAAGCCAAGTGGTAATCAGAAAGTATCATTTGAATTTGAGATTAGAAAGTATCATTTGAATTATGTTGAGAAAATTCATACAAATAATAAAACATAACTAAAACCATAATAGATAAAGTCAAAAATAAAAAGATATAGTACAATGAATGAATTTCAAGTAAAAGAGCAATAAATTAATAATCAACTTTCTCAGGAGTAAGAAATCTATATTATCTATTATACATTTATACTAAAGGAGGTAATAAGCAAGGACATTAAATCCAAAAGCAAACTAATAAAAAATTCACATGATAGTGCAATCATACTGAGCAACGAATAAAGTAATAACGATAATCGAGGAGCAACAGGAGGAAAAATAGTATAAAATATAATATGATAAGATTTATTAGAATTTCAAATCAGAAAGCTTTTTTAGTTATAATGACAAAAATCATACATATGTAAAACACCACGTAACTTAAATCTTAATAGATAAAGTCAAAAACTTAAAATGTTAGGCGAGGAAAGAATACCAAAAAAATAAAGCTTAATTTAAAAGAATAGTTGACTTTTATAATTAAATCTTAAAAATCATAATTTTAATAAAAAGTCAAAGGAGAAGAAAAACTTCACTTCTAGGCATATAATACAAAAATAACAGTTACTAAAACAATTGATAGATTTATAACTAATAAAGAAAAAATTAATTTATATTTTGGAAGAATTCAATGAAGATGTACAATGGAAACAAAAAAAGTCAAAGGAGAAGAAAAACTTCACTTCTGCGCATATAATACAAAAATAACAGTTACTAAAACAATTGACGATTTATAACTAATAAAGAAAAAATTAATTTATATTTTGGACGAATTCAATGAAGATGTACAATGGAAACAAAAGTTTCATTGAAAAGTTTTTGGAGTAAGAAAAATATATATATATCTATATCTATATTATATTAAAAAGAGAGAATTAACAAAAATATTAAGTCAAATAACAAGCTAATATAATATCATAGTAGCAAATGAAATAATATTAAATATAGTAGATTATGTAATAAAGAAAAGTAAGGAACTGAAAAGTTATTTGATGACCACATGAATCTTTTTCGGATTTCATAAAATTTTCTTATTGGGCATATTTCACTGGATAAAAAAAAGGAAATTAAAATTTAATTCAAGCAATATGATATAATGTGGTCAAACAAATTAGATGACACAACATGTTTTATATTTTCCGTGCATCACGCCGGTGGTATACTAGTTAATCTTAAGATGAACATTTAGATACTTTTCTCATGAGAAGTAAGACTTTGTACAACCACAATCTTCAATTCCATTGCCCAACCTAATTCCAAAATTTAAAAGGATAAAAGAGTATATTTTACTGCTTGTCTAACAAGGTAGCTTTTGGTTTGTTGAGTTTGAGAGGGCAAAATTAGACTGATAATTCTAGTACAGAAAGTTGTGCTTGTAGTACACTAGAAAGATTCTAAGTACATCTTGGATAGTTAGATCTTTGATGAATATTTTCGTTGGAGTTTATAAATTGTTAAAACGGTACATATTCCAAGGTATTATCTCCAGAATGAATTTGAACAGTTTGAAAATTCAAGTACATCTGGAATATATCTCATCAATCATACGAACAAAAGCATGAGGATTCAATGTTTAAGTTGCTCAAGTAGGACTCAGACATCAGGAACTAAACAGAAAGAAGAGGAACTAACTTTGTCATGGCCCAATCTAAATAGAAATATCCCCTCTCGAACAATTCACGCGAGTCAGTTACCAAAAGTCCAGATTTTTAATTTTCTTTGGTTTTGTGTGCTTCTTATCTTTCTCTACTTTTATGTGTCTTTAATGTGAATCATTCTTTTTTGAATACTTTGCCAGGTATTTGGAACATAGGTCCTTTGACTGGAAAGTTGACGGAATCAGTAGATAATCCTCCCAAAGATTTAAATAATATAGAGAATTCCTTGTGCTTTTTTATTTTTATTTTGTATAATATTGGTCTGAAGTGAGCCTAAATGGAGCGACTTAGTTAATGAAGATTCAGATAGCCAACCTCAAGTTGCTTGGGTTTGAGGCATAGTAGTTGTTGTTGCTAGATGTTTGGTTTTATTTCTTGTTTGCATGTGCATAAATGTTTTTCTTTTTCCAGAGGGCTTGGACCTAGGGCCTACACTACGTGAAATATGTGCTGCAAATAGACCAGAAAAGCAGGTAATGGATGTATTCTATGAGGACACATGCAGTGCTGTCAAAGGCGAAAAGCATTAAAAAGCGCTTCAGGTCTATCAGGGTTTTAAGCGCAAAGCACAATCTAAGTGTGGGTTTAGTTAAAATGCACGACGAAGAAAACAATAAAAATATACATGTAATGCAAGAAAAAAGTTACAACTTTACCAAAACGATTTCCAATAACAGTGGAACATCTTTTTGCCAATCATATTGTTTAGTATCAGCCTATTCAAGATAAAACTTACGGCTTACGGGCGGTGAGGTGAACGTCTTAGTGCCTTGCGTACACTGAAGCACAACCTAAGCGAGCCTAGCGCCTACCTGGAGTTCTCTGAGCTTGAGGGCTTTAGTGTGCCAAATGAGCCTTTGACAACACTGGTCACATGATGTATCAGTTCAGCAGCTAAAGAGTAGTTTGGTAACCATAGTACTAAACTCTACATATGCAGCAAATAAAGGCACTTCTTCAGAGTGCTGGCACGGCTTTCTGCCCAAATTATTTGGACTGGTTTGGGGATGAAGATTCTGGTTCGCATTCAAGAGATGCTGATGGATCTGTTCTCACAAAGTTCTTACAAGCACATTCTGCTGATCTTTCTACCAGAAAATTAAAGGTCCGGAAAAATCTCTGACGTGAATCAATTGAATGTATCTCCTAATCAATTTCTTGCTTGTTGGTTATGTAATTCTTGATAGTCTCTTCTTACATATGTTATCACAATCAAACTATAGCAATACCGGTTTTCAGAACAAGAGATAGCTTGCTAGTATTTGTATATTGACCCTAGTTGGTTTTCCCTAGAAATCGGCTTATCAGATCACTTTCTTCTTATAGCATGTTAAAAAAAACCACATTTTAGCACAATTGCTTTCACGATGATTGCTAATTGCTTCATGTTGATGGTTGTGCATTTTTTCACTAAAGCAGATGAAGTATGGAACATAGAAACCGTGGTGGGTACTATCCTTGTATGGAACACAATAGGTAATTTAGGAGACTAAAATATAGTAAAGGAGATAACTCATCCAAAGGGAAGATATATGTGGAGGAAAATTCACCAAAGTTTATCAATGAAGGTGATTTCACTTGTAAAAATAATGAACGAGATCATAATGGAAGGTATAATAGTGGAAGTATCAAGTTTAAGGAGGTTCCGGTATTCTGGATTAACATGTGACTACCTGAATCTAATTACACTCATAGAATAACCTTGCATTTTTGTATCGGTGTGAGAGGATAAAATCATACTGCAACTTTTGCTTGGTTCCATGCATTTTTGCGGTGCTCAAAAATAGTAGTGGAAAAACATTGCAATTCTAGTAATTTTGGAGACATCAGAAAGTGAGAAAACTGCTCTCTCAAAGAAAATGTTTTGTAACTTGGACATTGAGCTGGCTTGGCATTTTTGGCACACTCCATGGATTTCAAATACTTAACTACATATTCATATTTTCCTGTTACAATCCCGTAGCATTACTCCTATATTCTCTCCCTTTTTAATTATGTTATGTTTGATGTGACATGAATTTTAATTTGGAAACCATTCTATGGTTGTGGTTCCCAGAGTCAGATGATGAGTCATTAGTGTTTTTGGGTTTCTGGAAGGTGCGAAGTGGAATATGCAGGTTTTCATTGTATTCTGGTGGGTGTTCCATTCGGAAGTGAATGTTGAACAAACAAACCTAGTTTAATCCCACAAGTGGGGTCTGGGGAGGGTAGTGTGTACGCAGACCTTACCCCTACCTTAAGAAGATAGAGAGGCCGTTCCCGGTAGACCCTCAACTCGGGACACATAAAAAGGAAGGAGTAACAACAAGCAACAACACCAATAAACCAATCAGAAAACCGAAGCGAAAGAAAGAACAAGTAATAATAGAAATCTAAGAACTTAGATTGCAATTCAAAAAGAATAGCACGGCAATCAATTTAACTAAGGGAGGAGTACTATTATGTTTTAAATTTGGTGTTGATTTTTTAATCTTGCTTTACTTTTGCTCCCTAATTTAGTGTGACTTTTGAATCTATGTATATGTCTGATTCTCTATCTTATATCGTACTTGGGCGAGGTGAAAACTAGTGTTTGCAAAAGGAGAAGTGAAGTTCTACCTTCTTTAATCTGCATAAATCAAGAAGAGGAAGGGAAGAACAAATACTTACATAGGAAAAGTAAATAAATGAATCCGTCTCCCTCTTCATACCATCATCTCATCCTTCATGAGGTTGAACATGGTTTTCAGGGACAGTAATAGTGCTGTTCACTAATTTTATGCATCTCTTATCTCATACATATTTTTTGGTTTCTTCCTCTCTCTCTGCCTTATTGGTCCATTCTTTTATCATCACTTAATATGTTCTCATTCAACATACACTTAAAATTACTGACATTTTGGTTAAGCTCTTGGAACTACGTGAATAGGTCTTGGTGTCTGGTGTGTGGCTTAACTTCTTTGTCACCCTTTTTTATCCCAAAAATCTGATTGATTGTTATAAGATTCTAGTTATCTATTTAGTCTCAATGTTGTTAACCATTATTTGGTATATATTCACTTCCTTCAGGAAATGGTTTGTTTGATGAGTGAAAAGCACTTTCATGTTGCTTTCAAGTGTTACTAAAACTTCCATAAAGTTAATGATTTATCAAGTGGCAACCTGCCTTTCAAAATGTTGATTTATGTACGTAGCGATTCAGGTTTCCGCCTTTACCGGAAAGAGATGAGGTCTAGTTTGAACTGTTTCAACATAAATTTCTCACCCCACCCCCCTTTTTCTCATATTCCAGCAAAATAATGTTTACCTTTTGGATACTGCTGCATATCTCATGTGGTTTTTTTGATTAAAGTAATTCTTGTCATGTCAGGGACAATCCAGGATTGTGGCCTTTGTATCGAGGTAATGTTGGTTCTTTTATTCTTCTCAGCCAAAACTTTAACTGATCTGCTAGCTTCTACAGTTGCTAACCTGTGTGAGAAAGCACAGGAGAAAATAATTTAATACAAGAGGTCATATATATAGCTATAGTCTACAAAGTACATATTACTCCCATTCCGATGTGGGACTACACATAACTAACAGTCCCCCTCAAGCCGGTGCATACACATCATATATACCAAGCTTGTTACACATGTAACTAATACGAAAACCAGTAAGAGACTTAGTGAAAATATATGCTAGTTCATCATTCGACTTTACAAACTTTGTAACAATATCTCGTGAAAGTATTTTTTCTCTGACAAAGTGACAATCGATCTCAATGTGTTTAGTCCTCTCATGGAACCCCGGATTTGACGCAATATGAAGAGCAGCTTGGTTATCACACACCAGTTCCATCTTGTTGATTTCTCCGAACTTTAACTCCTTGAGTAACTGCTTGACCCAAACTAACTCACACGTTGCCATAGCCATGGCCCGATATTTGGCTTTGGCGCTAGATCGAGCAACTACATTCTGTTTCTTGCTCTTCCACGAGACCAAATTACCTCTTACTAGAACACAATATCCAGACGTAGAACGTCTATCAGAAAGTGATCCTGCCCAATCAGCATCTCTGTACCAGCATCTGTGTACCCAACAATCTGCTCGTAGCCTCGATCCTCGAATAGTAATCTTTTGCCTGGAGCTGACTTTATATACCGAAGAATGTCAACAACTGCATCCTAGTGACTATCACAGAGAGAATCCATAAATTGACTTACAACACTCACCGGAAAAGAAATGTCAGGTCTAGGTCTAGTCACTGTGAGGTAATTCAATTTGCCAACCAACCTCCTATATCTCGTAGGGTCTTTAAGAGGCTCCCCATGTCCAGGCAGAAGCTTAGCATTCGGATCCACAGGAGAGTCAACAGGTCTGCAACCCATCATTCCAGTCTCCTCAAGAATGTCTAAGGCATACTTCCGATGTGAAACAACAATACTTGAGCTAGACTGAGTGACCTCAATACCTAGAAAATACTTCTACCTGCCCAGATCCTTAGTCTGAAAAAGCTGAAAGAGATGCTGCTTAGTAATACCATCCTGGTCATTGCCAGTAATAACAATATCATCAACATAAACCACTAGATAAATACACAGATTAGGAGCAGATCGCCGATAAAACACAGAGTGATCAGCCTCACTGCGAGTCATGCCGCTCCTGAATAATTATGCTGAACTTACCAAACCAAGCTCGAGGGGACTGTTTCAAACCATATAGTGACCTGCGCAATCTGCACACACAACCACTAAACTCCTCTTGAGCAACAAAACCAGGTGGTTGCTCCATATAAACTTCCTCCACAAGATCACGTGGAGAAAATCATTCTTAATATCTAACTGATGAAGAGGCCAATGACGTACAACAATCATGGATAAAAAGAGACGAACAAATGCTACTTTAGCCACGGGAGAGAAAGTATCACTATAATCAAGCCCAAAAATCTGAGTATATCCTTTTGCAACAAGACGAGCCTTAAGCCGATCAACCTGGCCATCCGGGCCGACTTTGACTGCATAAACCCAACGACAACCAACAGTAGACTTACCTGCAGGAAGAGGAACAAGCTCCCAAGTGCCACTCGCATGTAAAGCAGACATCTCGTCAATCATAGCCTGTCGCCATCCTGGATGAGATAGTGCTTCACTTGTAGACTTAGGAATAGAAACAGTGGATAAAGAAGATATAAAAGCATAATGAGGTGACGGCAGACGATGATAACTTAAACCGACATAGTGGGGATTAGGATTAATTGTGTATCGTACACCTTTGCGGAGTGCAATTGGTTGACTAAGAGGAGATAAGTCCGCAGTAGGTGCAGAATCTGATGCAGGACGTGAATCACCTGGGCTTGATGCTAGATGTAGACGACGATAATAAGTCAAGAGTGGTGGAGCTGCAAAAGGTTGAACTGGATTATGTGGAGGAACTGGAGCTATAGGTGGTGGAGCTACAACTAGAGCTGTAGGTGGTGGAACTGGAGCTATAGGTGGTGGAGCTACAACTGAAGCTGTAGGTGGTGGAGTTGGAGATGTAGAGGAAGATGAATGGGAGATAGTGACTGAATCTCCAAAAGATGAAATTGGTAGTACCTCATAAATATCTAAGTGATTACCTGGACCTGTGAAGTATGAATGGGTTTCAAAGAAGGTAACATCAACGGACATAAGGTACCGCTGAAGGTCAGGAGAATAGCATCGATACCACTTTTGTGTTCTCGAGTAACCCAGAAATACGCACTTGAGAGCACGAGGAGCTAACTTATCTGTTCCTGGAGTAAGTTATGGACAAAACAAGTGCTTCTAAAGATACGAGGTGGAAGAGAGAACAAAGGTAAGTGGGGAAACATGACAGAGAATGGAACTTGGTTCTGAATAGCTGAAGATGGCATACGATTAATAAGATAGCAAGATGTAAGAACTGCACCCCCCCCACCCCCCAAAATGCAACGGAGCATGAGATTGTATGAGTAGGGTACGAGCAGTTTCAATAAGATGTCTATTCTTTCTTTCAGCTACCTTATTTTGTTGAGATGTGTACGGACAAGATGTTTGATGAATAATCTTATGAGATTTCATAAACTGCTGAATGGGAAGACAAATACTCTCGGGCATTATCACTACGAAATGTGCAAATAGAAACCCCAAATTAATTTTGAATTTCAGCGTGGAAGGTCTGGAAAATAGAAAACAGCTCAGATCGTTTTTATCAAAAATATCCAAGTGCACCTAGAATAATCATCAATGAAACTGACAAAGTAGCGGAATCCCAAGGTGGAACTGACCCGACTAGGACCCCAAACATCTGAATGGACTAAAGTAAAATGTGACTTTGCTCGATTATCAAGATGCCGAGGGAAATGGCAGCGAGTATGCTTACCGAGCTGACATGACTCACACTCTAGAGCTGACAAGTGAGATAAACCAAATACCATTTTCTGAAGTTTTGACAAACTGGGATGTCCCAACCATATATGTAATATATCTAGTGAATCAGTAACAGGACAAGTTTATGAAGGAAGACAAGATGTGAGTCCATGTAATTTAGCAAGGATAAGGTAATAAAGTCCGTTTGATTCATGCCCGGTACCAATGATCCGCACAGTACTGCGTTCCGGTATAAAAACATGGTCATCAAGAAATAAAACAACACATTTAACTGATTTGGCTAAGCGACTAACAACTATTAGATTAAAAGGACTATTGGGAATATAAAGGACTGAATCTAAAGATAAGGAAGGAAGAGGGCTTGCTTGACCTATTGCAGTTGCCATGGTTTGAGACCCATTGGCCATTGTGACTCTCGGAAGAGATTGAGAATACGAAATAGTAGTGAAAAGAGATTTGTTACTAGAAATAGGATCTGATGCACCTGAATCAATGACCCAAGACTCAAAGGATGAAGATTGGGAGAAACAAGTCACGCTATTACCTGTTTGAACAACAGAAACTATCTCAGAAGATGTCTGCTTACATGCTTTGCACCAAAGAAACTCAATATAATCTGCTAAAGAAACCATCCAACTATTTAAAGTATCGTCTCCCATGTCGCTACAATTTGTAATAGTAGGGTTAACTTGAAATAGTGGAAATAAGTAACTCTTGTGGGAAAACTGAAGAAATAGTTGGGAAAACACTGTTTACAGCAGAAAACAGAACACTATTTCACGTCGGAAAACACTGTAGCTCGCCGGAAAATTGTAAAGTTGTCTCGGAATTTGTCGTAACCAGGATGGATAGACTCGGAATTCCCTTGCGAGAAGGCTGTCCTGAAGAAATGTTTTCAAAAAATGGCTGGAAAGGTCATTGCTCACGCCGGAAAAATTTAAAAGTGGTCGGAATTTGATTTGAATTAGATGGGTAGGCTCGGAATTGTGAGGAGAGCAGACTGTCCTGAAGAAGCTTCGCGAAAAAATGGCCGGAAAGTGGCCGGAACCCTCGCCGGAAAAGTTGTTGCCGGCGCGTGGAGGCGCGTGGCAGCTTTCTGCCTGATAAATTTTCAGGGGTTGGTCGCCGGAGGATGATCTACCTCGTGGTGCTGTTGGTTTTTGCACAACAATGACTGAAAGTGACTTTCACGTAGAGAGGCCTTAGGTCATCGGAAAAATTGCACGATGACTAACTTCTTTCTTCTCGGTTAACGCAACGATCTTTTCTCATTAATGCTCTAATACCATGTGAGAAAGCACGGGAGAAAATATATTATTGATATTGGTTACTCAATATAATACAAGAGGTCCTATTTATAGCTGTACTCTACAAAGTACATATTACTCCCATTCCAATGTGGGACTGCACATAACTAACAACCTGTAAAGCCTTTTGATGTTGCTAACCTGTAAAGCCTTCATTTGAAATGACACTGTTTTCTGTCTTAGTTTACTAAGAGGACTTGTCAGGGATTTGGCCAAAACTATTCATTCTCCATAGAGTTAAGAGGATGCTTCTTTCTCTTCTGGAAGTAAATGAGCAGTCTCATTGCTGGTGCTTGAGATGCCGTGGAACTTTTTGTTAGTCCAATTTAAGATCAAAGTTGTAGTATTAGAAAATGCATATAAAATTCTAATGTGAGGACAATTTTAAGACTCTCTTCTAGAGGAACAAACACCTACATAGTCATCATGTCTGAACGATCTATTAGGGACATCAACCAATTCATCAGTGATCTGCATTTGATTTTTGTGTTTCATTCCATAAGTAAATATATTTTATGACCTATTCTGCGAATTGGTGGTATCCCTCTATGCATTTTCTGGACCATATGGGAAGAAAGGAACAATGTTTGCTTTGAGGGCAAGAGGAATCACATTGCTAGAATACAAAATACTTGTCTTCAAAATTTATCTTTGGTGTAAGAAATGTTTAGTTGAAAGTCTAGATCAATATATGGAGTTTTTGGATGTGCTAAGCAACTTGTAACTGGAAGTATGCTATTATAAGTGTTGTCTGATCTTGGTGTAATCTTATGTACCATCTTGATACTTTTATCAATAAAATCTGGGAAAATGGTCAAATATACCCCTCTACTTTGGTATATTATTCATATCTACCCTCCGTCATACTATCGGGTGACATATACTCTTACCGTTAGCCAAACTTCTTAAAAATATCCTCCACCTAACGGAAAGCCACCAAATTAAAAAATAACATGTTTTTTAAAAACCCATTAATAACCCGTTAAACCCCTTTTATTTAATGCACTTCTTCCTTATAGATTAGTCATCTCCTTCGTAGTCATTTGTTGAACTTAAGAAGTGAAAGACATAAAAATGCCGACAATCATATATTCATTTATATATTGAGTCACGATTCTTTTAATATCCTTATTGTATGTTTATTATATTCTACCTTTTCAATTTCTTTTTTTTTCTTCTAGCTTTTCTTTTTGTTTTTTTCCCCACCATGTCGAATTATGCTGAGTATTCACCATGATTTTTTCCCACCATGACTTGAATGTTTATAGCATCTTATTAGGTTATTATGAAGTCTTAAGGCAGCTACCGAGGTATTTCTTCCTCCAACAATTAGCCTTTGTTGATGAGTATTCACACACCATATTTTCTTATTTTGCTTTAAGCATTTGAGCAACGAGTAATTGTCGCCAAATCATGCCTTAACAATCAAAGTTAGATTTCAAGCTATAGGATGGGATACTCATAATTCTTAGTAACAACTGAACTTATAAGGAACAAAAATTAGAAAATAATTAGAGGAGATTCAATTTAATATCAAGCTAGAGTCTAAGAAAATCATCAAGAATGAAAGAAAGTACACCAACAAGTTGGAAAGTAACTTAACAACCTAAGTACACTAACTTCATGCATTAACCAAAGTCCAAACACTAATATTGATAAAGTATATATCAGTTATTACCGACATAAAACCAGCTATAAAGTGTGCATTGCATTAGACAAAGGCATGCCATATTATAACCACAAAAAATACAACCAAAAGTGATAACATGACATTTAACGCCACCATGAACAACTAAGAACCAAAAATATAAGTTCTTACTGGTCCTTTTGCCACCATTATTCTCGGTCTCTCTCTAAATGAATAAAATGTCTTAAGACGTCTCAGAAATCTGGGTTCCGTATTTTTGTATGATGGATTTAACGGGTTATGGGTTAATGAATTTTTAAATTTTTTTGTTAACGGTAGATGTGAACAATATACCAAAGTAGAGGGGTATCTTTGGCCCTTTTCCCATTAAATCTTTACGTTATCAAAAAAAAAAGTAGAAAAGCTAGCTGAATATTTGCTCTCAGAAAGTTCATGATTATTTTTGTGGAGATATAAAGAAGTAGAAAGTTAAATCGCCGATGCTCATACCTTGTCTTCTAGGTCATGAACCTTGTAAGTATCAGTTCGCAGAAAATTATCTGCTTTAGAGCTCTATTTTATCCTTCCTGCTCCCTCTGTTTCTTGCTTCATGGTTGATATCTTCATTCATTTTTCCAGTTCTTCACCACCTATCTTCTTTTATGTTCATTAGAAGGGTAGGGTAGTCTCCACTAAGTGAGGGTCCCCTCCTCTTACTCATAGCATCACCTTTTGCACTGTGAGTTGCTGATGTAGCTTTTCACAGGTTTTTTCGTTGACCTGGATTTATTCAAGGCCAATGAGGAGAAAGCTGCTGAAATGGTACGATGTAGCAATCATATGGTAAAAAATGAAGAAGAGGACATTAGTTTAGCTGGTGAAGAAGAAGATGCAAATCTGATGGTCAAGTTGAAATTTCTTACTTACAAGGTAATGCAGTTCATTAACAATGAGTTGATGTCACGCTTGCTGTTTGTGTGTTGAAACTGGTCGTTCTGCTGCTACTAGGGGCATATTTTTTCAAGTTGTAGTTATCTTTTTTTAATTCAATTGTTTTATATCAAAATGCATGGCTCATGCAGAATAGAGCAGTGGATGAAATAGGTTTCCAATATTTTGTGATTACCAACTATAACCAAAACAATTAGCTTATATGATACTGGAACCAAAGTTGGCCGCTCGGAGATGGTTAGATACCTTCCTAGTCTCAACCACAAATGTTGCTGACCAGGGATTCATAGTATGAGAAATCAGAGTTTGTGGATTCCAAAGGCGGAGTGTGTCTCAAGGCTAAAACTTTAAGGAAATGACGAAGGGGTACCGCCAGATGTGGAACCTGCTACTTAATTTTTTTTAAAAGCTTAGGTGATACTGCATTAATCATGTCAATGTAGGGTAATCTTCCGATTTTGTAATTTGATGCCCTTGACGGAGGCTGGGCTGATGAGGGCGGTCAAACAGGACCGGCAGGCTTCTAGGCTAGCAAGCTTATGAAGAAATGGTGCATATGTCACCTTAGGCGAATCCCACATCGAAATGGGAGAGGAAAGTAAAGAGCCTTATGAGGCATGACATAAGTTCACATGGTATGCGCGCTTTTGGGGCTCAAGATGGCGTAGCCCAAAAAGACAAATCCGTGCGGACCTAGGCCCAAAGAGGACAATACGTACCATGTGCTTGGGTCGTGACAAATATGGTATCAGAGCCGAATCTCCCTCAGTACGTTGGTGAGGCAAACCTCAGCGAGGACACTGAGTCCTAAGGGGTGAATGTGATGCCCATGACAGAGGGCGGGCTGATGAGGGCGGGTCAAGCAGGACTGACAGGCTTCTTGGCTAGCAAGCTTCTGAAGAAAGGGTGCACATGTCACCTTAGGCGAATCCTACCTCAGAATGGGAGAGGAAAGTGAAAAGCCATATAAGGCATGAATTAAGTTCACATGGTATGCGCGCTTTTGGGGCTCGAGGTGGTGTAGCCCGAAAGACAAACCCGTACGAGCCTAGGTCCAAAGCGGACAATACGTGCCATGGGTTTGGGTCGCGACAAATATGGTATCAATTATAAAAAAATTGCAGAAAGATGGTGTGTGGAAATAGGATTCAAATAACGAAGCTCCATGATCTTAAAACATGAAGGAATATTTTCTTATGGACACAGTAGCAAGACAGCCACGGGGCTTTTTTTTCAACCTGTTTAGTTTTCCATTTATCTTATCTCCTTGTATCCCCTGACGGTAAGTGTGAAAAAGAATTTTGACAAGGTTAGAAGGATTTTTTTGTGGAATGGAAACAAAGAAAAGAGAGCCTTTCATCGGGTAAAATGGGATAGGGTGATTGAAGGTAAAAGAAAAGGTGGACTCGGAATT
Source organism: Nicotiana attenuata (assembly GCF_001879085.1). NCBI lineage: Eukaryota > Viridiplantae > Streptophyta > Magnoliopsida > Solanales > Solanaceae > Nicotiana > Nicotiana attenuata. The sequence continues at coordinate 16,055,903 of NC_031995.1, read as the reverse complement.
GAAAACATGAATTTACATAATCAACGCTTACCAACGATATGGTTGTGGAGATATGACAAGGAGATTAGGAGGTTGTGGAGAAGAGTGATCTCTCCTAAGTACTGTAAACACTAAACAGAGAGTTTGATTACACGTAATATCGATTCACATGCTTTGTGTCTATGGAAACACATTTGCAGTTTATGGCCGGAGTTCGAAGCTTATACAAAAGTTAATGTTGGATATGTCTGGAATTAGGGGTGGCAAATGAGCGGGTTGGGCTGAATTTGGGCGGGTCAAGATGGGTTAGGTCAATAAATGGGTCATTGCCCAACCCAGCCCAAAGTGTACTTGGGCTAAAGATGGGCTGGGTCAAGATGGGCTAAACAGTGGGTCATGGCCCAACCCGCCCAACTTGACCTATATTTTAGAACCATGCTCATCTTGCATAAGCAAAGCCTTTTACCTTTTATACACCTATGTATAAAAGGTAAATAAATACTATTAGTATTCTGAGAATCAAAAATATATTTTCTTAAATAACAAATTAGTATTTAAAATGTGTAAGTTAAAAAATATTTTGTGGGTAAGGGTTGGGGTGGGTGGGTGGTGTAGAAAAACAAAAAAATGAAAAACAGAAAATTGAAAATACAAAAAAGTAAAAAAAAAAAAATAAAATTTTGAGGGGGTTTGCGCGGGGTGGATGAGTGGTGTAGAAAAACGAAAAACAGAAAATAGAAAATTAAAAATACAAAAAAAAAAAAAGATTGAGGGGGTTTGCGGTGGGTGGGGGTGCAGAAAACGAAAAAACAGAAAAGTGAAAATACAAAAAAAAAAAAAAGGAAAATTGGGGCAACTAAGTAAATTTCTGGATAAGTTGTGTTAAGATCCCTTTGTTTTGGGTGAGCTTCATGGGTTGTATTTGGGCTACTTCATGAGTCAGAATGGACTATAAAAAATAATGGGTTAACTTGGGCTCAGCCCAAATAGACCCATGAGCTAAAATGTTTATAGCCCAACCATTAATCTCTAGGCGGATTCGGTGGGTTGGATGGATTTGGGCTCAAATTGCCACCCCTAGCTAGAATACAAGATTCTGGTAGGATTCCGAGAATGGTCATACTCTCTTATGATAGCATGCAATGATCTTTTTAGCTTCTCAAAGCGTTGTTTCTGAATCTTGGAATGGAAGCAGCTGGTGCATAAACTTTAGAAGACTTTGATTTGACTGGGAAGTACAAAGGACGGCCCTTTTGTTAATAGAGCTGAAGCAGGTTTGAGTAAATGCAGAAGAAGATCATCTTAGTTGGAGGTGGCAACAGAAATTCTTTTCAGTGTCTCATGCTGTAGACAGTGGAACAAAGAGCTGCCCAGTAATCTCAGTTGCCACAAACAGTTATGGAAAACCATATGCCCCTCACAAGGTAGCATGTTTGATGTGGCGGCTCACTCACGATGCTTCTCTTACTCAAAGAGACTTGAAGCGACCGGGAATGATGATGTGGCAGATGCTATTTGTGTAACAAGGAGGAAGAGAACAACAATCATCTTTTGAACAGCTGCACAGTAGCAAAACAACTATGGAGCCTTTTCTTCAACCTGTTCAGTCTGCCATTTGTGATGCCTTGTTCTCTGTAACATTTGCTGTTAGGTAAGGGCTGTGGTGGTATTAGAAAGTCTCTGAAAAGAAAATGGAACAGAGTGCCAGCTTGTGTCTATTTGGTCACGTGGGGAGAGGAATATCAGGTTTTTTGAAGGGAAAGACAACCTGGTAAAGTTGCGAAGGTACAGATGTTTGTGGTTTTTGTCTTTGTAGTGCAGCATTCGAGATGTAAGTGATGAAGAAAGCTGTTAGAGTTCATCAGCTCACTACGGGATTAGAGTTTCTTTTTGTGTACAGATGTGATCCCTTCTTTTCGTTCTTGTGGAAGGAATCCCAGAACTGGTAACTCACAAGCATTATCTTAGTGCTTGGCTGTTGTCATTTATAGAATTACTACATTAACAGTTTCCAAAAAAAGAAGAGATGAAGTAAGAACGATGGAGAAGTAATGCCATATACTCGCACATGCTTGTTGGCTTCCCAAAAGAGGAGCTGCTTGTGTACTGGGTTTCTAGTACTACGTATGCATTTTTGGGCCTTCTGACCTAAATGTATATCATATCTATATCTCCTAGCTGGTATTGACAAAGTCTTGGGTTGTACATGAAGGATAAAGAAATGATGTGAACACGAGCACTTAAAGGTGCGCCAAATGTTGATGAAGTTGGAAGCCGACCACATAGACCAAGGCTCAAATTTTTGTGGAGGCAAAAAATAAAATTAAGCGATTTCCATCTCAAGTGTTTGTGAGTAGAGTTTTGCGGTGTTTGTACTTGTGGGAGAATGCTAGTGCTAGTGGAATATAGAGGGACACACAAGTTGCTTTAAACACCACAAAATGACGTAAAGGCGAGGAAGGGGTTAGATACAGAGTTCATGGTTAAGATCACATAGCTGGAAGCAGGATGTGCCTAACCCTTCCTCTATGGGGTTCTTTATATGTTGAGCCCGCGAAGTGAATTAAAATAGTGAAAGTGACAGTAGCGGAAACTCAATTTTATTTTTTTGTAAAGTAATATGATACTTGGTTCTGCTGTCCACTTAATAAGATAAAAATTCTGAACATAATTGGTTAGCATGCTATGTTGCATTGAAAGTTATCACATGTTGAGCAAAGAAATTTCGTGTTATATTTGTTTCTTTACTGTGCAGTTGAGAACTTTTCTGATCCGTGATGGCTTGTCGACTCTTTTAAAAGAAGGTCCCTCTGCTTACAGTGATTATTACCTGAGGTGAGGTTCATCTTGTTGGTCCTTTGTTCTTCAATTGTCAACATCTGGTTTGGATTCCTTGGTGGCTTCATATGTGTTCTGTCTGCATTTCAATTTGTTGGATAAAGAGCTGCTGCTACATTGTAGGTCGACATAATTCAATAATTATAAGTTGTTCCATTCACATCTTAATTGGTCTTTTAAGGAGTGTTTATCGTCACATAATTAAGTGCTACAGTCTTAAATGAATTATCTAAATTTTCTGAAATGCTCATAATGATCTGTCATGATCAGCCTTCACTTTATGGTATTCTACAGCCATATTTTTATTGAATTTAGCAGGTTAGTAAACTTTTGTTGAATTTCTAGTTTTGAGATCTTATATGTCCAACACATTCTCAAAAATAAAAAAATCATTCTCAGAAGATCTTATATGTCCAATCTGGCTAGTGTAACTACTGTGAATCTAGACTTCATTATTTTGTATAGTTGTGTATAACCCAAGTCGTTGAGGGTGTCTCTAACAAAATCTTCCCTTTGTTCGTGTGTTGGGACTATCAGCCTGTATTTACATTCTCAAGCTTGTGTTTCTATGGCCGACTTGATTCAGTGATACAATGATATGTTTCGAGTGCATTTCTTCTCAAAAAGAGAGAGTGCTGTTCTACTTATCAGAAAAAGAAAAGAAAAAGAGAATTTTCTGGATGTACTTTCTCATCAATCCTCAATGATAAATGATAACGCATATTAATCTCTATAACAATATTATCTATCTAGGCAAATGAACAATTGGAATACTTCAGCAGCCAAGCGACAGGAACTCAGCAAGATGCTTGATGAATTGTAATACTAAATGAAGTTATGATTTTCTATGATGAGTCACTTTTATTTTTCCAGTGTAGCATCTTACGAGGACTATATTCTCCAGGGCAGTATATATGCACAGAAAATATGGGAACAAACCATTATCATCATCCACAGCCCCAAGTGAAGCTAACACTTGCTTGTAAACCTTTCCTTATTAAAAAAAACATACCTAAGTGAAGCTGAGCCCTTCCTTGAACAATATGCAAAACGTAGTCCACAAAATCAGGCTTTGATCGGATCTGCTGGAAATTTTGTCAAAGTTGAAGATTTCATTGCCATTGTTGAAGGACAAGATGAAGAGGGTGGTCTCGAGCCTGAGAAAGATATGGTTGCGAAGAATGAGGGTCTCATTGTTTTCTTTCCAGGTAAGATAGAACTGGTTTTGAATTTCCAGACTGTATACAATATCTGAATCTTTATGGTGGTTCATGTTCTCTAGCAATTTGCTTGTAGTTGCTGATATAAACCCTGGAGTCTTTTATGTTTTTTGTACGTAATGCACCTTTTTTGTTTATAGAACGCCCTGCAAGTATTAAATAATGCATTCTTTTTTACACGCAATGCTAAATTGCAGGAATACCAGGTTGTGCTAAATCTGCTATTTGTGAGGAAATACTGAATGCTTCAGCAGGGTTTGGAGATGATCGACCAGTTCATAGTTTAATGGGTGATCTTATTAAAGAAGGTGATTTTCATCATCTTTTGGGATGTTCCTTATTTATAAATGAATTTGATTTTGCATGTCCATGTATCTTGTGCTGTTAGGTTGTGTCGTCAGTATATCATATATTCCCTCCATCACGTCTTGTAAGTATTTGACAAGCACAGGGTTTAATATGTGAATTATCTTTATATATTGAAGCAGTAATGATGGAAGAATATCTTTAAAGTAATGGTTGAAAGTTAGTTGATGAAAAAACCACATCAAATTTTAATAAGTTAGAATAGTTTAAGGGATTTGAATTCTTAAAATTTTTATAGAGGTAGAAGGGCGTTAAAATTTTTGGGAAATCCCATAATGGAATGAATTTTGAATAAACTGAGACATATGGAATATCTATTAGTTGTTCTGACAAGCATTTACTTTGAATACAGGTGGGAACTAATTGAAAAAAGTTGTACTTAGAACTAAATGGATTATGATCTGGTTCCTTCTTGCCAGAAACATCTGATTCTTGGATCTTCCATTAAAAATCTCCCTCTTTTCCTTGCTTGATGGACATAGCTTTTCCTTAGATAATAAAGTTTGATATCTGTACGTCCATCATATTAATAGGTTATTGGCAAAAAGTTGCTGATGAATGCCGAAGAAAACCTAACTCAATCATGCTTGCTGACAAGAATGCACCAAATGAGAAAGTATGGAGACAGGTAATTTTTGTAACTGTTCCCGGGTAGTACAAATCTTCTAACACAATTTTGAATTTAACGCACTTGTTAAGGTTATTTTCAGTTCCAAATTAACATAAAATGTAGTGGTTGTGCTTCAAATCATGATATCGCACAAGATTACAAAGTATAGTTGTATCAGATCTCTGTACTTTGCGTACAACTTTTTATAATGCCACAGAATGCATATAAAGAACTTGAGTTTTTAAGGTTATTTCAGTTCGGAAATAACATTAGATGTAGTGGTAGCTTCAAATCATGATATCCAGATTTGCTCACAGGGTTTTAAATCTCATCTTTGCAGATTGAGAAGATGTGCCTAAGCACCAATGCATCTGCTATTCCAGTTGTACCTGATTCAGAAGGTCTTGAGAGATGGTTCTTTTGTAGTTTCTGTTGCTTACATTTTCGATAACCTGTTATGCTGCTTCTCATGCAAGTTTGCTTTAATTTACGAAAAGCTGGGTCAAATGATTTGGTAATTCACCCAGTCTGGTGGCTTCATTTTGCATTTCTTACTATGTTTATTCAGATTTGTGTTATTGACAATTCTAGTTTGTTGGTGAGTGAAAAATTATGTCTGATTCAGGTGGAAACATGACAAATGCTTCCCGACCTCTGAGCTCTGACTTTGCAGTTCTCTTGTCTGTTTAACTTAGAGTGATGAAAACTCTATCATCTTGTTATATGCTTTTGTTTCTTGGAGATGAGGCAGATACTTCCCACCTACACTCCTGGCTTTGCATTTGTGTTATCTTTAACTTAGACTGGTGAAACTCGGTATCATCTTGCTGTATATTTTTGTTTCTTGGGGAACAATTATTGGATAAATGCTTCATGTTGCTTGCACAAAATGATGTTTTAGATTACCTTTCTTTATAGTTAGTGATATTGGTAGTGGTAGTAAGAGAATTGCATGTTTGAAAGTTCATTTCTTTTTTCTTGGGTTCATACTAATCTATGTGTATCCTACTGCCTGGCTAATCATGCAGGAACTGAAATCAATCCATTCTCTGTTGATGCACTTGCGGTTTTTATATTCCGAGTACTTCACCGAGCTAATCATCCGGTACTTAACTCTTCATTACTCCGTCCTTGTAAACTGCTCTCGCCCATTTACTCCATTCAACTTGGATATTGATGCCTCAGACCTCTCTTTTATGCTTGATCCTGAAGGGAAATCTTGACAAGTCATCTCCAAATGCTGGATGTGTGCTGCTAATGTTTTATCACCTTTATGAGGGAAAGGTGCAGATTCTTATTCAGCTGACAAGATTATCTGAGATCTTTCTCTGTACGAACTGTTAGTTGACGAAGTAAATAAATAAACAAACATGGGATCTGTATCTGATTCTGTTGGTTCATTTTTCACTCAGAGTCGTCAGGAGTTCGAGAGTGAGCTTATTGAACGTTTTGCTCACTTGTCAGGATGCCTCTACTGAAACCTGAAAGGTTAGTAAGACTTCTTTCTTCTGAACCCCCTTAATGATGTTGGCCTCTTCAGCTTGATTTGAGAAAAAAGAGGTGTGTAAATAATTGATTAAGGCTATAACATTTGATTTGATATTATAAGTGAATCCTCTTCATAATCGTTCTTGATTCCGTGCTATTGAGTGTGATATTTGTAATGCAATTTTGAACAAGAGGGTTTTGGTGTAATTTCATATGCTAGGGGAAGCGTGCATAATGTTGCAGAACTTGAGTGGAAGTACTTGAAATTTCTCCGAATTTATCTCTCCATAGTTTGTCTTAGTATTATGATACCTATCAAATAAAAGACTTGAAAGGTTAATTCTCATATTCCTTGACAAACAACAACCTAAAGTCATTCAGAACAATGATGAACGTTTGTAAAGTATCTAAAGTGATTCTAATGGATATATTAATATAATCCCAAACATTGAATGTCTACATTTATTGGTGAGGTCTTTTCCAATTTAGGGCTAGGTTGTTCGATTGAAGTATTTGTTTGGTCATAAGACTCATTTTAGAAGAAAATGGAATTTGTTCTTATTTTCCCAGCCAGATGGAAAGGACAACCCTTGTTGTTGTATAAGACATGATGTCACGACCCCGGTTCGCCCTCCGTGATCCATCGTGACGGCACCTAGTCTCTATGACTAGGTAAGCCTAACAAATGCGGAATATAAACAATAATTGCGGAAGAAAAAACTAAAACCGGAATAATAAAAATAAACAGTGTTTAAGGTGCCGCTCGGCACATACAATAACAACTCTCGAAGCTAACAAAATTCCCAAAACCCGGAATCTCACAAATCACAAGCTATGAAATACATAAGAAGCTCTAACTCCGGAAATATCTAAACAAGGGATAATACTGAAGGGACTATACTTATTACAGAAGATAGAAAGGGACTCCTCGGTCTGCGGACGTAGCAGATATACCTCGAAGTCTCTATAGAACGCCTCCTCCCAAGGATGATAGAACTGAGTGGAAAATACCTGGATCTGCATAACAAAAATGTGCAGAAGAGTAGCATGAGCACACCACGGTGGTGCCCAGTAAGTATCAAGACTAACCTCGGTGGAGTAGTAATGAGGAACAGTCGAGACACCTACCGGTCTAATAAACAGTGCAATGATAGGAACAACGGAACATGATATATATTTATATAAAGACTGTACAAAGCGACCATCAATGCTACAATCACAATAAGGGGAAAGAACAACAAGTAACAACAAAAATATTAAGAATGATGACACATAGGAACGGCAAAAAAACTCATCCCAAATCCTACAGTCACAATACAGTAAAGGGAAAACAAAACAATAACTCAGATCTTACAACGGTGTTCACATCAGGTCTTATCCAAAATTTACCACGAATTACCGAATCTCGGACAATTACAACTCATGAGTCCCAGTACCTGAAATCTAACCACTGGCATCTCGTGCCCTCATCAGCCTCACAGTCACACTGACAACTCATCTCACAACTTCCACGAGACAAAGTTCATATAGGTAAACGTACCATAATCACAATATATGAACAAACAGAAATGCCCTCAGGCCATCACAAATACTCACAATCAACCCCTGACATAGCCCACCTTGTTCCGCCACGTGCAAATAATAACATAATAAGTGCCCGCCTTGTTTCGCCACACGTGCATCATAATGTTCCCATTTTATTTTGCCACATGCGCAACCCACATATAAGCATATATACATATCCCGCCTTGTTACGCCGCATGTGCAATATATCAATAGTAGCAATAGCACGGCAGAAACCTCGTGCGACCCCACAACAACAACCGCATGGCAGAAACCTCATGCATCACAATATCAATAAGCGCACGAAAGAAACCTCGTGCATCACAATATCAATAACCGCACGGCAGAAACCTCGTGCATCACAATATCAATAACCACACAGCAGAAACCTAGTGCATCAACACCCCAAGTACAACAGCAACAATAACAATGTCACGACCCAATTCCCAAACCCGGTCGTGATGGCACCTCTCGTGAAGACGAGGCCAGCCAACTAGCCCAATTCGTCTTTTCAAAAATAATTTAAACATGAATAAACAGCTAAAACATGACTTAATAATATTAATTAGCGGAATTATAACCCCACACGGCCCTAACCTATCCGAAACTCACCCGAGCTCCTCGGGACCGCATACGAACATACTAACACGTCACATATGATCATTCAAACTTAGTTGCACTCTCAAAACACCAAAACTAACATCAAAACACCATACTTACATCGGATTCAAGCCTAAGTTCTTCTAAAACTTCTGAAACACGCATTTGATCAACAACCCAAACAAATCACCTCCGAATAACCTGAAATTTTGCACACACATCCCAAATCACCTAATGAAGCTACAGCAACTCTCGGAATTCCATTCCGACCCTCGGATCAAAATCTCACCTATCAACCGGAATTCGCCAAAATACTAACTTTGCCAATTCAAGCCTAATTCTACATCGGACCTCCAAATTGACTTCCGATCACACTCCTAAGTCACAAATCATCACCCGAAGCTAACCGAATCATCGGAATCCACATCCGAGCCCTCTAACTCATAGGTCAACATCCGGTTGACTTTTCCAAAACAAGTCTTCCTTAAAGAGACTAAGTGTCTCATTTCCTTCCAAAAATCAACCCAATTCAACTCGTTTACACAAGACACTGATAATAAAACATAACGAAGCAGGAAATGGGGGAAATAGAGCGGTTCTCACGAGACGACGGGTCGGGTCGTCACATCCTCCCCAACTTAAACAAACGCTCATCCTCGAGCGTACCCAGAGTTGTCCTAGAAGCCAACCAATAGCTGAATGACCTTACCAAGCATATACCCCACGTCACCCTATCTCGCATAGGTCCGATAACACAACATAGCTGAAATTTCACAATCCATCTAGTCCATAAACCATAGAACCACATTGCACTTTCTGAAATCATACACAAGATCAGAACCTCACATCTATACTCAGAATAAGCCCCAACCAGCTGTAATAACCCATACCTGCAACCTCAGGTGCAATCATATGATATACTACATAACCCAAACACTCGAAACGATAACTTCTATTCACAGCAGGTGCCCACAACACCCGAATACCGGTAGAAAACCTCTTATCAACTAAGGTCTTATTCTAACACTTTCATATACTGCCAACGATAAATGAAACACGCAATAAACCGTAACCATTTCTCAGATCAACCATTCATGAAGCCACTTCCCTTTTGACTAATACCACAGCAGATTCCGAGCCGAACCTCGATATTATCTTTCCAACAAGCTGAAATCAAATCCGTTCGTATTCATTAGTGACCCCAACGATCACCTCGAATCCAACACACCACTCTGGTGATATGACACCTCAATACAGGCCTAAGCCACAACTTGCATAATACGCGCTCCAATAAGAAACGGTCTGAACATACTCAAATCATGAAAAATGACTCAAACGAAAGAGTTGTACCTCAAGCTCATCAGTACCATCACAACACAAGGCTGAGACCCCGTCTCACATCANTTAGAATCGTTACCCAATCGATGCCCCTGAAAAACTCTCCAAATCTCGCTCAAATCCGAGCTCCCAAGCTTGAGTTTTGGTAAAAATGGCTAAACCCTCGTTTTTGAAATGTTATATCTGCCCAGGTATTTATTGCATCGCGAACGCGGAGGAAGTCTCGCGTTCGCGAAGAAGAAAAATGAAGGCTGCTCAATTATGCTTCGCGAACGCGGAAGAGAAATTATTGTCGCCCAGAAATTGCTCTTCGCGAACGCGAAGTAGGAGACGCGAACGCGAAGGGCGAACATTGCAAAGCTACGTGAACGCGACTTAAGGCATGCGAACGCGATGAGGAAAAATAGTCACAGCCCTCAGGGCCAAATAATGCTACGCGAACGCGAGGGCTGGGATGCGAACGCGAAGGGAAAAAAAGGTAAAGCTTCGCGAACGCGGGGGCATTAACGCGAACGCGAAGAAGGATAGGTCTGCAACAGACCTGAAGCAAAAATCTGCAATTTTTAACAACTTAAAATGCTCCGTTGAGCATCCGAAACACACCCGAGGCCCCCGGGACCTCAACCAAACCTACGGACATATCCCACAAAATCATTCAAACTTGTACCAATCCTTAAACCACCTAAAACAACGTCGGAAACTCGAATTAATCAAGGATTTAAGCCTAAGAACTTCAAATTCCCTCAAAATACGCTTTCAATCAAAAACCTAACCAAAACACGTCCGAATTACCTGAAATTTTGCACACACATCCCAAATGACATGACGGAGCTACTGCAACTTCCGGAGTTCCATTCCGACCCTCGGATCAAAATCTCACTATCGAACCGGAAACTTCAAAATTCGACCTTTCGGCATTTCAAGCCTAAATTACCTACGGACCTCCAAAACATAATCCGACCACGCTCCTAACCCCGAAATCACCTAACGAAGCTAACGGAACCATCGGATTTCCATTCCGAGGCCGTCTTCATACTGTTCCGACTACGGTCAATCTTCCAATACTTAAGCTCTCATTTAGGGACTAAGTGTCCCAAAACTCGCCGAAACCCATAACCGAGCATCCCGGCAAATCAAAATAGCAGAAATAAACTTGGGAAAACAGTGAATAGGGGATCGGGGCGTAAATTCCAAAAACGACCGGTCGGGTCGTTACACATGATGACTCAAAGGTTCTGCATAGTATCATCATATATTGATGTTTGACATGCATCTGAGTTCTGACTGGCATTCAATGATCAAGTACAGTTTCACAATGTAGCCAAACTGGTTGTTTGTGCTTTCACCTAATCACTAAGTTTCATTAACTAGAGTGAATATAGCTCTAATTTAGTTAAGCTTAAATTCTAACTCATACAATATATCAAACAGCCTTCCAAAATTTGAAGGAGATTGCTAAATTTGAACACAAACTCCAATATCGTCGCCGTACTTTCTTCACGGCCAAAAAGAAAAAAGAGCAAAGATTAAGGAAAAGAAAAAGATGAAAGTGGGTGTTATCTATAAATCCAATTGTTTTGTATAAAGCTGGGGTTTTGAGTACATGTATGCTAATTACAGCGAGCTGTGTGTTCCACAATGTTCAACCCTAGAGGATATTAACACAACTAGAAGTTTCAGTGATATAGCTTATTGATGAAGTTGTGTCACCATCTCATTGAATAGCTTAAGCTGTTAGAGGGAGCAAGCACAATTTTATTTTATTAATTATGTCTTCAACATGCTCCTTCACGTGCGGGCTTGATTCCTTTTTCACGGCAAGCACGTGGAAATTCTTGTTGATAATGGGTGGCGTTGAACCCAGGACCTCTGGCTCTTAAACCATGTTGGAGTTGTTTAACCATCTCATCGAAAAGCTTAAGCTATTAGAGAGAGCACACTTTTATTTTCTTAAATATGTCTTCACCACTTATCTATAGCAATTCAACCAACAAAATGCCGCAGGTAATGTTGGAATCTGATAATATTCTACTATCATGTCAGATGACTTCCTTAATATCGTTAAAGTCTGTGCTCTGTTGGCATTGCTGTCGGCGGTATTTGGTATTTGACCTGTGTAGTTTGAAACTGTTTCCATTCTAGGACATGTTGGTCTTCCCTTGTTCATTTTCTTTACTTGCTGTTGATATTGTTATGATCATATGAAGGTCTCCTTTACCAGATTCTGTGAGGTCTATTATTGAGGATGGAATCAATCTGTACAAGCTTCACAAGAACAAACATCGAAGGTAAGTGTTACATTCAGATACTGTCAAAATGTGTAGTTAATGAGTTCCTCCACACCCTCTCCCCGTTTTTGCATTTGAGTTATAGTGTTCATGATGAGAAATAGTATTATGCCTTCCTATATGTTGCACCATATGGAGCTCTCTCTATTACATCCTCAGCTTAGATATTTTCAAAGTAAAAGTGTATGTTGAAGCAATTATGAGTTGCTTTTGAAAATTCCACTTCTTTCTCCAGAATGCGTTATTGAAAGTAAGGATATTATGTGTGACAACTTTCTTCCAACTTCTTCATACGAGAGGCTTCAACTCTTTTGACTTTGTGATGACTGCGTTCTGTTATGATGCATAGAGGTCTTGATAGTTAATGGTTAGCTGAATAATTCTGGTCGGTGGAGAAAATTAAAAAAATATTACAGCTTACAACAGTTATTCTGCCAGTCCAAATATTGGACCTTAATTCTCTCTTTCTTTGGGCGCAATACTTTTCTTATTCCTTTAGTCGATTGAATATGATGAGCCGTTCCATTTGTTGTTTGTCTGTTGATTATTGCTTTGCTGTCAACTTTAGGATGGTTTGTATGATCCAAAGCGGCACAGATTTGGGGTTGATCAGGGGTAACAGAAATTTAGGGCTTAAGGGTTCTATGATTCTTAATGGCACTGGGAAGTTTCCAGCGTCATATGGCCAGGAATAAGATGGATATCAGGGGCTTATAGGCTGGAAAAGCATTAGTGAAAATCTGATATGTTCATTGATTTCCAGTGTCCTGACTCTACTGAGTAGTCTGAGCATGATCCAGAGCTATGAAACTCCTTTTTACGATTCTGCTTTTGTTGTATTGCTTTTGCCTAATGATAACTTTTTATTCCACATTTATGTATGTATACACACACCACGTGCGCATGTATACACAAATATAGTGCACTAAATTTATTGCAACATGAATATGAATTTGTCTGCATGTTTCAGTAGGTTTAAGACCACTTATATGCTTTTTCTTTTGGGGCTATAAGATCTGTTTTCCCAACAATGTAGAATCCTCGAACAATCCTCCTCCCCCCCTCCCCCTCCCCCCCCCAAAACCCAAAAGGCAAAATAAAAGAAAGTTGTGTTAAATAAACTTGTTAGGTTTATGATATTAGTAGTTGGAGGACAAGAAAATGTTTGGTTACACATTGATAAAGTTCATTTTTGTGTATTTGAGTGAAAAAGCTAAGTTCACCCACCATTCTATATATACAAGTTTTCTCTTGATTAAAAATGTTCTAAGGTAATGGTGTTTCCAGTTGATTGATTGTTACTAATGAGTTTTTCTCGTTGTGTGGGATTTTTTACATTCAATCCTGTAGATTGGAGTCTACAAAAGGGACATATGCAAAAGAGAGGGTGAAATGGGAGAAGCAATTGAGGGATATTCTACTTGGAAATGCCGACTATCTCAATTCAATACAGGTAAGTTTGTGCAGCTTAGCTCAGTGCTGTTAGATCTCTCAAGGCACGTAATTCTCTGATCTTACCTTCCACTGGAAATAAAATTATGATTGCTATAATGTTATTCAAGCCCGCCCTTCGCTTCAGATGTTACCCATGACACGTAGATGTACTACATGCATACATTATTTGAATTGACGTACCTGTGTAGTAATTGTGTGGTAAAGATTGGGGTACTTCGTGTGGGTTCTTCAAATACGCCAAAAATCAGCAACAAATTTGGCGCCATACCAGATACATAGACTCACCCGTATAGGATATATATATACCCGTAAACGAGTCCATATAACATAGCCAATGACAAAGCACAGAAGCTTCTTTACCTGCGCTGTTTGCACAGATGTGTTTTTCTGTATGTAACTCTTCTTTGACATGGGGAGGCTGTAGGGATTTGGAGGAAAGAGTGGCTTAGGTAGGAAGCCATGTCTGTAGAAAAAGAATGAATTACTTGCCTTAAGTGAGCTGGTATGCCAAAGAAGATCATACATGCTGCATGAGCAACGCCTTTCTGTTATTGGGGTTAGTTGGATGATTCAATATTCCATGATCAGCAACACCCCCTCCCCCGCCCCCTCCTCTGTCCCCAGGAACCCCGAGGCGCAGAAGAGTAGTGACAGTTCGAAAGAAATCGGCCACATTTTGGTAGGAGAATATTTGGCTAGTGATTCTGCAAACTTCTATTTCAGGTTCCATTTGAATTTGCTGTTAAAGAAGTCCTGGAACAACTGAGAGCTATTGCGAGGGCCGAGTATGCAGCGCCTACTTCTGAGAAGAGGAAGCTAGGATCTATTGTGTTTGCTGCTGTCAGCCTCCCAGTTCCAGAAATTCTTGGTCTTCTGAATGATGTAAGTGAATTTCCAAATTTATAAGTTGCACTTGTGGAGTCTTTGATGACTGGAAATTTTGTTTCTTGCTAGTTGTAGTTAGTGGTCTATGCTCTTATCATACCTGAGGGTTTGTGCACAAAACAATATATTATTCCTTGTGGCTAAATTGTTTTCTTGGCAGGTTGAAGAGAATGATAGTCTTTCTTGTTTATCTGTTTGTTGCCTTCTGTGTCGTTCAATTAATAATCTCTTTATCCGAGAAAAGCAAATATTCTGCTTCCGCTCTATTGTCCTCTCAATCTTAGTGATTTCCTATCTCATCTGAAATTTCTGCATTTCGTTTAAAAGTCCTTCATGTGAATAAAGTATTCGCATAAAGGACCCGACTATGTTATCTCATGCTTCTCATTATTTTGTGGACAGCTAGCCCAGAAAGATCCGAAAGTTGGTGATTTCTTGAAGGACAAAAGCTTAGAGAGCTGCATTCAGAAGGCCCATTTGACCTTGGCTCACAAGAGAAGTCACGGTGTCACTGCAGTTGCCAAATACGCTGCCTTTCTTGACCAAAAGGTGCCGGTAGAGTTGGCTGCTTTGTTGTTCTCTGAAAAACTTGCTGCACTAGAAGCTGAGCCTGGCTCTGTTGAAGGTGAAAAGGTCAATTCCGAAAACCAATGGCCTCATGTCACAGTATGGACTGGCGAAGGAGTTGCAGCCAGAGAAGCCAATACACTGCCACAATTACTTTCACAAGGGAAGGCTACTCGAATTGATATAAATCCACCAGTCACTATAACTGGCACTCTCGAATTCTTTTGAATTCTACCTGTAACAATTTTGTAGGATCTTATGCTTTTGGTGGAAACATTTTCTTTTTAATTTTTTTTTTGCAAGGGTGTGGCCTAAGTCAATGAAGTGGGTTAGAACCATGAGGTCTCATGTTCAATTCCCAACGGAAACAAAAAACACTAGATGACTTCTTCCTATCTATCCAAGCCTTGGTGGATAGAGTTATTTGATACCTGTTGCTGGTGGGAGGTAGCAGGTATTCCGTGGAATTAGTCGAGGTGTGCGCAAGCTGGTACCATGGTTATTTAAAAAACAGTTTTGCAGGATAGAGTTAGATTTAGAGAAATGTATAATGTCTATGCATTCTAGAGCTGCAGGTACTTTGACGCTGCAGGTAGCAGATTATTGAATAAAAGAAACTATTTTCTACCGGTGTCTTAATATATTAGTTCTCTTCTTTCTTGATGTGTCTGTGTTGATCCTGCGTTTGCTTAATATGGAGTGTTAAAGTTATATCCCTGTTGAGACTTTGCTCAATTGCGTTTGGTTGCAACTGTGAGTGAAGATGCTAACCATTTGGACATTGAAATTTGGCATACGAAACATCATTTAAGGATTGGTGGCATGGAAATAAGAAATACTCTGCTGAATATAATCAATTATGCAATGGAAAACACACTTGTGATATTTTAATCATGAGGCCGAGGTATTACTACATAGTTGACGTTGACGGTTGACACCTAAATTGAAAAAAAAATTACAGAACTACTATGATTTAATATGCCACGCAAAAGCATTAATCTGTACTTTTTTCTTTTTCTTTTCTTTATTGCCGCTCTTTTTCTCATTTTTTTTTCTTCAGAGATGAATTGTTTCTCGTGCGCCGGACTGTTTAAGAAAATGCCAAAGAAGAGAGAGCCCATTTCTGGTATATAATAATCCTACATATTTAAATTGATTCTCCTTCTTGTTTCTTTCTTGTGTAAACCGAATATCGTGGGAAAAGCTTTACTCTATGAACCAAGTCTTTCTGACGAGGCACTAGCTTTCTTTTTTTAATCCCTGATTAGCATTTTCTTTCACTGAGTAATGGGCGGATATTTTAACATAAGTGGATATGGGACACAGAAAGAATAGATTCGGGTGTTCCTGAGTCAAGTGATTCTTCTCCAAGGGATGGTCGGAGGAGTAAGAATTCGAGGAAATAAAAGAAAATATGTAGCAATTGATTGGATAGCGGCTCAATTCCTAGGGCAGCGAACCATAAAAATGAAGAAGCTTTCCATAATCTTTTAATTTTTGCATGTGTGTTTATGGCAAAGTTATGTCATTTTACTTATTCGGATGATCTTGAGCCTGCCCTTAATTTGACTTGTTTTTTTTCATATGCGAAGAAATCTTGTTTATGTTGAATCATATATTCACATGTTGCCTTATTTGTTTGAGACCCAGTAGTGGGATTTCACAGGTTGTTGTTGTTGTTGTTGTTGTTATTGTTATTGTTGCCTTATTTGTTTGAGGTGGAAGCATTTGCGCGTGGAGATAATTTCATATTTAGGGCTGTTAATTTTTTTTAGGAGGAAGATGCTACTTGGACTTTATAAATTCTTGGACATGAAATGTTTAACAAAAAAATAGAAGAATATTATTTTAATTAACTCAGATTGGTTGATTGAATAAAATTCACTGGCAAGGACCAGTAAAAACTAAATATTAATTTTTCTGCTAAGGTAAAATATGGTCTGTAAAAATTTAGATAGATTGAAAACTATCCCTTTTTTAATAGAAGAATTAACCCGATTAGCTACTCACTCAATCACAATATGACCGGCTACTTGTGTCAAGATCCCTTTTGTATACCCGGAAGCATTAGAGATAAAATAAAATTCTTTTTAACGATAATTGTATGTTAAAGTCCATATGTATATCTTATGAGAACTTGTGGCCCGTGTCTTAGCTGAAGGTAGGAAGATGATTCAATTGAATCCCCTTCGTCTTGAAATTACGCTGTATAAGTACGCTGAATATACACTGTTTAATCCCATTAAAAATAAGGGAAGCTTCTTTGTATAGCACTTTTGCATTTTCTTGAATTTCCTTGTTAGGATTACCTTTGCGAGGCTAGTCTGATAGGATTTTTGTCTGAGACAGTTAGTGGCAATGTTGTATCTTACTACTATTTCGTTTTTCATAGTGCCGGGTCTATTTACTGGCTATCGCTTTTGCTTTGCATTTATTTTCTGGTTTTCATGATGTTATTTTCCTATGGGGTATCTGTTGGATATGGTCTCTTTTCCTCTTCTTTAGTCGAGGGTCTTTTGGAAACAACCTCTCTACTCCCTTGGGGTAGGGGTTTGACCTGTTCAAAAAGTAAAGGGAAGATAAATGTCACGTTCAGAGGAAGGTTCATAGAAAAGTGCTTAGGAAATTATCAGATGACTTTTCTTCCAACAATTGGACCAATGAGAAGCTGAATGCTGAAAATAGTGTATGTCATTTTGTTGACATTTTGTTAGTATTTCTACTCTTGATATGTTAAAACCATTACATTGGTTTCTGTTATAGTCATACCTTTCCCTGTGTGACATAAGGCTAAGAACTCAATAATATACCTTATGGAGTCTGTTAATATTGCAGGATCTAGTAACATTGTTGCAAAAACTTTTACATTGGAGGAATTAGCCAATGCAACCAGAAACTTTCGAGATGATTGTCGTCTCGGACAAGGAGGCAGTAGAAGAGTATATAAGGGGCATATTGACGAACAGGTTAGCCGCAAAACATACTCGTGCACCTTTCTGAGATGAGCTCAGCTCCGAATACTGATATACATATATATTGTTTTTGTTCTGTTTTACTTTTGTGATGGGACGCTCGTTTGAGTTTATTTTCACAAGAGAAATCAAAATCAAAGCATCTTCCCATTATGTTGGCCATTTCTGGAGGTGATCCATACAAGTTTGGTTCTATTATGCACTTTTACTATGCTTTTTCCCCTTAACAATTAGATGAAACAGAGTACAACAACAACAAATTCAGTGCAATCCCACAGGTGGGATTGTGTATGCAGATTTTAAACCTATCCAGCGAAGGTAGAGAGGTTGTTTCCAATAAAAGGAGAAGAAAGGAAGCACTAGCAACAAACAGTAACAAACATCATAATAAATTAGACGGAACAGAGTAAATAAATCAAAATAGTACACTAGGATCATTTGTTAGTTATTCGTATGTTTCTTTGTAGAATAGACTTCATGGATTTGAATTATGACACTGCAGGTTGTTGCCATCAAACAGGTTGATCAAAATGGCAACAGGAAATTTCTTGTTGAAGTGTTGATGTTAAATCTGTTACACCATCCTAATATTGTACATCTAATCGGCTACTGTGCTGACGGAGATCATAGACTTCTGGTTTACAAATACGTGCCGCTAGGATCATTAAAAGACTATATTCATGGTAAATTATCACACTATTTGATTACTACTTCAGATAAAGATAACGGGCAGCCCGGTGTACTAAGCTCTCGCTATGCGCGGGGTTTAGGGAAGGGCCGGATCACAAGGGTCTATTATACGCAGCTTTACCTACATTTTTGCAAGAGATTGTTTCCATCGCTCGAACCCATAACCTCCTCATCAGATGACAACAACTTTACCAGTTACGTCAAGGTTCCCCTTCCTATTTCAAATAAAGATATGGTTTTAAAATTTATTGATTTATGTGCAGATTCTTCACCTGGTAAGAAACAACTTGATTGGGACACTAGAATGAAAATTGCTATTGAAGTAGCAAAGGGATTGGAATTCTTACATGATATAGCACAGCCACCTGTAATACACCGTAATATCAACTGCTCTAATATCTTGCTTGATGAGGGATATCAAGCCAAGATATCTGGTTTTAGCTTGGCCAAACTAGGGCCTATAGGCGGCAAACGCCATGTATACGTGAAATTCCAGGGCGCGATTGGGTATAGTGCACCTGAGTATGTCATGACTGGTGAGTTGAGTGTAAAGTCGGATATTTACAGCTTTGGAATTGTCCTTCTGGAGATCCTTACTGGGAGAAAAGCAATAGAAAATTCAACAGATGGAGAAGAGTACAATCTGGTTGAATGGGTAAGATATTTTTGCTCTTATAATAATTCTCAAAACTTCAATGAGATTGATTTTTTTTCCTTTCCCCTAAAATTCTTCCTGAGCCGGGGGTTTGTTGGAAACAGCCTCTCTATCCTCACAAGGTAGAGGTAAGGTCTGCGTACATACAACTTTCCCCACACCCCACAGTGTAGGATAATACTGGGTATTTTGTTGTTGTTGTTGTTGTTGTGTTTCCCTATAATTCTTGTTGAAGTTAGTTCCACTACATTCAGAGAAATGGTGGACTCTTAAAAAATACCCGTGAGTGCGTGTCGGATCCTTCAAAAATGCACGTGTCGAGTCATCCAAAAGTAGTGCATTTTTGGAGGATTTGACACGGGTACAGCTGTATTTCTGGAGAGTCTGAGCAGCATATCTTTAAGAACGAATTGTTTTTAATTAACCAACTTGGTTTCTGCTATACAAATTTGTGCTACTTTTAGTTTTCTGATGTAAACATTGATATTTTTCATGTCAGGCAAGTCCATTGATCAAAGATCAGAAATTCTCTGAAATGGCAGATCCAACGCTTCAAGGCAATTATCCAGCAAAAGGTTTACAACAAGCTCTTATAGTCGCAGAAATGTGTGTTCAAGAGCAACCTACAAAACGTCCCGCCATAGCAGAGGTGGTCACATTTTTGACTCACATTGCTTCAGGAAAGTATGATTCTGAAAGTCAGGATGTTCAAAACGCAACCTAAACATCTCCTAATGCTCGTCGAGAATGTGGGCAATTAGTGATTGCAGGCTAGGTTAAAAAGAATCTGAACTAGCACAAGCAGCAACAACAACAACAAACTCAGTGTAATTTCACGAGTGGGTCTGGGGAGAGTAGTGTATACGCAGACCTTACCCCTATCTTTAAGAAGATAGAGAGGTTGTTTCCGGTAGACCATCAGCTCAGGTAGAACCTCTGCTCAGGAAAGATCTGAACTAGCATAAGCATTTCGTCAAAATTTTGTCGATACAATGAAGATAGTAGTAAAGCTTGTTATCCTCAATAGTCTATTATTTTATGAACTAACACATGTATGTATTCTGAAACAAGATATGATACAGGAATATGAACATATACATGGAAACTTCGATATTTTCTATGTGTTTTTGAACAATTTGATATGAGCAAACTCTAAAAGCATCAGAAAGTCTGTAATGGCTTGTCACTAGTGCCCAAGGGCGGAGCTAGAGTGTCAGATACAGGTTCGGCTGAACTCAATAGCTTTTGTTCATACTTTAATTTATTTATTTTTTTAAAAAAATTCATTGAATATGTATAAATATATAATTTAGAACCTAGTAATTTAATAGGATTGTGACGCCGAACCCATAAGCTTTAAATCCTAGTTCCGCATTTGCTAGTGACTATGAATAAACTCAGAAGTGAAGTTATAGAAGGTGTTTTGCTAAGCTTATTAGTTGGTCAAACTAGCTTATAAGCACTTTTTGGTTTATCTACGCGTTTGGTAAACATCCAAAGTGCTTATAAGCCAAGTACTTAAAAGCTAAAATCAGTCATAAGCCATAAGTTGGTCACCCCCAATTTATGACTTTTCAGCTTATAAGCACTTTTAGTTGGACCAAGATTTTTACTAGTTTATCCTTAATAATATTTTTTAATTTACAAAATATTTTTCCCAAATAATTTTTTTAATTTTCTCTTCATTCCATATTCGTTGTTTATCATTTTCTCTACAAAGAAACTTTCTATTCATAATCTTCTGTAAAATTGTAAGGGTATTTAGAGGGTGTTTGGCTAAGCTTATAAGTTGGTCAAACTAGCTTATAAGCACTTTTCGGCTTATCTACGCGTTTGGTAAAGCTAAAAGTGCTTATAAGCCGAGTGCTTATAAGTCAAAAATAAGCCAAAAGCCATAAGTTGGTCACCCCCAACTTATGAATTTTTAGTTTATAAGACCTTTAGGTTTGACCAAAATTTTTACTATTTTATCCTTAAAATATTCATTTCTTGAACAAAACTCCTACATCGATACTCACTGCCTCAAATATTTTGTCTTATTTAGGTTTATTTTTTACTGAGAAACTTTTGTCAATTTATTAATTATTATAACTTATGATTATATGCTTATCATAAAAATTATCTTATCTAAGCACAATTGTATTTAAAATAAAATGACAAATAAAATATTTTGTATTTATCGATCTGGAATCTACAATTTTAAAGAAATTACGCCCTTATAAGTGCAAACAGTTCTAAGGCTATTTAAGTCATTTTAACAGAAAAAGAACTTATCAGCACTTTTTTATCAAATACTACAGCAACTTATTATCAATTTCAGCACTTGTACCAAATCACGTAACTGCTTATGTCACGACCCAAACCCCGGTCGTGATGGCGCCCAACACATTGCTAGGCAAGCCCGACCATTTACACAACCTTAGCCAAATAATCTATATAAATAAATAAATTTTCACTGCTAAAATACCAAATTAAATGCGAAATTTTTGTAATAATCTCTAACATTTGAAAATCCCAAAATAAAAACAAAGTACTAATCAACCCACAGAATCTGGTGTCACGAACATGAGCCTCTAGAAACAGATTATTCACCTATTACAAGTCCGACTAAGAAAAATATACGAATAAAATAATAAAAGATAGAAGGGAGAGATCAAGGCTGCGAACGCCATGCAGCTACCTCGATACTCCCGGATATTTACTGCTCCGCTAAACAAGTCCTCACTCACCCTGTGGTGTACCTGAATCTGCACACAAGGTGCAGGGAGTATTGTGAGTACTTCCAACCCAGAAAGTAATAAATATAAATAAAGTCTGAGGATAAGAAATCCTAAATAAACACAAAGTAAAACTATAAATACAACAACGTGGACCAATAGCATAATACAGTAAACATTAAAAACAGTTATAATAAAGTCACACCAGAATGAGAATAAATAACAATTAAATATGCAATGCAACACATAAACCGGTACCTCCAGTACCCCGCTACCCCGCGCTGCGGCCGTGCAGCCCGCTCCATTTATTTAACGTCGACGGCGCTCATTGGGGGTGTGCAGACTCCGGGAGGGGCCCCTTACGGCCCAAGCACAATAATAAGCCATCTCGTGGCATCAAACAGGCCCTTGGCCTCATATCAATATCACTATAATACTGCTGCGGCGTGCAGCCCGATCCGATACTCAGTCCAAAAATCACACAATAGTATAAAAATATTCAGCCAAACTTTATTTAAAAAATTAACTTAATTTCTAATTTAAGAAAAAGGCCGAAATTTCAAACACAGTATTAAATACCAGGACTGAGTTTAATATTTATAAATGGTAGAAAACTATTAAAATAATCCCTGGAGGATTCAAGTAGTTGGCACGAAGCCCAATTATGACAATTAATCCATTTTTATAAGGATATTACAAATCTACAATCAATAGGTACCAATTTTATTAAGCGGGACGGACCAAGTCAAGTCCCTGACGGTGCTCTACCCATGCCCGTTATCCGGCGTGCAAGTCACCTCACATAGCACTACGTTGTGCAAATTCGGGGTTTCAAACCCTCAACACAGCATTTACATTTATTACTAACCTCAAGCCGACCAAAAGTCCTAGCTTGCTATGCCCTTGCCTTTCGAATTCACCTCTTCGCGCGTCGAATCTGACAAAACCACAAACGAATACGTTACTATGCTAAGGGAATATAACCCAATCGAAAAGACTCGAAAAACATCGAAAATCACAAAGTTGGCAAAACCCGAGCCCCGGGCCCACTTCTCGAAAAATTATAAAATTCACATCACCGGATCCTTATCTCGCCACGAGTCCATGCATATAAAGAACACCAAAATCAGAGTCCAAATGACCCCTCAAATTCCCATTTTTGTTCTCTTAGGTTTCAACCCCTAAACAACCATTTTTGACCTTAATTCCTTGAGTTTTCAGTGAAATTTCATGTATTTGCATGATAAAATTGTGTTCTAAGTCCAAGAATGCTTACCTGATCGAAGTCCTTGAATTCCTCTTCAAAATCGCTCAAGAACACCCCAAGTCCCGAAGTCAAAATATGTGTTTTTGTAAATATTCCGCGAAGGGAATTAAAACCCTTTCTGACCAGTTATTTCCGCATCTGCGGCTACATAGACGCATTTGCGACTTATGCTTTTGCGATGGGGAGCCGCTTCTGCGGACAAGACCGCTTCTGCGTTACTAGACTGCTTCTGCGGTCTCGCATCTGCCGATTCCTTTTACGCAGGTGCGGTTCCTTTAGCTTCCAAAATTCCTCATTGCGGTCCTACTGTCGCATCCGCGACTCCGCAGATGCTGTCAGCATCTCCGCACCTGCGATGCCTGTCGCTTCTGCGGTTCTGACTCGCTTCTGCGGTACCTGCGCTTCTGCGGTCCCATTTCCGCAGGAGCGAAAATACCAGAAGCAGCACAGGTTCTGCAATCTCCTAAGTTCAAAACTTCCCGTTAGCCATCCGAAATCACCCCGAGGCCCTCGGCCTCAACCAAAAATACAAAACATGATCCAATACCTTCAAACTTGCTCCAATCATTAAAACACCTCACCCAACACTAAACATCATTTCTCAATCGAATTCAAGCCTAAGTTCTTCTAAAACTTCCGAAACACGCATTCGATCAGAAACCCAACCAAAACACCTTCCGAATGACTGAAATTTTTGCACACACATCCAAAATCACCTATCGAAGCTACAGCAACTCTCGGAATCTCATTCCGACCCCCGGATCAAAATCTCACCTACCAACCGGAATTCGCCAAAATACTAAACTTCGGCCAATTCAAGCGCTAATTATACACCGAACCTCTAAAAATCAATTCCGATCGCACTCCTAAGTCACAATATCCCCCGAAGCTAACCAAATCATCGAATTCAAAATCCGAGCCCTCTAACACAAAAGTCAACATCCGTGACTTTCCAAATTAAGCCTTCTTAAAAAGAGACTAAGTGGTCTCATTTCCTTATCAAAACCATTCCAACCAACTCTAACACATCAAATACTGATAAATGAAACATGAAGAAGCTAACATGGGGAAACGGGCGGTAACTCACGTGACGAGCGGGTCGGGTGTCACATCCTCCCCAACTTAAACAAACGCTCGTTCCTCGAGCGGTTCAAGAAAACATACCTGAAGTCTCAATAGGTGAGGATATCTGCTCCGCAATCTGTCTCCTGCTCGGTCTCCCGTAAGCCTCCTCCACAGGCTGACCTCTCCATTGCACTTTCACTGATGCAACATCTTTGGATCTAACTTCGAACCTGACGATCTCAAAATGGCTGCTGGCTCTACCTCAATAATCAAGTCACCCTCCAGCTGAACTATACCTGAAATCTAAACGTGGGACGGGTCCCAATGACTTCCGGGACATAGACACATGAAAAATGGATGCACGCCCGACAAGCTAGTGGCAAGGCAAGCTCATAAGCACCTCCCCGATCCTCACTAAGTACCTAAAAAGGCCAAAAATGAACCACGGACTGCAGCTTCCTTTCTTCCAAATGCTCATAAACACCCTTTGTGTGGGTGAACACCTTCCAGCAAGAACCTTCTATCTCAATCATAAAAGATAATCTCGAACCTTTCCTGTCTGCATAGCTCTTTTGTCTCGACTGGTGCTGTACGCGGAGTCTCTCCTGAATCACCTTCACCTCTCCAATGCCATCCTGAACGCAAATCTGTCCCCAACAACCTAGCCTCCCCGGGCTCGAACCAACCAACTGAGATCTACACCGCCTCCCATACAAGGCCTCATACGTGCCATCTGAATGCTGGACCTGATAGCTATTTGTTGTAGGCAAACTCTGCAAAGCGGTAGAAAACAGATCCCATGACATCCAAAATCATAACATCAGGCACAGTAACATATCCTCCAATGTCTGATGTGCGTCTCGGACTGCCCGTCTGTCTGAGGGTGAGAAGCTTGTGCTCAACTGCACTTGAGTACGCCAACTCTCGCTGAACCACTGCCAAAACTTGAGAGGTGAAACTGAGTGCCCCGATCTGATATGATGGAAACTGGGACACCCATGTCAAATCGAACTTATCTTCCGAATATGATCTCTGCACCAACCGCTCTAAAGAAATAAGTAGTTGACAAACCGAAGAAGTGCGTCGGACTTGGTCAGCCTGTCTACATCACCGCAAATAGCATCAAAATTTCTCAGAAGTCCGTGGGAGTCCGGTAAAAATCCATAGTGATCCTCTCCCCACTTCCACTCATGGACAAGGAACTCATCTGCTGATGTAGCCACCGGTCTCTGCAATGCTGCATATTTCACTTGCTGATCAAGTGTAAAGACACACGCGGCTACATACTCCACAATATCTCTCTTCATCCTCCGCACCAATAGTGTTGTCCTAAAGATGCCTATACATCTTTTGCGGCCCCGGATGAAATGGAATACCGCGAGCTATGGGCCCTCCTCCTAATATCAATCCCCGAAGCCCCAGTCCACACTTGGGCACGCAAATTCGGCCTGCATCCTCAACACACCATCATCTCCAATGGGTTCGACATCCCTGGCATCAATATGCTGATATGCCCTGTCGCTTAAAGGACAGAGCAAACTGCGGATCATGTTACTGACACCCTGATGCGGTCATATAAGGAACGACCGAGAAAGACACACAAAGCCAAGCACTCGACTGGGCTCTGAAATATCTTAAGTCTCACCATCAATCGGTTGGCACAAGGCCTGACATCACTGCAATGGCCTTTCCTACTGGAA